>NC_062548.1:21454902-21761845 GCF_016906955.1 Phacochoerus africanus | reverse complement strand
CTTTGACGTCGGAAGCAATGGGGTCAGAAATCTGGCCCTCTGTGTCACTTGGGGCAGGCCCACATCACCTGCCGGAGTCCCTTTGCAAGATGAAAATGGGACAGTCAAGCTGCTGAGAGGGGAGGATTAAACATGATTTCAAGACAAGGCCTGGAACATAATAGGTGCTCAAGAAGTAGTAGTTTTCCCTTTCCCCTTCCTTTGATTGTTTTCGAGTGAAGGGAGGGTTTGGCTCTTGAATAATCCTTTTATATGTGAGTTAGATATCAAAGAAGCTCATGATGGAATGCATCCATATAGTAATCATCATAAATGCATTTCATCCATCCATCCACCCATCAATTCATTTTTTTCCCATTAACTCGTTCATTCCTTCATTCCTCTGATAGGAGCACTCATGGCAGGAGAACTCTTCACATGACAAGTCCCTGGGAAGCAGTGGAGATCCAAAAATTCCTAACACCAAGAACTTCACTTGAGGATGTTAGAAAGTCTTTAGAGAGAGAAAGCAGGGAGTTCCCATGGTGGCAGAGTGGAAACAAATCCGACCAGTATCCCTGAGGATGCCGGTTCAATCCCCGGTCTTGCTCAGTGGGTTGAGGATCCGGCATTGCTGTGAGCTGTGGTGTATGTCACAGATGGGGCTCAGATCCTGTGTTGCTGTGGCTGGGGTGTAGACTGGCAGCTGTAGCTCAGATTCGACCCCTAGCCTGGGAACGTCCATATGCAGCAGGTGCGGCCCTAAAAAGCACAAAAAGAGAGAGAGAAAGCAAATCATTTCCTATAATATATGTGACTTGATAAGGTGATGCATCTGTTAGAAGCCTGTTGCAAGCTCTCAGCTATTGCATTATCACGTCATTCCTCAACTCGTGCAGTCCATTTCCATGCAGTGTTCACATCCCTTCCACCCAAACATTGCCTTTGCTAAGACATAGACACTCTTGCAGAGGCTCTTTGTTGGTAAAATACTCTGTTGGGGACTGAGGGTGCCATTTGGTGAGGTTAATAATGAGCTTTTCCCCAGGAGTGAGCAGCAGGTCCCTTCAAGTGAGGGAAAGGAAAAAATCATGAACTGTTCATTCCTCCATTCATCCCTCATTATTGTTATTGCATTGAGGTCAGGAGTGAAAATTCTGGAGCCAGACTCCCTAGGTTCAAATCCTGGGCCTGCTGCTTCCTAGCTAAACAGTTTACTTGAAAGCCCTGAGCCATTCCTGGCCTTATTTCACTCATCTACAAAATGGGATAGTAAGCAGTTGTATTAGCTAACTATTGCTGTGTAACAAATCAGCCCAAATCTCAATGGCATGAAAGTACACTGTTTATTATCTCACAATTTCTGTTGGTCAAGAATCTAGCAATGGGAGTTCCCATAATGGCTCAGTGGTTAACGTATCCAACTGGGAACCATGAGGTTGCAGGTTCCATCCCTGGCCTCACTCGGTGGGTTAACGATCCAGCGTTGCCGTGAGCTGTGGTGTAGGTTGCAGAGGCAGCTCGGATCTGGTGTTGCTGTGGCTCTGGCGTAGGCCAGTGGCTACAGCTCTGATGAGACCCCCAGCCTGGGGACCTCCATATGCCACGGGTGTGGCCCTAGAAAAGACAGAAAGACAAAAAAAAAAAAATCTAGGAATGGTGTACCTGGGTCCTCAGTGAGCCACGGCTGTAGTTATTTTAAGGCTGGAGGCAGTCAGTTTCCAAGCTCACTCAAGAGGGTACTGTCAGGATGCAATTCCTTGAGGGTCATGGGATCTGAGTTATAGGGCTCAGATGCTCCCAGAAGGTTGGCTGAGGGCTTCCTTGGTGCCTCGCCACATGAACCTCTGTGTGTAAGGCAGCTTACAGTTTGTCGGACTGGTTCAGCAGCGAGAATGAGAGGGTAAGAGAAAAAAAGAGTGCCATCAAGACACTCATCCTGTATCACCTAATCTCAGAGGTGACATCCCATCACTCGTGTGTGTTCTAGACAACCGAAGGAAGTTCCGGTCCAGCCCATACTCAGAGTATGAATGCCACCATGGGGCGGATCCTTGGGAGCCAGGTCTGAAGCTCCCACCACAGCGGTGATGAGGATTAAATGAATTCTGCAGGTAAAGCCTTCGGAGGTGTGTCAGAGACATAGTTCACACTTAAAAACCCATAGCTATTAATGATGGCTAATATTATTTATGTCACATTTGTTTGTTTGCTTGTTTTGGTTAGAGTAGGAGTTGATTCACAGTGTTGTGTCAATTTCTGCTGTCCAGCAAAGTGACCCAATCTCACACACACACACACACACACACATATGATATATGTGTATATACATTCTTTTTCTTATATTATCTTCCATCATGGTCGATCCCAAGAGATTGGACATAGTTCCCTCTGCTGTACAAAAGGACCTCATTTGCTTAGCCATTCTAAATGTAATGGTTTGGAGTTCCCATCATGGCGCAGCAGAAACAAATCCAACTGGGAACCGTGAGGTTGTGGGTTCGATCCCTGGCCTCGTGCAGTGGGGGAAGGATCCTGCATTGCCGTGAGCTGTGGTGTAGGTTGCAGATGCGGCTCAGATCTGGCATTGCTGTGGCTGTGGCGTAGGCCAGCAGCAACAGCTCCAATGAGACCCCTAGCCTGGGAACCTCCATATGCCGTGGGTACAGCCCTAAAAGGACAAAAGACAAAAATAAAATAAAATAAAATAAAGAATAGTTTGCATCTCCTAACCCCCAACTCCCAGTTCATCCCACTCCCTCCTCCTCCCTCTTGGCAACCAGGAGTCTGTTCTCTATGTCTGGGAGTCTGTGTCTGTTTTGTAAACAGGTTCATTTGAATGGATTAAGAAGATGAGGCTCATATATGTTGTCTATTTGAGCAAATATGTGCTAAGCTTCCTCCTATTTCAAAGTCACCGTCTTTGGTGCTGTTGGGAATGACCCGAGGGAAGTCTGGGAGCAGATGAGTTCTCCATGGGTCCTTCTTCACAGAACTCCTGGTGTCCCGGGGGATGGATGTTCCTTTCAAAAGTAAAGACCACAGAAGAGAGAATGATTGTGTGTAGTCAGGGGAGGACAGAGAAGCAGCGCTGGGGGACCTGGATGTGTCCAGGGATCAGCAGTTGTTCCTCTGGCTGCAAAGCAGGACCCTTGAAGGTTAGAATGTTAGGCTGGTGCCAGATTGTGACAGGTGCTCGGAGCCCATCTCCTACCAAGTGGGCAGCCAGGAAGGATTTTTTGAAGCCGAGGCGTGTCATAGGCATAGACGGATGACCTTAGAGAAGGAAGGGACAGGACCAGAGGCTCTGAAGCCACCTATTCCAGTTCAGAAAAGAGGTTATCTTTCTTGGTCCTGAGAGTCTCATAGGAGAAAATCCAGTAGCCAGAAAGTGAGTTCTTTTGCAAGACGATCCCTGGAAGGGCCCACAAAGCGAGCATCATTTTCTTCCTCCCAGTCCGAGGGCTGCTTGGCTATTGGAAAATAATCCCAAGAACGCGGAGCTCATGTGTAGTCTGAACCCCGTGCCTCGGTCTGGGACCTTGGGCTTGTCATTGAACTTTTTGTGTTTCCATTTCTTCATCTGAAATGGGGATGATTTTGTTGAGCTTGAATATTTTAACAATCACACACACACATACACTTATTGCTACTGTTTGTGGCATACGTTTTGAGAACTCAACAGTGTTGTAGGCTTTTATTATACCCATTTTACAGGGAAAGAAACTGAGACTTGAAAGCTTAAGGGTGTGTTATTAGCAGAGCACAACTTCAGGCTATTTGATTTTGTAGCTCAAGTACTTCTACTGTAGTGCCAGTGTCCACACGCTAAAGAAATGGCCTTTCCCTCTTTGCAAAACTATCAGAGAAAAGCAAGAGCCTTTCTGCCTGCCTGAGGTCAAACATACAAGACAGCTTGCTCACAGGAGTTCCCTGGCGGCTCAGTGAGTTAAGGATCCAGTGTTGTCACTGCTGGGGCTCTGATGATTGCTGCGGCATGGGTTTCATCCCCGGCCTGGGAAATTTCACATGCCACAGGTGCAGCCAACAAAACAAGACAAAATGGAGTTCCCGCTGTGGCATAGTGGTGATGAATCCAACTAATATCCATGAGGATACAGGTTCGAGCCCTGGCCTCGATCGGGGGGTGGGGGATCCGGCGTTGCCGTGAACTGTGGCGTACGTCACAGACTCCACTCGGATGTGGTGTTGCCGTGGCCGTGGTGTAGGCTGGCAGCTGTAGCTCCGATTTGATCCTTAGCTTGGGAACCTCCATATGCCGTACGTGCAGCCCTAAAAAACAAAAAAACAAATAACCAAGACAGAACAAGACAACTTCCTCACAAGGACAAGGGGGCAGGTTCAGATTGACCCCAGCTTCTTGCTCAGTTCTGACCGGAGACAAGATATATATTTGTTATATGACTGAAGGGGTTTAAATTTTAAATATTCTCCATATTTCTCCCTAACGGGTCAGCCTCTCTTTTCAAGAACTCACCTTTAAATCTCTCTGAGCTGTGTTTATCTAAATACCTTTTCAGCAGCCATCCAGCCGTTCGTTAGTTATTACTATTTCATCCGACACTAGGTTTTGTGAGATATCAGAGGGTCCTGCGTGGTATCCAAGGCTGTTTGCCTCTGAAGCTATTTTCAGCATTCCCCCCCTCCCGCACCCTGCCACCCCCAGCGATGACTTGGATAGTATTATAGGACATGGAGGCGCTAAGCTTCTTAGCCCCTTTGCAGCACCACGTCGTGGGAAAGCCTCTGTAAGAACATGAAAATCATGTTGAAATTGAAGCTCAGAAACTAAAGGATGCAAATTCCTCCAGAGAGAGCCTTTAATCCGGTTTGGGGGATGGAAAACGTGTTCTGAGGGGGAAGCCAGCAAAGGAAGTTGCTAGATCTTTACAGTTCCAGGTGACAAAGAAACTCCCTTTGGGGCCCTGGAGCAACCAAGGACCATGTTTTAAGAACATAGCATGAACTTTTTGCCTAGTAAGTTCCCTGTGGTCTTAGTGGGTTAAGGATCCGGTGTCACTGCTGTTGCTGCTGTAGCACAGGTTCCATCCCTGCCCGGGACTTCTGCATGCTGCCACGAGTGTAGCCAAAAAAGAAAAAGAAAGAAATTTCTTGTCTAAAGGCAAGGGATAGCGTGGTTATCTTGAGAGAGGGGGCTTTATAAGCAATTGTCATTTTCTGTGTGTGTGTGTGTGTGTGTGTGTGTGTGTGTGTGTATTTTCTTCTCTAATGAATGTATTATTTTATCGTTTTTACAAAAAAATTACAATTAGAGGAGTTCCCATCATGGCTCAGTGCTTAACAAACCCGACTACTATCCGTGAGGATGCAGGTTGCTCAGTAGGTTAGGATCCAGCGTTGCTGTGAGCTGTGGTGTCGGTTTCAGATGTGGCTCAGATCTGGCACGGCTGTGGCTGTGGCGTAGGCTGGCAACTACAGGTCCGATTCAATGCCTAACCTGGGAACCTCCATATGTAACAGGTGCAGCCCTGAAAAGACAAAAAATAATAATCATAATAACAATTAGAAAAATGTCATTATAAACTGGTATGCTCTCATCCTTCAATAATTTGTAATACGTCATTGACAGTCAAAACTACAGAATCACATGCCATAATAGTTATTTTGGATTTAATGTATTCGCAAGTTTCCTTCCGTAGGCAATGGTCATGAAGGGCTCTTTCTTCATTTCGATTTCTTCTTCTATCTTCGTTTCCGCTGATCGTTTCTCTTTTCTCTTATTCTTTCTTTACCTTCTCTGTAAGGCTGAAGGATGGCGTTAATGATGAAGGAGTGAGTGACGGAGTGGACGTAGGTCTCGGACAGATTTATTCGTTCCTTCTTTATGTCTGTTCTTCGTATTTCGTTTCTTTTATTTCTTTCTTTCTTTCTTGCTTTCTTCTTTCTTTCTTTCTTTCCTTCCTTCCTTCCTTCTCTTCCTTCTTTCTTTCTCTCTCTCTCTCTCTTTTTCTTTCTTCTTTTCTTCCTCCCTCCCTCCTTTGCTTCCTCTCTCTTCCCAAACCTCCTCCAATGCCAGCTTCCCCATTTTAGTAAATAGCCACTCTATACATCCGGTTGCTCAGGTCAAAAGCCCTGGAATCATCCTTGACTTCTGCATTGACCATGAAATACAAGAAATACATCCGCGAATCCTGTCATCTCTATTTCTTTTTAATCTCTCTTTTTGAAAAATATCCTGATGACTTCTTCCTTCTCCCGTGACCACACTGGTCTAAGCGAAAATCATTTCTCACCTAGGATATTGCAATAGCCCTTTTAATCGGTCATCTCCCCCCTCTCTGAGTCACTCCTTCCACGACGGAAGATCATTGAATGTTAAGTCCAAGAGCATCCCATCTCTGTCACATCTCTCTGTGGCTTCTGATCTCATGCAGAACAAAATTCATAAGTGAAATAGTCTTCAAAACCATGTTTTTTTTTTTTTTAAAATGGCTAGTAGGGCTAAATAGTGTGATATGCTGGTAAATTTCTTTACCTATGGATGAATTCCTCACCCTACTCCCAATTTTATTGCTAGTGTACAACGGTGCAAGCAAACAACCATTTTTATTTATTTATTTATTTTTCATCTTTTGTCTTTTTGAAGGCTGCCTCCACAGCATATGGAGGTTCCCAGGCTAGGGGTCTAATCGGAGCTGCAGCTGCCAGCCTACACCAGAGCCACAGCCACACCAGATCCGAGCCACATCTGCGACCTACCCCACAGCTCACCACAATGTCAGATCCTTCACCCACTGAGCGAGGCCAGGGATCGAACCCGCAACCTCATGGTTCCTGGTCGGATTCATTTCCGCTGCGCCACCATGGGAACTCCTTCTTTACATCTCATATGATTTCTCCAAGTGGGATTCATAGAGCACCCATCTTACTAAACAAAAGGAATTAAATAAAGAGACCGTCTCCAGCTGTATCAGGAAAGGAGAGGAGTTGAATAATGCTTCCAGTTTAATGTCCGGAAACTTAGCCCCAGTTTCTCTTTCCGCCAAAATTGTATGAGAGTATCTGAAAACCTGTACCCTCAACAGCAGTGAATTTTACAATTTCTTCCTGTATCCCCACTTTATAGTTTTAAATATTGTATCTATTCTTAATGGTGCTTATTTTACCGCAAATGGCTCATGTGCCTTTTTCTTCAAACCATTCTTGATCATTTGTGAGTTGTCTTTTGGTGTGTTCTGCCCTGTTTTCTCCAGAAGTGTCAACGTAACTCCTGACTCCCCTCATCTCTGAATCGCTAGAAGGTTCCTGGTGCTTCCTGCAAAGCCATGTCTGGGAAGGAGTGGCCGGTGGGAGGTAGTGTGGGGTCTTATTTAGACATGTGGTGTCTGGAAAGAGAGCAGGGGTTTCTAGCCACTGCTCTGCTGTGCCCTGGCTGTGCAAAGCTGGCCAGAGAGGGGATTCTTTAAAGCTCTGTACCAGAGTTCCTGTTGTGGCTCAATGGTAACAAACCTGACTAGTATCCATGAGCATGCGGGTTCGATCCCTGGCCTCGCTCAGTGGCTTAAGGGTCTGGCATTTCCATGAGCTGCAGTGTAGGTCACAGATGTGGCTTGGATCCCAGGTTGCTGTGGCTGTGGTGTAGGCTGGCAGCTCCAGCTCCAGCTCAACCCCTAGCCTGGGAACCTCCACAGGCTGTGGGCGCGGCCATAAAAAGACAGGAAAAAAATAATCATAAAGCTATGTACCACCAGCACAGTGTGTCGAGGGAGAATGCCTGCCCATCTCCTGGGGCCAGAGTCAGCAAACTCTTTCTCTAAAGGACCCGAGATAGTAAACATTTTTGGCTTGCATGGGCCATGTGGTATCTGTGGCATCAATTCACCTCTGCTTTGTGGTGCTGAAGTAGCCATAGGTGACATGGAAATGAATGAACCGGGCTGTGTTCCAATACGTTTTATTTATGGACACCGACATTTGAATTTCATGTAAATTTCACATGACCAAATCACCTTTTTTTTTTTTCCCAACTACTTAATATTCTGAAAACCATCCTTAGCTCCCAGGTAGGGTTTAACCCCTGTCTTAGGGTCTTGGGGGCTGATTGAATGAGAAGATATTTGTAAGTAACTTGGCCTGTTGTTTGGCCCAGACTGAGCGCTTAGCATATATCATTACTGTTCTTATTATACTAATACGATTTTTGTAACGTATTATCAGAGTTGTCAGTTTTTCAATGAGGGCTAATTCTCGCCTTACATATTCGCTGGAGCATGACTAGGCTAATCTAATGTGCAGAGACATCCCTGGTACCTCGCAGACATGCCATGCTTTTGTTTCTCTTGCTCTGTGTAAATGCAAATAACGTGTCACCACTCCCTACCTGCCTGCCAGGTTCCGACAGACCGAAAGCCTTTTAGTCCTGGGAACACACCGTGCCCTCTTTCACCTTTAAATTCTCATCACATCCTGTACCTTAATCCTTTAAACATGGCCAACCACTTTCCTCTTAATACTGAGACCATAAATAACACTATCAGAAGCCCAGGACCTAAAACGTCGTTATTTTCCAACATGACGTCTCTTTGTTTTTAAATAATTTTCCCCCTAGGATCACATTCAAGTTTTCTGAACCTGATTTTTTTTGGGGGGAGGTGGGTGCTTTTGAGGGCCACACCTGCGGCACATGGAGGTTCCCAGGCTAGGGGTCCAATTGGAGCCGCAGCTGCCAGCCTACACCACAGCCACAGCATCGTCAGATCCGAGCTGCATCTGCCACCTGTGCCGCAGCTGGTGTCAATGCCGGGTCCTTAACCCACTGATCGAGGCCAGGGATTGAACCCATGTCCTCAGGGATACTAGTCGGATTTGCTTCCGCTGAGCCGCAACGGGAACTCCCTGAACTCGCCTTTGAATGAGTCTGAGAACTCCATCCTGAAATATTACCCTGTTAACCACATAGCAGGTTGCCAGCTTCTGTATTGTATTGTATTCTTTTTAGGGAAGCACCTGCAGCATATGGAAGTCCCCAGGCTAGGGGCAGCCACCTGTGTCTGGCATCACTGGACATTGCAGGGCATCCACTCAGAGGTGCTGGGGGTTCCTCTTCCTCCCCAAAGAGGAGTTTAAACAGACTGTCAACAGCTGTAGTCACAACTACTGCTTTAATTAAAGAAGTAGCCATACCCTCCCTCTTTCCTTTCATAGGCCAAGTATCATAAGGCTGAGGATGTGAATTCTAAAGAAGCCAGTAGGGAGTTCCCGTCGTGGCTCAGTGGTTAAGGAATCCGACTAGGAACCATGAGGTTGCAGGTTCGATCCCTGGCCTTGCTCAGTGGGTTCAGAATCCAGCGTTGCCGTGAGCTGTGGTGTAGGTCGCAGACGTGGCTCGGATCCCGCGTTGCTGTGGCTCTGGCGTAGGCTGGTGGCTACAGCTCTGATTCGACCCCTAGCCTGGGAACTTCCATATGCCACGGGAGCAGCCCTAGAAAAGGCAAAAAGACAAAAAGACAAAAAAAAAAAAAAAGCCAGCAGGAGTTCCTGTTGTGGTTCAGCGGGTTAAGAACCTGACTAGTATCTGTGAGAACACAGGTTTGATCCCTGGCCTTGCTCAGTGGGTTAAGGATCCAGCGTTGCTGCCACCTGTGGCATAGGTTCTGATCTGGTGTAGCTGTGGCGGTGCCTGTGGTGGAAGCCTGCCACTTCAGGTCCATTTTGACCCCTAGCCCCGGGGAACTTGCAGGTGCTGCAGGTGCAGCCCTAAAAATAAATAAAAATAAAAATAAGTCATTGTCTTCTTTAGGAATGTTGTGCCCGGATTCAGAAGCACCCAGACAAGTCTCAGACGGTGTCTAAGTCTCCCATCCCCCCCACCTCTGCTTCTCCCTCCCCTCCCTGCCTTCTCCGTCTTCCTCTTACTATTTGCACGACTGACTCTCCTCAGGATTAGGAGCAGAACATATAGAGCAAAGGCAGAAAAAGAGCACAGAGAAACTTGGGAGAAGACCATATCCTGAACGAGGTGAGCCAGGACCCGCAGACCTAAGGACCACGCGGTCCTGATGGAGAGAGCTTACGGCTCTGCCCAAGTCAGACGGCTGACCTGCTGTCTCTCTTACCTCACTGGACTCTCCCACCAGCTCCTCTTAGATGTCCTTTAAGACTGAAACTGAGACTTTCCCGTCGTGGCGCAGTGGAAACGAATCTGGCTAGGAACCACGAGGTTGTGGGTTCGATCCCTGGCCTCGTGCAGTGGGTTAAGGATCTGGCGTGGCTGGGGCTGTGGTGTAGGCTGGTGGCTACAGCTCTGATTGGACCCCTAGCCTGGAAAGCGCCACATGCTGCAGGTGCAGCCCTAGAAAGAACCCCCCCCCCCCAAAAAAAAGACGGAAACTGAATGAGGTCCTTCCCCACCCCTGAACCTACAACTGGCTTCCTCTCTTCTGTGGATCATCCAGAAGAGATTGTGTATTGCCACCTACCCAGCGGTGTACATTATAACCCAGTATCCACCCTGACTCCACGCCTCCCTCTTGGCTCTGCTTCCTCCATTGTATTCCTACTGCTCCCACTTCAGGCCCCATCCGTTCTCTCTCGCTCATATCCCACCTGCTTCTTTCCTGGTGTTCCTGCCTCTGGTCCTGTCTCCTTCCAATCCGTTCTCCACACAGTGAGTGTTTCCAAACTAAAAATATGACCCCTTGCTCCCTAAGACTTCAGCGGCTCCAGCTTATTCCCAGGGTGACATCTATACTCCAAGGCATTGGAGTTCCCTGGTGGTAGAGCCGGTTAAGGATCTAGCATTAGCAAGGCTGCAGCTTGGGTTGCTGCTATGGCACTGGTTCAGTGCCCCCCTGGCCCGGAGACTTCTACATGCCAGGGGTGTGGCCAAAAAACAAATAAACTGATAGGTGTGCCTTTCCAGGCACTGGGTCCCCTCCAGTTTCCTCCATGTCCTTTCTCCTGTGCATTTTGCCCAGTGGCTGTGTTTGCTCAGAGGGCTTAAGTTGGAGCGACATCTGGCAACCTGTGCAGGGTCATCCTGGCTCCATCACCTTGGCCTCTGTTCCCTTGTCATAAACAGGTGCCCACCTTTACCTCCTGGGGCCAAATGCCTCCCCAGCCACAGTTCTCTTATTAAAATAAAACTGAGCTCAGCACTCCTCTGTCTACAGCTGGAGGTGCCTAGTTCTTGGTCTGCAACCATCTAGTCTTTATTAAGGAAATATTTCTTGAGCACCAGCTGGGTGGCAGGCCCTGTTCTAGGCACTGTGGAGACATGAGTGAAGAAAACAGGCAAGAACCCTGGCCTCACGGAGTTTGCATTCCAGTGACGAGGTGTGATATTGAATAAATAAATAAATATGCACAGAGGGTTGTGTGACAGTAAGTGCCAGAAGAAAAATGAGTAGAGGGAAAGGCGGGGGACAGGTTAGGGGACAAGGCTGCTCTTCAAGTTCCTCCACCCTCGAAGCCCAATTTCCCTCTTTAGGGCCCCTTTCCACCACCATCTACCCGGGTCCACTGATGCTCATGCTCCAGCCTCATCACCATCTTCACCCTCCACCAAGCATCCCCAGATTTGAGGGTAGAGTAGACCTGTTCTCCCTGCTTTATGTCACCCGAGGCTCTATCTCAGCTGAAAAAGGAAGATAATAGCAATGCTTTCATCCCAGAATCTTGTGCACAACAAATGGGATGGCATATGTAGGACCTTCAGGGCAAAGCTTGACTTACAGTTTAAACTCTGTGGACGTGTTCTCACAATGTGCAGCCTGTGCCTGGAATCCTCTCCTTTTTGCCTCCTCCAGCAGCATCTCTCTTCTCCCGCAGGAGGTCATTCCCTCTGGTCAGCTCCCTGAATGAACATCCTTGAACTGCTTGCCTAGCCACACAACTTCTGTGCTGGAATTGGTGGTGGATTCCTGGATAGTGGACTCTGTCTTATTCGGCCCTGACTCCCAGTCTGTAGCAGAGGCTGGTACACACCAGTGATTCAGGGCTCTAGCAAAGCCTGTTGAATGAAAGTGTGAGGTGGATACTGTGTCACACACACATACACATTCACGCGTGCACGTGCGCACGCGTGCGCACGCACACACACACACACACACACACACACACGATTCACCAGCCTGGGAATCAGGTTCCTGAAAATCTGGAGAAATAGACTCAGATGGTGCTTTTGGGGATGGAGGTTCATCAGAGGGCTGCGGGGGCTGCATGGCTTCTTTTAACTTCAGTCCTGCAATGATTCGGGATCCCAGTGGGACACACAGCATGTTTTATAGAGAACTGCAGCAGAAGTTCAGCTTCATTCCAAGATAGCAAGGTGTAGTTTTTAACCCTCCATATCCTGGGCTGGGTTCTGCATCCATGGATTCAGCTAACCCGAGAGATCCGCAATAGGTTGAATCCACCGATGCATCATCAATAAATATGGAGCGCCAACTGTACCAAAGTGTCCTATATAATGGGCTTAAGCATCTATGAATTTTGGTATCTCTAGGAGTCCTAGAACCCATCCCCTACAGATACTGACGGATGGCTGTACCAAGGGATTCTGCTCACCCAACTCCCAGTCTAGTCATTTGAGAGGGAGACTCTTAATCTCAGAGTTGGGGGTCTTAGGATGGTGCTGACCTCATGCCATGGATAGAGAATGTGGGGGTTGAGAGTGTTAGCTCTGAAATTGGGCTACTGAGGTTATATCCCTAGGCCTCCAGTGATCAGTCCTGTAACACCGGGCAAGTTACTCAAATATCTTCTGCTTCAGTTTCCTTGCTTATAAAATGAGTATCTCATGCTCACATGGCAGGGTTGCTGTGGGAACTCTATGAGACCTGCCATGTGAAAATACCTACTTCAGTGCCTGGCGTTTAGGAGTTGCTCACAAGAGGTAGACTGAGGCAACATGAAGAGAGAGAGTTTCAAAGAAGCTAGGAGCTGGTCTGCAGTTTCAGAAGATAAAGAGTTCCAGAAGAATAAGAAATACACCAAGCAAGAAGAGAGGTCAGGATGTTTAGATGGTGGCTTGTCGTTCTACAGAGAGTGATTTCAGAGAAGTGATGGGGTGGGAAGAATATTCTAGAAACACAGAGCTCTTTGGCTGAGACGGCCAAATTGGCAGTGGTGGAGATGGAACCCGATCTGAAAGCAGCTTCTCTTATCCATGTTTATTCACTCCCTCAGCTTCCATAACCCAGTATAGCTCTCTCTTGGTTTCCCTGGTTATTCTCTGGTTATTCTTTCTGGGGTTTTTTTTTGGTTTTTTTTTTTTTTTGGTTTGTTTGTTTTTTCCATTTTCATTGGTTTCTTCCTTTCCCCTTCAAGGCTATATTTGCTCAGGTGTAGTTCTGTGTGTTCTCATTATTTCTTTTCCATAAATTCCACATGTCATCTTGGTTCGGTGCTCTGAGAACGAGCCAGAGAGCCACATTCTGTCTTCTCACCTCTTGTCTTGGGGAGGTACGGCAGGCCAGGGGGGTCATCAGTCTCTTTGTCTGTGGTTCTCAAACTTTGCCTGGAGAGCTTGTAAAAACAGATTGCTCGAGTTCCCGGTGTGGCTCAGCGGGTTAAGAACCTGACTGGTATCCATGAGGATGTGGGTTCGATTCCTGGCTGTGCTCAGTGGGTTAAAAGATCCACATTGCTGTGAGCTGCGGTGTAGGTCGCTTGGATCCAGTGTTGCTGTGGCTGTGGCCTAGGCCGGCAGCTGCAGCTCCAATTCAGCCCCTAGCCTGGGAACTTACATATGCCATGGGTGCAGCAAAAACAAACAAACAAACAAAAAAACAAATCGCTGTCCCCTCCTGCAGGGTCCCTGGCACAGTGCATGGAATGGGGCCCAAGAGTTCACATTTCTATCAAATTTCTAAGAAGGAGAGATGTTGCCAGTTTGGTATCACATTTTGAGGACCTCTCTCCTAGAGTAAGATCACCAGAAAAACATGTGAGAAGAGAAAAGCCTTATCTCCACTATAGCGGGGCAGCAGACAGTCTAAAATTCATGGCGTGGGCTCCTGGCAGTTATCCGTGATGTGCTGTGTTCACAGGGAAGGGACTGAGAAACAGGAAATACAGTTCTGTGACTTTTAGCCCATTGCTGTCCGTTTCCAGAAAAGAGAGTCTAAAGCCTGCATTCGGGAGCTTAGTTCTGCCCTTAAGTCACAGAAAAGTTGACCCAAGGGAAAGTAAGCCCAAGGAAGACACACTCCCACGTTCTGTGGTTTGGGGCTATGTAAGAAACAGGTGTTGAGACAAGTCCAGGAAAAGTGCTTCTTGTGGGCTCAGGTTTATCAAGAAAAGGGGGGAGTTCCCGTCGTGGCGCAGTGGTTAACGAATCCGACTAGGAACCATGAGGTGGCGGGTTCCATCCCTGCCCTTGCTCAGTGGGTTAAGGATCCGGTGTTGCCGTGAGCTGTGGTGTGGGTTGTAGATGCGGCTCGGATCCCATGTTGCTGTGGCTCTGGCGTAGGCCAGCGGCTACAGCTCTGATTGGACCCCTAGTCTGGGAACCTCCACATGCTGCAGGAGCGGCCCAAGAAATGGCAAAAAGACAAAAAAAAAAGAAAGAAAGAAAGAAAAGGGGAGAGTTTAGGCTTTTTTGTGTGTAAGGGTTGCCTAAAGGACTTAACCCTTGAAGCACCCAAGTCCGAATCCTGGCTTTGCTATGTAGCAGCGGTGTGATCTGAACACAGCATCCTCATTTTCAAAATTTGCTTCATTCATTCAGGACATGTCAAGGAACTAATTGGTACAGGGCTTCTGCGGAGCTCAAAAAAAAATGACATTTCAAACAAGGCTCTGGGAAGATTCAGTACAAGAAGACACTCACAGGTTCTACGCTTGTGGACTTCAGGACCCCAAGAGAGAGAGGGAGAAATAAATCAAAAAAACCAACAGATGCAGCAAGTCAGCTGTGGGGAACATGCAGTGAAGAGATGGCTATGTCTTCTGTGACTCAGGCAGGGCAGTGGTCAGCTAAGGCAAGGCAGAGCTGAGAGCTGGAGCAGTGCTCAGAGAGAGGACTCCAGAGATTAAAGACACAGCACAGCAGCAGGTGCAGGGACCTTGAGCTGGGAGGAAGCCAGGGGGGTTTTGAGGGACTTAAAGCCAGAGTGGCTGACACAGAGAGAGGGAAGGAAAGCCTAGAACAAGTCAGGGATTTGGATCCACATCAGAAGGGCACTGGGAAGCCAAGAAAACATGGTCACCATCGTGGCAGGTGGGGGATGTAATTTGTATCCTGAAAAGATCCGTTTGGAGGTGTTCCCATCGGGGCGCAGTGGAAACACGTCCAACTAGGAACCACGAGGTTGCGGGTTCGATCCCTGGCCTCACTCTTTGAGTGAAGGCTCTGGCGTGGCTGTGAGCTGTGGTGTAGGTCATAGACGCGGCTTGGATGCCATGTGGCTGTGGCTCTGGTGTAGGCTGGTGGCTAAAGTTCCAATTCGATCCCTAGCCTGGGAACCTCCATATGCCTTGGATTCGGTCCTAAAAAGCAAAAAAAAAAAAAAAAAAGATCAGTTTTGAGGTTTACATATGATCATATGCCCCTGTTGGTTGCCCTCGTTATGGAGGTTACTTCACAGTAGCTGTCGTTAAATAGTAAAGACAATGATAATTATAAGGGTGATGATGCTGATACTGATGTGATGATGGTGATACTGGGGATGATGCTGAAATGACGATGGTGATACTGGTTGTGTGGCGGTGATGATAGTGAAGGCGATGGTGATGGTGGTGGGAGTGCCAAGGTCTGAATGTTTATTTATTATTATTATTATTATTTTGTCTTTTTGCCATGTCTTGGGCTGCTCCCACGGCATATGGAGGTTCCCAGGCTAGGGGTCCAATCAGAGCTGTAGCCCCCAGCCCACGCCAGAGCCACAGCCACGTGGGATCCAAGCCGCGTCTGCAACCTACACCACAGCTCACGGCAACGCCTGATCCCCAACTCACTGGGCAAGGCCAGGGATCGAACCCGCCACCTCATGGTTCCTAGTCGGATTCGTTAACCACTGAGCCATGACGGGAACTCCAGGGTCTGAATGTTTCTATCCCCCCTCCAAATCGTATGTTGAAATCATTAACCCCCAAGGTGATGGTATGAGGAGATGTGGGGCTTTGGGCAGAGGATTAGGTCAAGAGGGTGGAGCCTTCATCAGTGGGATTAGTGTTCTGATAAAAGAAGCCTGAAAGAACTGCCTCATCCCTTCTGCCCTGTGAGGGCACAATGGGAAGTCTGCCACCTGGAAGACGGTTCTCACGCGACCATGCTGGCACCTAGACCTTGGACTTCAAGCCTCTGGAACTGTGAATAATAAATTTCTTTTTTTTTTTATATATAGCTGTACCTGCGGCAGATGGAAGTTCCCAAGCTTGGGGTCGAATCGGAGCTGCAGCTTCTGGTCTATACCACAGCCATAGCAACACCAGATCCGAGCCACATGTGCAACCTATGCCACAACCTGCAGCAACGCCGGATCCTTACCCACGGAGAGAGTTACAGAGACAACCCACTGAGCCACAAAAGGAACCCCAAATTTCTGCTTTTTACGAGCAGCCCAGTCTGTGGTCTTTTGTTACCGCAGCCTAAACAGACTAAGGCAGGTGGCTTCCAATATTTCTCGAGCACTTACACTGCTCCAGGCATTGCAGTATTAATGGAAATAGTAGAAGCATAATATTAGTAGAAGTTGAATTAGGAATAGCACTAGTATGTTAGCCTAGTCATAGCAAGGACAACACTGAAGATGATGAGAAAGTATCTGTATTAATTACCTATTGCTGTGTCACAAATGATCTTAAAATGCAGTGACTTAAAGCAACATGTGTGGAGTTCCCCTTGTGGCTCACCGGGCTAAGAACCAGTCATAGTCTCCATGAGGATGTGGGTTTGATCCCTGGCCTCCATCAGTGGGTTAAGAATCCGGTGTTGCCACAAGCTACGGCACAGGTCACGATACTGCTGGGATATGGCATGGCTGTGGCTGTGGTGTAGGCTGGCAGCTGCAGCTCTGATGCAACCCCAGCCGGGAAACTTCCATATGCTTCAGGGGTGGCCCCCCTCCCCCCCCTCAAAAAAAAGGTGCATGCATTATCTCAGTTTCTCCGAGTCAGAAATTCGGGCACAACTTACCCAAGTCTTCTGCCATAGTCTACCGGCTGCCCTCGAGGTGCCAGCTGGAGGTGTGGTCATCTTAGGATGGAGAAGAGAGAGGATCCTTTGGCAGGCTCACTGTTGAGGGGGTTGGCAGATTCGGTTCCCAGCCACCAGGACAGTGTATGACACAGCTTCCCTCAGAGCAGCTTAGATCTAAATCTCTGAGGTGACGGCCCATCACTTCTGCCAGGCTCTGTCAGAAGAGAGTGGGGGAGCCAAGTCCCCACTCAAGGGGAGGGGTGCCACGTGGCATGACCACCAGGAGCCAAGGATCACCGTAGCCATCTTAGAAGCTGCCCGCCACAGCAGCACCCTTACTGCAGAGATTTGCCGTGGGTGGAAATGAGGCTGGTCAGGAATGACCCAGAGGTCAGATGGGACTGGAACTCTAGAGAGGGGACAAGCGTGGTGACACCGCCTTGGAAGAGCCTGGGAAGACGGTCTGGCATTCCCACCTCTTTCTTTCCAAATCCCATTCTCAGACCTACTTGCGTTGCCTCCTAGAGTTATAGGATCTGGGGTTCAGTATGAGCCTCTAGAGTTCCCGTTGTGGCTCAGCGGTAACAAACCCACCTAGGATCCATGAGAATGCGGGATCGATCCCTGGCCTTGCTCAGTGGGTTAAGGATCTGGCGTTGCCGTGAGCTGTGGTGTAGGCATGGCTCGGATATGGTGTGGCTGTGGCTGTGGCTGTGGGCTGGCAGCTGTAGCTCTGATTCAACCCCTAGCCTGAGAACTTCCATATGCCACAGGTGCGGCCCTAAAAAGACCAACAACAACAACAAAAATTATGTGCCTCCATCTCTGTAAGCATCTAAAGTAATGATCTGTGTCATTGTCCTGAGTTAATATTTATTGCATGGCCTGGGTTAGCTCTTGGTACTCCGTGGACCTCCATACATATTCATAAAGATGAGTGAAGTGAATTATTCACCACTTAATACGACCCGGTGTTTCATCTGCGGGGGAGAAATGAGCATCCCTTGCCAATGTTGGCGGTGACGGTGGAGAATCTCAGAAGAGATCCTTCCATTGGTTCACTGGATGTCACGTAGTGACATAACCTGTTATAAATCCCCATCACGAACTGGGAGGGCATGGGGGGACCCGCCTGTGTGACCTTACATCTCAGGCTCTCCTCTGTAAAGAACATGCACAGTGATTCTTCCCTCATAGGATGTCTTGGTTTGGGTGGCTCGAGAAGCTGCCCTGAAACAAAGACTCAAGTGCAAAGAGTGACTTTGGAAAGGGATTCCAGGAGATGGAGGTAGGGGAGCGGGGAAGGCTTGGGGACAGGGGAGGCATCCAGTAATGGCTAAGTCACCGCTGTGGGTTCTTGATCCCATGGGGAACTCCAGGAGCTAATGTTGACCTTGGACGTCAAGGCAATCCCACCCAAGGGGCAAGGGAGTGGCGGGTATTTGCACAGCATCTCCCATCCTACCTTGGTTTCTGCTCGTGGGTCCCAGGAATACAGACTGGGACTGACAGCTAGATGGGGGCCTCCTTCACTTCTCTGCACAGGCTTCTCTTGGGGCCCCTGTTCACACATTCTTCTCCTTCCCCGGTCTGAGTTTCTGGGGCCATTTGCTTTAACCTCATTCCTTTGCTAAGTAACATACAGCCAGGAGTCAGTTCATGTCTTTGGAATGAATTGTGATGATTAGAGCTGTATATTGAAACTTCAGTCTAGCACTTAGAAGATACCTCTCTCTCTCTCTTTTTTTTTGTTGTTGTTGTTTTTTGTTTGTTTGTTTGTTGCATTCGATTACACTTTATTTGCCCAGTAAAAGAAAGCATGTTCTCAGGGATTTGTTGGAACTTTGATTAAGGACTCATAGCTCCTTGCTGACCTCCAGAAAGTGTGTATCCTTTAGTTATCTGGTCCTCCTGTGTGCTTTGCAGTTTGCAGCTGATTTTCCCCCCAGCATCATGTCAGTCACACAAGAGCCCCGTGATAGGTGATGGCTGGTGCTTTTCCTGTTGCGTGGTTTAAACCAGGCCAGCCGGCTTCCCTTGTGCGTTCAAGCAGAGTTGACACGCCTGTCGGGATAAATTAATTTCGATTTGTTTACTTGCCTGGAAGAGCAGTCCATTTGCCTGTGGGGATAGAGACAGAATTAGGGACCAAGGAAAAGGGAAGGGAAGTGGGGGATACTGCTTGTCTTTCTCAAGAGAGGAGTCTTATCACGTCCCTTTTCCACCTACTGTTCTAGACAAGATCATTTTCCCCAGTTTCTATGAGGGCACTGAGACTTCAGTAGGTGAGAGGGCTTTGCCAAGATCACACAGTAAACCGCAGGGCCAGTTCTAAGAGAACCTGACTTTATATCTCCATCTCTGACCAGAACACCATGGATGCTGTAAGCATCAAAACCCAAGGCTGCTAAATAGGTGATTCTAATTAATGTGAGCCGGTGCCAAGTACCCTCGACCCTCTTACAAGTTCTTAGTGACTTGGGAAAGGAATCTGATGCTGTTCTTAAGGCGTCTATAAGATCGCTGAGGTCATCGAATATATATTTTTGGGTAATAAACGTTACAAAAAGGTTAGGGCTAAAATATTAAAGAATGTGTGCATGTAGCGTCTTTTGGTTGCAAATGACAGAAACCCAACCCAGAATGGCTTCAGGAAAATAAAGTAGATGTATGGAATCATTGAACTGATTCAGGTATGGCTGGATCAAGGAGTTTCAGACAATGCCATGGAGGTATCTGTCTCCTTTTCTTTTACTCTTAATTCTCATCTCTGTTCTCCTCAGTAAAGAAAAAGATGGCCATAGGTCTATCCGGGGTTTACACACCCCCACTTTGGTCATCCCAGAAGAAAAGCTGCGTGTATCCTAATATAGTTTTAGTAAACACCTTAGGTGTGATAGGTGACCCCTGGCTGCATGGTGTGTCATTCCTAGAGCCTGGAATTGGAGGTATTTCCGATAAACCACCTGGGACTGATAACTTGGATGTGAAATCTCCCTCAAAAGAAAATTGAGGTTATTTTTAGAAGACTAGGTAAAGAGACACGGGCAGTCAGTAAAACAGAAGACAAGCAAACCAAAACCATGTACTGTACTTGCACTGCAGGTAGATTGTTTGGAATTTAAGGTCAACCTGGCTGTCCCATTGCCACTTTTGTTGGCTTCACAAAGTAGATCTTCCATTTCACCATGATAAACATGGCAGATACCGCATTGACCAGAGAAGCAGGAAAAGCGCTTTGGGCAGGAAGGCCCTTCCAAGCAAAGGCACAGAAGTGGAAAGATGGGCAGTGCACATAGGCGCTAAGGATAGGGTTTCACCTTACAGAAAGGTTAGGACTAATCTCTTGCTTAAGTACCTACGGTGTACCCAGAACTGGGCTGGCGCCTTTAAGGGAAATGTATGGTATGAATTCGTTGCATAGGCTTTGAAGTCAGACTGCACATATATGTGTGTGTGTGTATGTGTATATATTTTATTTATATTTATATGCAGACACATGTATATTTGCTTTCTAGGACCATGTCTGCAGCATATAGAAATTCCCAGACTAGGGATCGAATCGGAGCTGCAGCTGCCTGCCTCCACCACAGCAATGCCAGATCAGAGCTGTGCAACCTATGCCACAGCTCACTGCAATGCCAGATCCTTAACCCGCTGAGCGAGGCCAGGAATTGAACCCACATCCTCATGGATATTAGTTGGATTCCTTTCCGCTGAGCCACAGCGGGAACTCCCAGACTGCTTATATTTAACCCAAATTTTCTTGCTGGGTGACATGGGCAAAATGTTACCTTTCCAGGGCTCAATCTCTTATTCTGCAAAATGGGGATAGCGGTACTCTTGCTGTAAGAATTAAAGCCAGTGATGGCCCAAGAGTGCTTATTAGCATTGCGCTTGTGTCCTATTAATACTCAATAAATGCTCTATATAATTTCTAATTCCCGCAATGGCATAAGGTCATTTGGATTCCTCTTTTTCAGATGCAGGTAATCTGTGTAGTCTAACTCTCTCTCTGAATCCCAAGGTCACGGCTTTCCTGTTATCAGAAAGCTTCTGTCGGAAGGAAATACAGTAAGAGAGCCAAGGCAGGGTCCGACCATGTGAACCTGTTTGAACCTGTGTGAAGTTCTTTCCTCGTGCTTCGGGAAAAGCTGTGCCCGCACCATCCCGAATCCGCGAGCGCATGGGATTTTGAGTTCAGAAAAATCTGCATTTAGGGCCCATTTCTACCCCTGTTCTGTGACTCATAAGCTACTCTTAAAATCCACAGTTTAGGGGATGTGGCATTTTTCGATAGCACTCAGTTAAGAAGTTTCAGGGCGCAGATTTGAGGGTTGGTCTTTTGATTCCAGAAAGGGGATGTCTAGAATTTTATTTATTTACTTTCTTTTTAGGGCTGCACCTGCAGCACCTGGAAGTTCTCGGGCTAGGGATCTCATCAGAGCTACAGCCGCTGGCCTACACCACAGCCATAGCAGTGCCAGATCCAAGCTGCATCTGCAACCTACACTATAGCTCATCGCAGCACCAGATCCTTAAGCCACTGAGTAGGGTCAGGGATCGAACCTGTATCCTCATGGACACCAGTTGAGTTTGTTTCTGCTGAGCCACAATGGGAACTCCCTAGGATTTTTGTTTGTTTTTTAAATTTTATTTTTATTAAGGTATAGTTGATTTACTGTGTTGTGTCAATTTCTGCTCTACAGCACAGTGACCCAGTCATACCTATGTGCACATTCCCTTTCTTAAATCCACCTAAGGAATTTTAATTTTAGGAATCTCTAGAAATACCGAGTTCCCTGGTGGCTCAGTAGGTTAAGGATCCAGCATTGCCACTGCTGTGACTCAGATCGCTGCCGTGCTGCAGGTTCAAGCCCTGGCCCAGGAATTTCCACGCGCCATAAGCCTCCCTGCCTCCCCATGTGCTTTGGCTTCATGTAGTCATTGAACAAATATCTGAGTGCCCAGCATGTATGGGCTGCTCTAGGAGGTAGAGGAGACCTTCTGTGAAATGAGTCAGAACACTCGGCCTTCCTGGGGTCAAGGGCACTTTTCCTGCCCAGGGCACCCGTGTTAAGGTTAATCTCTATTGCAGGAAGAGGGACAAAAGTCTGACACACACAGATCCATTGACTCGTGTTGCATCTTTTGCAGTTTTGAAAGCTCTCACACTTGCACTCTCACACCCAGGAACCACAGCAGCAACTCAGGAGCAATAGGTACCATTTATTGGCTGTTTACTGTCTGAGTCTGGTTCTCTGCTCAAGTCCTGACCTATATAGACCCACCACCGTCAGGATTATCTCAATGGCATCTTTTCGGGCTGGTCTTTTCTGACCACCCCTTTTCAAACTGCCTGCATCCTTCACTCCCTGGGCACAACCAATCTTCTTCTGTTTCATTTCTTTCTCAATGGCAACGACCTCTCCTTGGCATAGCATCCAGTGTACTTCTTTCCTTTTTTTTTTTTGTCATTTATTTTATTTTTATTTTATTTTTAAATTTTTTTTCCCGCTGTACAGAATGGGGATCAAGTTATTCTTACCTGTACACATTTTTCCCCCCACCCTTTGTTCTGTTGCAATATGAGTATCCAGACATAGTTCTCAATGCTACTCAGCAGGATCTCCTTGTAAATCTATGCTAAGTTGTATCTGATAACCCCGAGCTCCCGATCCCTCCCACTTCCTCCCCAGTGTACTTATTTTCTATTGCCTGAGTTTAAGTTTCACAAGATCAAGGTGGTTTCTGTTTTGACGACTACGGCCACGTGCCCAGAACCGAGATGGGAAATTGGCATTATGCGCGAAGGGATAAATGGGGGCTTATTATTGGAGTTCCCGTGGTGGCTCAGTGGTTAACAAATCTGACTAGGAACCATGAGGTGGCGGGTTCGATCCCTGGCCTTGCTCAGTGGGTGAAGGATCCGGCGTTGCCCTGAGCTGTGGTGTAGGTTGCAGATGCGGCTCAGATCCCGCATCGCTGTGGCTCTGGTGTAGGCCCGTGAGTACAGCTCCAATTGGACCCTTAGCCTGGGAACCGCCATATGCTGAGGGAGCAGCCCAAGAAATGGCAAAAAGACAAAAAAAAAATGAGGCTTATTATTTACAGCATCTCCCCGATGTGGGTTTTATGACTCTCCCCATTTTCCAGATGATGAGATGGAAGGTCAAGGAGGGTGTGTTTTCATTTTCGTTTCTGGTTGTGTTGCCTCCGAGATCATAAAACAGGAGAAGCCAGAGGCAGGACCCCAGCCCACGCTCGCTCTCTCTCGCTCTCTCTCTATCTCTCTCTGGTTTCCAGTCCCCTGCTGTCTGAACAGCCACGCGGAGGTAAACAAGTCAACATTCAGTGGCCGTCCTGGTTGAGGCAGCCCTGCTGTTTATGCTCACAGTGTCCATAAAAATGGTATTTTAGTCCTGACACGGATGCTTATGAATAAAATTTAGCCCTCATTCAAAAGCACATTAGCTGAAGCCATTTGGCATCCTGTTATGGCGTTAATTTTTATGGAGAATAATACACTGGCAAGGAGCGCCTCTCCCACCTTCAAACAGAACAAGCGCCTCCAAGGCGATGCCTGGCAGCCCTCGCTTCTCTGATCAGAAGACATTCCGCGTGTTTGCTGTGGCTTTACTCATGGGACCCGGGATGTAATTTTCAGATGGCGGTTTGTTTTTGCCGCCGCGTTACATCTCAGGCATGGCAATTACATTTCATTAACAGGGACACAGAAGCCATAAATCATTGATCAGAAACAGGTTGTTAATCGGTCTGGTTAAAGCGTCTGCCGGCTGGCAGGGCGCAGACCGTGGACTGATGGATGTCTGGGCACAGAACTCATCCAGGTAGCCCATGAAAGCAATACTGCTAATCATTTTCACTAATATTTATTTATTATTATTATTACTATTATTATTTGCTCTTCAGGGCCACACTCATGGCATATGGAAGTTCCCAGGCTAGGGGTTGAGTGGGAGCTGTAGCCACCAGCCTACGCCACAGCCACAGCAACGCGGGATCTGAGCCGAATCTGCAACCTACACCACAGCTCTTGGCAACACAGATCCTTAACCCACTGAGCAAGGTCAGGGATCGAACCCACATCCTCATGGATACTAGTCGGATTTGTAACCCACTAAGCCACAACGGGAGCTCCCTCACTCATATTGATTGAGCTAGTTTTCCATGTGCCTGTAAGGAGTTTCCCATGTGCCTTAGCAACCCTAAAAGGACTCCTCCCATATTACAGATGGGGAAATTGAACTCCAAAATGGTTAAATGCTTTGCTGCTGTTCACATAGCTTGAAAGTGGCAAAGGCGGGAAGCCGCCCTAGGGTTTGGCCTCGGAAGCTTGTGGGCTTAACAGCCGCATGCATGTCTCCTCCCTAAATTTCACCGCTGCTGGGGGGAAAGAGGACAATGTTTGAAGCCACTGGCTATATATCGGACCTGGCCACCGTCCCCCCCACCCCTGAGCCAGTGCTCTTTTGTGAAACGGACCTCCAGCAACCTTGAGGGGGTCGGAGGAGAAACTCAGGATCCGGAAGATGGAATTTTAACCTGTGCCTCCGAGCAGCTGAAGCGGACCAGCCCGGCCAGGCTGCCGGCTCCTGCATCTGACGTCCCCTCCACACCTGTCGTTCCGTGAGCAGAGCGGCGGCAGCTGGGCCCGTTCACATCCTATTAACCTTGTCTGTTGGAATGACACCTGGCTGTGCTGAAGCCTTGGTTCCTGTAATTAGGAATGTAAACAGCACAGGCTTCCTCCTGTCAGCCGCTGGCTCTTTGCCTGCCTCCAGGCTCCACCCCCAGCCCAGGCTGTGCTTCCGGAAACAGATGCTCCGCCCCCAAGCTGAGGCCACGTGGGACTGTGGATGCATTTCTGTCCTGGGTCTAACACTAACTTGTTTTTATTTTATTATTTTGTTTTATTTTATTTTTTCTTACTCGATGAATTTATTACATTTATAGTTGTACAATGATCATCACAATCCAATTTTATAGGATTTCCATCCCACGACCCCAGCACATCCCCCCCCCTCCCCCAAACTGTCTCTTTTGGAAACCAGAAGTTTTTCGAAGTCTGTGAGTCAGTATCTGTAACACGGACTTCTTGATCGCCTCTCCTGAGCTAGAGGCTTTCAAATGTGTGACCTCGTTTAAACTCAGAGCGCCTTGACTTAGGTCGTTTATTGCTGTTATATGAATAGGAACATGGATGTTTGGAGAGGTGGAGTACACTGTTATAAGGTGATGCAGTACTTAGGCTCTAGGATGGTTTTCTTTTTTAAGCATCGAAGGTCCGCAATACAGTTCGTTCTCAGCGTTGTACATTCTACCGGCAAATGTATCATCACATGGATCAACCATAAGATACATTGTAGTATCATGCGGGATAGTTTCAGGGCCCTAAAAATCCCCTGGACTCTGCCTATTTATCGCCTTCCCCTCCCCCTCTCCCATCCCCAGCCCCTGGCAACTGCTGATCTTTTTTTTTTTTTTTTTAGGGCCACACCTGTGGCCCATGGATGTTCCCAGGCTAGAGGTCAAATTGGAGCTGCAACTGCAGACCTACCCCATGGCCACAGCAATGCCGGATCCCAACCGCATCTGTGACCTACACCATAGCTTGCAGCAACACCGGATCCTTAACCCACTGAGTGAGACCAGGGATCAAACCTGCATCCTCATGGACACTTTGTGGGGTTCTTAACCTGTTGAGCCACAGTGGGAACTCCCATGTCTTTTCAGGGCTGGATAGCTCATTTTTTTTCTTGGTGCTGAATAATATTCCATTGTCTGGATGTACCATACCTTATTTATCCACTCACCTTCCGAAGGGCAGCTTGGTGACTTCTAGCTTTTGGCAGTTATGACTAAAGCTGCCATAAATATTCAGCTTTAGTTTGTGGGGACATGCAGGTGTTTGTGTAGACATAATTTTTCAACTCATTTGTGAAAATACCAAGGAGTGTGACTGCTGGATTGTATGGTAAGAGAAGTTTAGGTTTGTAAGAAGCAGGCAAAGCTGTCTTCAAGAGTTGCTGTACTATTTTGCATTCCCACCAGCAATGCACCAGGGTTTCTGTTGCTCCACATCCTGGGCAGCATTTGGTGTTGGCTGTGTTCTGGACTTTAGCCATTCTTTTTTTTTTTTTTTTGTCTTTTTGCCATTTCTTGGGCCGCTCCCGTGGCATATGGAGGTTCCCAGGCTAGGGGTCTCATTGGAGCTGTAGCCCTCGGCCTATGTCAGAGCCACAGCAACGCGGGATCTGAGCCTCGTCTGCGACTTACCCCACAGCTCACGGCAAGGCCAGATCCTTAACCCACGGAGCAAGGCCAGGGATCGAACCGGCCACCTCATGGTTCCTAGTCGTATTTGTTAACCACTGAGCCACAACGGGAACTCCCTGGACTTTAGCCATTCTTAACAACTTGTGAGCCCAGATCTTTTGGCTCTAAATCGGGTGAACCTTCCAGTGTGATAATAATGCAAGCCAATAAGACCAGGGTGAAGATGAAATCACATCACCCAAGTATTATGATAATGATAATAACTAGCATTTGATATGTGCCCGTCACTGCTAAGTGCCTTAGGTGGATTTAATCCTCACAATAACCTCATGATACAGGTACTATTTTATCTCTGTTTTTTCAGATAAAGAAACAGCAGATCAAGCCACATTCACCCCCTGTTTTCCCAGGAGATCCACCAATCACTGCAGTCAGGTCCGCCCCAGATTCCTATGGAGCCTTTGCTTTGCCCTGGGACCCAGCTCACATGAAAGTCTGTGTGCGCCTTTTAAGAATGAGGTCTCCTTTTCCCCCAGTCCCTCAGAGCTCCTGCGCACAAGCCCTACTGGCCTTCGATGCCAGATGCTCTGGGGGCTCTTTCTCCCCATGCCAGATCCCCAGCCGTGGGGACTTGATGTGGGGCTCAGAACTCTCACTCCTGTAGGTGAGTCTCTGTGAACCAGTTTGTTTCCAGTCTGCGGGGCTTCCCACCCAGGAGGGATGGGGTTGCTTTTATCACATAATCGCCCCTCCTACCTCTTGATGTGGCCTCCTCTTTGTCTTCTGGAGTAGGATATCTTTTTGAAAGTTTCCAGTCCATTTGGTTGAAGATTGCTCAGTATTTGCTTGTAATTTTGCTGTTTTTAGGAGAGAAGTTGAGCTCCAGTCCTTCTATTCTGCCGACTTCATCCCCAAGAAACAGCAGATCAAAGAGTTTAGTGCTGTGCCCAAGGAGATGTAGGGAGTGGCAGAGGTATATTCAAAAGGAACCCAAATCCCTCTGACTCTGGGGCCAATGCCGTTAACCACTGTGCCCACTGTTGCCTCATCTATAATAGATGCTCAATAAAAATGTCCTGCTGCCTCCAGCACATAACAGGACAGTTTCCATTCATTTCAGCCAAGGATCCATTCTGATGGCAGGGTCCCCATAAAGTGGCCTGTTGTCGTCCTCTTTGTAGCTCTTGTTGTAAGACCCTGCAGTGAGCGCGTGTGCGTACACATGAGCGCGTGTGCGTGCGCATGTGTGTGCGTGCGCACACACACACATCTGCAAAACTGTGTCCATGCCTGTGCAGAATATGAAAACCTAGAGCCAGATCCTCCACATTATGGCCTCTGCATGCTCTCTGAATCCTCCTATCATCAATAACACTGATACCAACTAATTTAAACCCACTGAACCAGTGAGCTCTGGGTTGCAGATGTGTTTATGAGCAGGATACTAAGTAGATATTTTAACTAAGTGGAACATTTCTTGCTTCAATTAATGCAAAAGGTAGCAACTCAAAGGAAATATGAGGGGCATTAAGTTTTATATTGGCGCCATTTATTATATATGATCTTTAACACTTTTAATCACTTTATTTCCGTGTTGACAGCTATGGAGAGAAAAAGAGCTTTCCGGGGGGTGACTGTGACCCAGGAATTACTGTCAAACTGAGACAGATTATTATTAACCCTTGAGGTGTCATGGGCTCCTGAAGAAACTGTGAGGATTTTATTAGTTTTATTAATGGCATGTGGAAAGAGCAAGCTAGTGATTAGCAAAGAATGACTCCATAAGAAAGAAATTTCTGGGAGTTCCCATTGTGGCTTAGCCGGTTAAGAACCCGACTAGCATCCCTGAGGATGTGGGTTCAATCCCTGGACTCACTCAGTGGGTTAAGGATCCTGCATTGCCACAAGCTGTGGCATAGGTTGAAGATGTGGCTCAAATCTCCCATCACTGTGGCTGTGGTGTAGGCTGGCATCTGCAGCTCTGATTCGACCCCTAGCCTGGGATCATCCATAGGCCAAAGGTGCAGCCTTAAAAAGCAAAAAAAAAGGGGGGGGGAGGGGCGTTCTCATTGTGGCACAGTGGAAATGAATCCAGCTAGTATCCAAGAGGACTCAGGTTCGATCCCTGGCCTCGCTCGGTGGGTCAGGGATAGAACCTGAGACCTCATGGATACTAGTTGGGTTGCCATGAGCTGTGGTGTAGGTCGCAGATGCAGCTCAGTTCCTGCGTTGCTGTGACTGTGGCATAGGCTGCCAACCAGATCTCCGATTTGACCCCTAGCCTGTGAACCTGCCACAGGTGTAGCCCTAAAAAGCAAAAAAAAAAAAAAAAAAAAAGGAAGAAAAAGAAAAAAATTTCTTGGAAAGCGTAAATGACTGATGTAGAAGTGAATTAGCATTTATTGAGCACTCAGTGTGTGCCACACGTGCGCTGGGCTATCTATCTACACCCTGAGTTAAATCTCCAATCAATCCTGGAAGGCTGGCTGCCACGTCCTTTACCCAGATGAAGAAATGGAAAGGCTGAGATATTTGTTCATTCATCAGAACTTTTGCACTGTGCTAGTTCATGAGGGTCCAATGGTAAATTCTAGGAAACACTCCCTGCCTCCTGGAGCTTCTATTCTGGTGGGAAGAGCTAGATATTTATCACACAATTATGATAATTACGGTCTACAAGTGCTGAGACAAGGAAAACATGGAAGTGCTTTGAGAATCTTGATAAAGTGAACTTACTTTAGACTTGAGGGTGAGAAGTCAAGGAAGGCTTCCTGGAGGAGTGATGTCTAAACAGTTCTGCGTGATGACCAGTGGGAAGCCAGGCACACGGGGCAGGGTGGGTGAGAGGGGTGGAAGGAGGATTGGAAGAGTGTTCCAGGTGGTGGAATATGTATCAGGGCACAGAGGAAGGGAAAAACTTCTAGTATGTGACACAGCTCATCTTTGAATCCAGGATTATCTGACTCTCTCTTGAAACCCAACACAAAAGGGAATCTGCTGTTCCTTTTTTTTTATAGGGCCGCACCCGCGGCATATGGAAGTTCCCAAGCTGGGGTCAAATCGCAGCTGCAGCTGCCTGAGGAATCTGTGACTTCTTAGCCACATAATCTGAAAAGGAAACATCCAAGACCTTGGAGAGGTATCGGGAGCTCCCTTTTAGGACCACAGCAGTCTGACAAGTGACACGCATAGCCCGAGATGACAGTCAGCATCTTGTTGGGGCTTGAGGCTGGGCTGAGAAACATTCTTGATTTCCTTCATGGCTTCTCACCCTAGAGACATAAGGCTTCAAGGTGATGTCTTTGTAAATTTTAGGTTGCGAAGAAGAGAAACCTCCAGGCACGCTGGCTCTTGCCCGTGTGAGGTGCAAGGGTAATTTCGCTTTATGTCTGGCTTGCCAGAGGGTAAAGCAGTGCATGAGGACACTGTTCTTTCTCCACTGCTCAGCTCAGTCCTGTACTCTGTGTGGCGCGTTCCCAGGCGGGCACTCCCCTTTGTGGTGGATAGACGGCTGCCGCCGGTGTGATACTTCGTATTTTCGGTTTAAATCAAGGATGGATGTGGCTTGGGTGGGGATGCTCGAAGATCTCAATGGGGAAGGCTGCAATCTGAGATTACAGCTCTGATTGGCCCAGTTCGGGTCATCTGACACCTTGGAGCCAATCACTGTTGTGAAAGGAATGGCTAACCTGATTGGCTGAGGTCTGGGTTAGGTGCTCCGCCCAGTGCTAGGACGAGCTGCGAGTGCGGTATGGTTGTTTCCCAAGGGAAGAAATGGGGTGAATAGGATGGTTACTGAAATTACGTGGGTTGGATCGTAGGCTCCATGGAGCTTTTACTTCATGCCCCAGAGATAGTAATTCTGTCTGGAAATCTCAGTGACTCCAGCAGCAGCCTTTGTGGGGCGCTGAGCGGTAGCCCCGGCTGTTTGAGAGACAGTGTGCGGTGAAGCCGGCTTGCTTTAGAAGCCAAAACGCTGAACTTCTGACCTAAGCTGCACTTGTACCTGCTGTGAAACCATGACACATACTTTAACCATTCCAGGCCTCGACTTCCCTGTTTGTAGAAAGGGAATGTTAGTCCTGAACTTGCAATGTTACTGTTAGGATAAATGAGATACTGGAGTTCCCGTCGTGGCTCAGTGGTTAATGAATCCAACTAGGAACCATGAGGTTGCGGGTTCGATCCCCGGCCTCACTCAGTGGGTTAAGGATCCGGCGTTGCCGTGAGCTGTGGTGTAGGTCGCAGATGCGGCTAGGATCCCACGTTGCTGTGGCTCTGGCGTAGGCAGGCAGCTGCAGCTCCGATCGGACTCCTAGCCTGGGAACCTCCATACGCCACGGGTGCAGCCCTAGAAAAGACAAAAAGACCAAAAAAAAAAAAAAAAGGATACATGAGATACTGAATATAAAATACCTAGTCCTTGGAATATACTATATGAATTCAGTAAATCTCAGGTGCAGATCCAAGTAGCTGTCTGGCTTTAGAATCCCTCTGACCCCCTTAGTGCATTGTTTTACTTAACTCCCTGAGTTTTATAATATATTCCTCTTTTCCCTATTAATGACCCTATCATGTTTTAAGTTTTATTCTTGCATTGTCTTTGTTTGTATTTTTAATCTTTTAGATTTATTTTTTCAAGCTTATTATAACTTATTTGTCCTCTTGACCATTTTATCGTGTTTATATTATCTACATATCTTACCATTTTCATATAATATTGTGAAGGGAACATAATCTATGCTGTTTATTTGAGTCACCATTTTTCTTTCAAGTACTGCCTTTGAGCTAATGTCTTCTATTACTAGATGCAATTAACTAGATCCTACTTATATATTTTTTTAACCAATATTCATTTCTTTAAATATGTTATTTGTTTTTAATGCTCATTCTAAAGACTCGCTATTATATGTTGTAATAAGGGCACTGGAAATCTAAACTGTACTCCAAATACTCCAGCAACATTTAATAATATTACTTTATAGCCCTTTGTAATTAAAAAATAAATAAAGGAACTTAACAGCTAAGATCTTATTTTCATCTTACAAAATCTCTGCCAGGGGGAAGAGAAAGAATTAAGGCTCTGAGAATGACCCCTTCTTGCCTAAAATCACACAGAATGGATGAATTCTAAAACCAGAATTACTTTTCTGTTGTTTTGACTCAGAGTCCATTGTTCTTTCCACTCCAACATGTGCTTTTTGCCCAAGTCAAGTACCTATTGAATAAAGCCAAATCCTTGGGAATTAATTCATTGGGTTTTTTTAATACAATTTAAATCCCATTAACATCAACTTTCCCAGAACATTCTTCCTTAATCCCATTTATCAAAGACAGTGTAGTGTTCACAGCAGGATAAGATGTGTCAGCTATCAGAGCAGATTCTTCTGTGAATTGTACTGTTTTCCTCCAGCTAATAGACAGTGCTTTTCCAGGAAGCATGACCTCGTGGAAAGATGATGACTTGGAGTCAGAAAAGAAAAGCATTTGTATCTTGACTCTATCACTTCTTAGCTCAGTGGTGCCTCAATTAATCAAGACATTTTCAGAGCAGAGGACAGCAGTTCAACGTAAAGAGATTTAAGTAAAGAGAGGAATCTATCCGTCTCTGTACCTGCAAAGTCCAAAGGCAGTGTTTGCTTCAGGTATGGCTGGATCCAGGGGCTCAAACTGTACAATCAAGACTCTGTCTCTTGCCCTAGTTCTTGAAAATGCTTTCATCTGTTCAGCTCAATTCTTAGGCTGGCTCTGTCCACAGGGCAGCCTCTGGCAGCTCAAGGCTTACAGTTTACCAGCTCAGCTACCCGACTGGAAATAGCTTCTGTTTTTCAACAATTCCAACAAAATTTTTAAATTTATTCTAATAGGACTGACCAGTCTCATGCCTATCCCTGAGTGTGGTGAGGAGATGAAACAGTGATTGTCTTTGCTTCAGTCATGTGCTCATCCCTGGATACACAAGGACTGAGAATGAGGATACATGGTTTTTCTCAATGAGAAATCAGAGTGCTGCAAGGAGAGAACAAATAGGAAAATACATCAGGAAACTTAAAACCATGATCTTGAATAAGTTATTTAAACTTGCTGAGATGTAGTCTCCTCACTTATAAAACGGAGGTAATGACATAACCTGACTTTTTTTTAATATTAAAAGTATTTTGCACAGTAATCGAGAACTTTTTCTCTTCTGATGCTCCCACTTCCATTTTCCCAAGACTCTCCCAGGACTATGTATTTAAACAGTGACTGTGTGTCACTTTGCTAAGAAGCACATTTGCTTCAGTTGATTTGTTCCTTGTAAAAAATGCTATATTTGTAATTTAGATGCACCAGGAGATAATCAGTGTAAATAATGATACAGGAAAATTTTTCCTTCGCTGACAACTAGCAAAGAAATGTGATTAGAGACCAGATAAGATTTGAGACCGAAGGCCTTCTAATTATTGGTTATAGCGATTCTCTGCAGGCATTGGTGGTAATGACACTACCCCCTGGTAGCTTCATAGATTCTAAGAATCCTTCATTTGTTCTGTGATTGCTTTGCATCCATCCATCTCCATCAGAGGACAAGATAAGATTGAGGACAAGATAAAGTGTTAGGAGAGAGTTTTATAGCTTCTGGTTATTTTGTGTGGTTCAGATATCTGGAGATAGGCATAGAATTTTAATTATAACATAGGATTTTAACTATATTATGATTTCTTTACATTACAGTTTTAGTCTATCAAAAATTTAATATGCAGTGTAAGACAATGGGTTTCATTTTTTTCCCAGATCAGAAGAATTTGTGCCAGCACCATTTATTAAATAAAATTTTGCTTTCGTTACTGGATATAGAGATCGGTAAATACACATATTTATATAATCTCAAGGTTCATTACTGCTGCCCCCATCTATTTGTCTGTTTCAACACCACATTATTTTGACTATGGTAACTTTAAGGTATGTTTTAATACCATGCAAGGCAAGTCATTCTTCACTATTCTTGACTTTTATTTTGGTTATTCTGGGGAAACTCATTCTTCTATATGAAAACTAATATAATTTTATAAAATTAACAAAAATTTGGTACTCAAAATCGAAATTGCATTGACCTAATATGGCAGTTTTCAAATATCAGTGTATTAATAGATAAGTCATCCCACCCATGGGCATAATACATCTTCCCATTTATTGATCTGAAGATTGACATTCTTAAATACATTTGTATAGATTTCTTTATGTAAGTCCCATATCATGTAGGTTGAATTATTTCTAAGTATTTCTTTTATTATGTTTAAGAGTTTTTTCCATTTTGATTTTCAGTGAGCGAATGCTTGATTTAGAAAATGTATTTTTGTATTTATCTTACATCCAGCCACTTTGTCAAATGAAAATGGCTTTTCTAGATAATTGTATATGCCAAAAGGAAAAAAAAAAGCTCTTCTTTTCAAATAGTTCAGCAACTAATTTATTTTTCTTGTCTTATTGTATTTTTTTGTCTTTTTTTTAGGGCCACGCCCACAGCATATGGAGGTTCCCAGGCTAGCGATTCAATCAGAGCTGCAGCTGCTGGCCTACACCACAGCCACAGCCACGTGGAATGTGAACCACGTCTATGACCCACACCACAGCTCACGGCAATGCTGGATCCTTAACCCACTGAGTGAGGCCAGGGATTGAACCTGTGTCCTCATGGATGCTAGTCAGATTCGTTTCCACTGAGCCATGATGGGAACTCCTCTTATTTTTAAAATCTCCAGAAAAAAGCAAACTAATACTCATGATACAGGTTAGCCTCGCCTTATCTTGATGTCAAAAAAAAATGGTTTTTGCGAGTTTAAAGAGGGCAATCATTGTTTCCATGTGCACCTCAATTTCAAAATCAGCAGTTCCTTTAGTCATTCCTCATAGGTCGAATTAGCTAGAAATCTTTGGATGGCGACTAGCAGAAATGGAACTCAAACTAGGTACAGAGCCTTGTAGATTCACATAACTGGAAAGTTCATATGGCCAGAAAGACTGGACCTAGGTTCTCCTTTAATGGCATCAGGAACCCGTGTCTCTCCATCCCTTATTTATGATGTTTTCTTCACTGGCTTCATGGTCACATGTCCCCTAGTAGTTCTACACTTGTGTCCCCTCCATGTAGCAATCCCAGCAAGAAGTGAGTATTTTTTGAATAGTTCCAACTGGAGTCTCAAGTTAATTTAGGGACCATGAGCCTATAAACAAATGAGTTCCTTTCTTCCAGGAGGATGGGGTTGTGGTTGGACATTCCTGGATCATGTATCCACTGCTCTGGCTGATTTTAGGGCCCAACATGGGCATGTGTGCACGTGTGTGTGTGTGTGTTGGGGTGTGTGTGTGTGTGAATTCTTCCCCAAAGAGAAGTGAATTCTTTTTCCCCAAAGGATAAGAATAAGCAAAACAATAGATTCCATCAAGATACAGGGTTCCATTTTTTCCCAGATAAGAAGAAGTTGTGCCAGCACTGTTTATTAAATAAAAGTATGCTTTGGTTACTGGATATAGAGGTAGGTAAATACACATATTTATATAATCTCAAGGTTTATTACTGCCACCCCCATCTATTTATTTGTTTCAACACCACGTTGAAACACACATCATTACCCCCTAGGGTTCCTCTGGATATGGTCCTTAAAAAAAAAGATTAACATTTTTTTTTCTTTTATTACAGTTGATTCATTCTCTTTCTTCAAGTTCTGTTGTACAGCAAAGTGACCTAATCACACACATTTCCCTGTGTTGTACAGTAGGATCCCCTTGCCATCCATTCCAAAAATAATAGTTTGCATCCAGAAAACTTCCAAAATGCCCATCCATACCACCCCTGCCCCTTCCTCCCTGGGAACCCCAAGTCTGCTCTCCCTGGTCATGATCAGTTTCTGTTTGTTTGTTTGTTTGTTTTTTCAGATAGGATCATCTGTTCCATATTTTATATTCCACAAATAAGTGATATCATTCAGTATTTGTCTTTGTCTTTCTGGCTTACTTCACTTAGTATGAGAATCTTTAGTTCCATCCATGTTGCTGTAAATGACATTCGTTTGTCTTTTTTATGGCTGAGTAATATTCTATTGCATATGTGTACCACATCTCTTAATCCTTCATCTGTCAGTAGACATTTAGGTTGTTTCCATGTCTTGGATATTGTAAATAGGACTGCGATGAACATAGGGGTTCGTGTGTCTTTTTCAGCGAGAGTTTTCTCTGGCTATATGCCCTGGAGTAGGATTGCTGAATCATTCGGTAGCCCTAGATTTAGTTTTCTGAGGTACAGCCATACTGATTTAAATTTAAAACTGAGCAATCGAGGGAGGCTGTTATTTTCTTCTGGCTAGATACTAGACTTCTGCAGTGTAACCTAAAGTTACTTCCCATTTTCATTAACTACCTTGTATTTTTGAGTCATAATGATTTGGTGTCATGTGCCTGATATCACAGGTGTGACTACGTCTCTGGTCTTACCTACCAATGTCTAGTACCATATCCAGATTATCAGAGTATTTTTCTTTTTCTCCTTTCTTTCTCTCTTTCTTTCTCTCTTTCTTTCTCTCTTCATTCTCTCTTCTTTCTTCTTCTTTCTTTCTTTCTTTCTTTCTTCTTTCTTTCTTTCTTTCTTCTTTCCTTCTTTCCTTTCTTCTTTCTTTCTTTCTTTCTTTCTTTCTTTCTTTTCTCTTCCTCTTTCTTCTTTTCTTTTCCTTCCTTTCCTTCTTTCTTCTTCTTCTTTCTTCTTTCTTTTTCTTTTCTTTCTTTCTTTTTTCTTTCTTATTTTTCTTCTTCTTCTTCTTTCTTTCTTCTTTCTTTTTTCTTTTCTTCTTTCTTTCTTTTTTCTTGTTCTTCTTCTTTCTTCTTGCTTTCTTTCTTTCTTTCTCTTTCTTTCATCTTTTTGCCTTTTCTAGGGCTGCTCCCATGGTATGTGGAGGTTCCCAGGCTAGGGTCGAATCGGAGATGTAGCCGCTGGCCTATGCCAGAGTCACAGCAACTCAGGATCCGAGCCGCATCTGCAACCTACACCACAGCTCATGGGTTACACTGAGCAAGGCCAGGGATCGAACCTGCAACCTCATGGTTCCTAGTCGGATTCGTTAACCACTGCGCCAGGATGGGAACTCCCAGAGTATTTTTCATCTCTGATCCTGACTTTAATCCTTGTTTCACTCTTCTCAGGCTCATGCCATCTGATAAATGCTTATTTCCTCTTTATGTTAATACATCCAAGACTTTCTCCCCAAATTCCTGTTGTGTAGGATGAACTTCCCTCTCTGGTCCATTTGATGAATCCATAGTCAGACTTTGAGAACTAGCAAAATGCTCCTGCTGAAGTGCCTTGATAAATTTTTAAGAGTTCCCTCTGCACACCTAACACCTTCTGCTTTAAAAAGATGTTCTGGGAGTTCCCACTGTGGCTCAGTGGGTTAAAAAGCTGACATGGTATCTGTGAAGATGCAGGTTCAATCCCTGGCCACATTCACTGAGTTAAGGATCCATCATCGCCACAAGCTGTATGTTGGGTACAGATGCAGCTCGGGTCTGGCATTGCTGTGGCTGGGGCGTTCGACCCCTAGCCTGAGAAATTCCACATACTATAGATGCTGCAGGAAAAACAAACAAACAAACAAAGATGCTCCATAACAGGTTAAATGGTGCAAGACTTTTTTTTTTTCCCTTTCCCCTCAGAGTTTTGATATAATTGACTTCCGAAGCTTTCTGGGTGTGTATTTCTTTCCTGCATAAGAGAATTGCTTCTGCATCTGAGACTGTTTCTCCATTCTTATTTCAATATTGTCAATTCATATTTTTCTCTTCTTCTCTTGATTAGGTGAACAGATGGTTTTTCTGAAAACTTTGTTTTGGTTGGTTCTCATCATTTCAAGTATTTTTCTTCTATTCTGTAATCTAGTAATTTCTGCTTTTATCTTTTTAAACTGCTGCCATCTGTTTTCCTTGCACTTCTTGTTCTTTTTTCTGGGCCTTTGAGTTAAGTATAATTTATTTTCATTTGTAGAACTTAAAATTCATAGCATTTACAACTATGAGTTTTCCTCTGAGAACTACTTTAGATACATCTTAAGGGTTCTTAGAAACTCATTTTGAACTTTCTGTTTAAAATGTAATTTTAAATAGTTATGTACTTGTCTCATCTATCAGGCTACTCCTGAGGAAAGTTGCACACTCTGTTCAGCAATATGTGAACGTAGAGGTAGTCCCCAGTGGCTCAGAGGGTTAAGGAGCTGGTGTTGTCACTGTTGCGGCTGGGGTCATGGCTGTGGCTCAGGTTCAATCCCTGGCTCAGGAACTTTAACATGCCATGGGCATGGCCAAAAAAAATAGGCAAACACAGAATCAGAGATGCTGATCTGTTCTGTAGATAAATGCACACACTCTTGAAAAGTACATGTATGTACACGTTCCCATCCTGGCTCAGCGGTTAATGAACCCGACTAGCATCCATGAGGACTCCGGTTTGATCCTTGGTCTTGCTCGGTGGATAAGGATCCTGCGTTGCCATGAGCTGAGGTGTAGGTTGCAGACGTGGCTCGGGTCCCACATTGCTGTGGTGTAGGCTGTGGCATAGGCTGGCAGCTGGAGCTCTGATTCGACCCCTAGCCTGGGAACCTCCTCATGCCATGGGTGGGACCCTAAAGAGACACAAAAAGGAAAAAGAGTAAATGTATGTATTATTGCCCAGTCTGTTACCATGCTGGAATGTCAGCAACACAGACTAGTGTGAAAAAGGTGAAAAAGTCAGTGTAGTGCAGTTTGCAAGATAAAGACATCCATGTTTAGCTTCAACAACACAGGAAGTTATAGCAGTTCATGGAACTGGAAAGCCCTGGGTAAGGAAGGCTTCAGGCATGGCAGGAATCAGGTGCTTATATGAGGCCATCACATAGCTCTTCCTTTTTTTCTCTCTCTCTTGTATGTTCAAGTTATAGCTACATTTTCCCTATTCTCAAGAAGGCGCTCTACATTGTGATCAGCTATTCTTTCTTCATAGATCCAAACACATAATTCACAAGCTGAAAGTAAAGAGTTGTCCTTAAAAGTCCAGAGAAAGCCCAGGGTGGCCAAACTTGGGAGAGGTGACCATCCTTACTTTTTTTTTCATTGAAGCATAATTGATTTTTAATTGCGTTAGTTTCTGGTGTACAGCAAAGTTATGCAGAAAAGCATATAAGAATATCTGTAGTCTTTTCCATCATGGTTTATCATGAATATATTTGAATATATTAAATATATTTGAATATATTGGATATTGAGTATATTTCCTGATGTTATACAATAGGACTTGTATATTGAATATTGAGTATATTTCCTGATATTATACAATAGGACTTGTATATTCAATATTGAGTATATTTCCTGATGTTATACAATAGGACTTGTTTATCCATTCTATGTACAATAGTTTGCATCCGCTAGTCCCACCCCCCGCCCCCATCCCTTTTGGCAACCGTGAGTCTCTATGTCTGTGAGCCTGCTTCTGTTTCCAAGATAAGTTTATTTGTGTCATATTTTAGCTTCCATATATAATTGATATCATATCATATTTGTCTTTCTCTTTCAGACTTACCTCACCTATGATCATCTCTAGGTCCATCCATGTTGCTGCAAATGGCATTATTTTTTTGTTCTTTTTTATGGCTGCGTAGTATTCCATCATATATATGTACCACATCTTTACCCAATCATCTGTCAATGGATCTTCAGGCTCTTTCCATGTCTTGGCCATTGTAAGTAGTGCTGCTGTGAACATAGGGGTGCATGTATCTTTTCAAATTTCATCTTTTTTGAATATATGCCCCCGAGTGGGATTGCCAGATCATACAGCAGCTTGATTTTTCATTTTCTGAGGAAGTTCCATAGTGTTCTCTATAGCGATATGTGTCCATCCTTGCTTGTGTCTAAGGAGAGGAAGGACCTCATTGGCCATTCCTGGTCCCTGATGTTATCTCTGGAGTCAGAGATATGCTTCGGGACTTACCCCATGGAAACCAAGAGGACCAAAAGACATTCACAAAGAATTCGGGGAGGGCATTCTCCAAATGAAATGATGATGGGTAGGTGAACAGATTCTCCAAAGGCTGGTCCCTGGGTGGTCCGCCAGGCAGAGATCAATGAGCGTATGGCTTCCAGGGAGTGTCAATACGTAAAGACCCTGAATGTCACTTTGGACGTATTTGGGTTTCTAGACATATTATCCTGAGAAGGACAGGGTTATATTTATATGGTATTCCTTGGGGGAGTGGTTAATTTGAACCTTATCATGAGGAACTATCAGACAAACCCCACATGAGGGAAGTTCTATTATTTTTTTTTAAAGGGACTATATTTTTTCAAAGATATCAATGTTATAAAAGATAGAGAAAAGTTGTGGAAATGTTCCAAATGAAAGAAGACTAAAGAGATGTAACAACTAAAGGCAGTCTCTGATCCTCAACTAGATCCTATACTAAAGGGAGGAAAAATATATCAAGGACTGTAATAGATCAATTGACAGTCTTGGAATTCAGATGGCAGATGTGATTTAAAAATACTGAATCGGTGTTAAATTTAGCGAAGAGAATAACTGTATTGTGGATATATAAGAACATCTCTTATTCGTGGAGTTCCATTGTGGTTACAAATCCAGCTAGTACTCATGTGGGTGCGGGTTCGATCCCTGGCCCCCGCTACGTGGGTTAAGGATCCAGCATTGCTGCAAGCTGCAGTGGAGGATGCAGAAGCAGTTGGGATCTGGCGGGCCTGTGGCTGTGGCATAGGCTGGCAGCTGCAGCTCTGATTCGACCCCTAGCCTGGGAATTTCCAGATGCCACGGGTGTGGCCGTAAAATGACGACAAAAAAAAAAAAAATCGGAACATCTCCTGTTCTTAGAAATAGACACTGACCTATTTCCAGGTGAAAGGCTACAATATGTTCAACGTATTCTAAAATTGGATTAGAAAATATTAGTCTGTGTGAATATTTATATCGAGCAAAGGATAGGTGCAAAGTGTTAGCAATAGGTGAATCTGAGTACATGTATTTTTTTTGTGCTATTTTTATTCGTGCAACTTTTCTCTAAGTTTGAAATTAGTTCCAAACAAAACGTCTAAAGTATATTGGAATTTATCTTTCTTTAGGCAATAGCAAAGTAATTGAGATTTTTCAACAAGCTTGTGATATAAGAAGATATGTTTTAAAATCCATTTCGAAAGACACTGCAATTAATATAAACCTGGCCCTGATTCAGGATGCGATTGATTTTATCCTGTTTGCAGAGATATCACACTATCCTCTTATTGGTTGTTTGAGGGCATTTTAAAGGGATTTGAGAAAGAGTTTCCTAACTGCCTGTGCCTACTGTGCCATTTTTTCCAGGACTGTGACTTTTTTTTTTTTTTTTTGGAAAGCTATTGCGCTGGTTACAATGGGGAGAGCAGGAGTTTCTGTCGTGGCTCAGTGGTTAACGAATCCGACTAGGAACCATGAGGTTGCAGGTTTGATCCCTGGCCTCGCTCAGTGGGTTAAGGATCTGGCGTTGCCGTGAGCTGCGGTGTAGATCTCAGATGAGACTCGGATCTGGCGTTGCTGTGGCTGTGGTGTAGGCTTGGCAGCTGCAACTCCAATTAAACCCCAGCCTGGGAACCTCCATACGCCGCAGGTGTGACCCTAAAAAAAAGCAAAAACAAAACAAAAACAGTGGGGAGAGCAGATTCGGTTGGAAATGCCTTGGAGGTGAAGAGAGACTGAGGAGCTGCAGCTGCCAGCCTACATCACAGCCACAGGAATACAGGATCTGAGCCACCTCTGTGACCTATGCCACAGCTTGTGGCAATGGCAGATCCACAACCCACTGAGCGAGGCCAGGGATGGATTGAACCCACATCCTCATGGATACTATGTCAGGTTCTTAACCTGCTGAGCCACAGCGGAAACTCCCTGAAGTGTGGTTGATTTACAACGTTGTATTAGTTTCAGGTGTACAGCAAAGTGATTCAGTCATCTATATGTGTGTGTGTATGTATTTTTTTAGATTCCTTTCCATTTCAAGTTATTACTAGATAGTGAATATAGTTCCCTGGGCTATGCAGTAGATTTTGTTGGTTATCTAGTTTATGTATAGTAGTATATGTATGTTAATCCCAAACTCCTAATTTGTCCCTCTCCCAGCCTTTCCCCTTGAGTGTGTCTTCTGTGTCTGAGTCCATTTCTGTTTTGTAAATACAAATAAAGTCATTTGTATCATTTTTTTTAAGATTCCACATATAGGTGATATCATATGATATTTGTCTTTGTCTGGCTTACTTCACTTAGTGTGATAATCTCTAGGTCCATCCATGTTGCTGTAAATGGCTTATTTCATTCCTTTTTATGGCTGAGTAGTATTCCAGTGTGTATATGTGTGTGTGTGTGTATATATGTGTATATATTTGTGTATACACATATATACACACCTTCTTTGTCCATTCATCTTTCAATGGACATTTAGATGCTTCCATGTCTGGCTGACATAAACAACACTGGGGAGCATTATCTTTTTTGAGTTAGATTTTTGTCTGGGTGTATGCCAAGGAGTGGGATTACTGGATCATATAAAACTATTTTTAGTTTTTCTGGGTTTTTTTTGGGGGGGGGGGTTTCAAGGCCACAGGTGCAGCATATGGAAATTCCCAGGCTAGGAGTAGAATCAGAGCTGCAGCTGCCAGCCTATGCCACAGCCACAGGCATGCCAGATCCCAGCTCCATCTGCAACCTCCACTGCAGCTTGCAGCAATGCTGGATCCTTAGCCCACCGAGTGAGGCCAGGGATCGAACCTCTCATCCTCATGGATACTAGTCGAGTTCATTTCTACTGAGCCACAACGAGAACTCCTATTTTTAGTTTTTAAAGCAAACTCCATGCTGTTTTCCATGGTGGCTGCACCAGTTTCCATTCATCCCAACAGCATAAGAGAAGAGGGTTCCTTTTTCCTCTGAGGGTTATTTTAACAGAAGAGTCATCAGGACTTGGTAACTAATTGGACAGGGGGCCTAGGACAAGAAAGAGGAAAAAACCAAGTTGTGTGTTTTAGAATCTGGAGTGAATGGTATCGCCATGAACAGACCTGAAATATAGATGGAGGGATAGGCGGGTGGGGGTTCTGAAGCAGCTCGAAAGTGATCGAAATTGTTTTGATGTAGTTCCTCCTGTGAGATTTCCAGCTGCATATGTTTTGTAGGAAATTGAAATTCGAGGTATAGTGTTCAGAAGAGTCAAAACTCCCTATGATTCTTGGGGACCATCCGTGCACAGGCTGTCATTAACACCTTAGGAACAGCTGGGATTACAAGGAAAAGAGAAGGCATCAGAGCACTTGGGACCATAACACTCAACACACTGAGATGTCCCTTGTGGCGCTCACATTGCGGCTTAGCAGGTTAGGAATCAGACATTGTCTCCATGAGGATGCGGGTTTGATCCCTGGCCTCGCTCTGTGGGTTATGGATCAGGCATTGCCGCAAGTTGTGGCGTAGGTCGTGGATGTGGCTCAGATCCCGAGGTGCTGTGGCTGTGTCATCAGCCTCAGCTGAAGCTCCAATTCAACCCCTAGCCTGGGAACTGCCATATGCCACAGGTGCAACAAGAAAGAAAGAAAGAAAGAAAGAAAGAAAGAAAGAAAGAAAGAAAGAAAGAAAGAAAAGAAAGAAAAGAAAAAGAAAGAAAGGAAGGAAGGAAGGAAGGAAGGAAGGGAGGAAGGGGAAAGAAAGAAAGAAAAATAGACAGAGAGATAGATGATAGAGTGTACTTTGTGAGGCCACGTGGGACAAAGTGTGACAACGTTCTAGGTCGTTTATTGGAGAGGAAATAAACCAGAAATAGTGGCAAGGGTTAAGAGCTAAATTCCTCTCTGACTGGAAATTGTAGTAATGGACAAATCTCGATGAATGATGGGAAGGTTGGCTTAGATCCTGGGAAAAAAATCCAGAAATAAGAGCTCCTGAACATGTCGGACTTTAGAAAGAGCACAAGATTTGGATTATTCAGTGTTTCCAGAGAAAGGACATTAGATGCATCCTTAGACTCCCTTACTTGAAAATGATTCACTGGAGAAAGGTTTATAAAGGCATTTTACACAAATAGTGTTTACATGCTTGGCAGGCTCGCATCCGCAAAGATTTCTCTCTTGTTCCCATCAGACAAGATGGTAGATTGGCTAAGTCTTTTTCAGATAAAAGAGACAGAAATTCAACTCCAGCTGACTTAAATGAATTGATTGACTCCCAGAACTAACAATGAGGGATTATGTAATAGCAAGTTTTAAACACGCAGGCTCTGGAGCCAGACCTCCCAAGGTAGAATCTTGGATCCACTGCTTACTTAACTTGTCCAAACAATTTTCTCATCAGTAAAACAGAGATAATTATAGTACCTTCATCACAGGGCTGCAGGGAGGGTTAATTGTCTTAATATAAGTAAATCTCTTAGAACATGGGCTGGCACATAGTAACTGCTCAATAAGTATTTGCTAACTTTAATCCAGGGATAACTGGCTTCAGGTATGGCTGGATCCTGGTGCTCAAACAATGCCCATCACGAATCTGCCTCTCTCATTTTTTGGACCAGCTTTCCTATTGACTCTCTTCTCAGACAGTCTCTCCTCTGGGGAACGAGGATAAACTCTAGGCTCAAATTCTACCCAGTTTAGTAATCCCAGGGAGAGGAATGTGTCTTTTGCTTAATATTTCCAGCAGAAGTTCCCAGGGTGATTTGCATGGAGACAGCTATAGGCAATATAACCGTCCCTGAACTGGTCAGTATGGGCAGTGGGATGAATTGCCCTGATTGGGTCCCCCTCCTGGAACCACCATCTACGTTTGTTTCTGTCTCTTTCATGTTGGAGGTTGTTTCAGCGTGGCAGGTGACAGGGTGGGCTGGAGTGGGGCGGAATCGCCTGACAATGCAGTTTGAGAAAAGCAGACATTCCGCCAGCCCTCTCTGTATCTCCATGTAATGTGATCACCCCTTCTGCCTGGAACCTCCAAGTTCTGGCCCTTCCATGTTTCTTTGGAACAATTTTGCTTGCCTCTTTTTGGTGCCTGCCGGGCTGCATGTGGCTTAGATCCGGTGTATCCTTCCATCTCGCCCTGGCATTTTCCTTACCCACTCTTGTCGCCTCTCCTGCTCTCTTTGCCCATGTATTTTCTTATACATGTCTAACAAACCTACAAAGTAGAGTTTCACATGTATTTACTGTCATTTTAGTGGTATTTCTGGAGGGAAAAGAGAAGAATGCACACATTTACTGCATCTCATAATCCTGACTTCCTACAGAAGGTTTTTTTTTTTTTTTTTTTAAAGCAAGGATTCTGGCCAGCCTGACAAATAATATTCCTAAGTATAACAGATTTCCATCGATAAGGTGTGTTGAATAAATAGGAGAGTCTATGGATTATGTGTACTTCCCTGAGCTGTAAGTACCCTTCTTTTTCCATCATTGATTTGTAACACACCAGAACCATGTATTAAGAGCAGCGGATAAATAAACTGGTTATTTCGTATTCGACAAAGATGCTGTAATACGGACGGTGTTTGGCAGAGAGGTATTGACAAGAGCTCAGATCATGGGTCCAACCCTGTCCATCAGAAATAAAGGGGAAAGGGCCCTCAAATGAAATCTGTGGGAACATAAACCCTAGAAGTAGATCCTTAATTTCTTTGGGCATTTGTGGAAGCAGGCATTTCTGGAGACCGATCACAGCCGTGGAAGAAGGTCCCCTACCTGCCACACCCCACATTAGCATCTGGAAAATGAAGGTCAATGCGACAAAGCGTTCACTGGGGCTTGGTTTCCTATAGGGGAGATTTAAATCATCTTGGTAAAATGGGATGGCTGCCAAAATGGTAGGACGTGCGATGTGGCACTCGGTCTCTAATGCAGAATAAATTAAAATATCTATTCGAAGTTGATTTCATGAGAAAGTTTTTTTTCAGATAACTCAGTCCTGTGTACACCTCAACTGGGAAGATATTTCTGCTTTTTTTTTTTTTTTTTTTTTTGGCCCATAAGCATCGGCTCAGTGCCTATGGTTCATGTTCAAAGTTAACCTGTTTTTATTAAAACGCCTGTGATTTTTTTTTTGTATTTGTTGTTTAATATCCCAGTTCATCTTCCTGTTTAATTCCCTTCCTTTCAAGCATACAATTTCCTTGTCTGTGCCCAAATAACATTTTAAAGACAAAGGATCCTCGTATGCACGTCCATTTTTAGGGCTAAAAGCAAAGATCACATAAAGGTGAAGGCAGAATTCTACTTTCTAGGCTTGGTGATGACACAGACTAGGAGGACGGGCTCAGGATGTTTTAGGGAAAGCAATCGAAAAATGTAAGCGTGAAATTTCTTCATCACACGGCCCATCCTGAAAACTAAGGTGACTTTGCTGTTACCCAATAACATAATGAGTTTTATTTTGAGTGATGCTGGCTTTAATGGCTAAATCAATATGTGTATTTAGCGCTGCGCTTTATTTCCACGAGAAGTGACAGGAGATAAGCAGCCTTAGAGTGTGTTAATTGGCTTGTGTTTAGCATTTACGCTAATCAGCAGGAGCAGAGGTGCCCTGGGCCACTTCGGGCCTGGTAATGGGGTTTATCTCCACTGGGCTTTGTTTACGTTATTGACTGGAGTTGAATTGCTCCTGTTTCTTATACACTTGACCACGAAGCTGGATTTGCAAGTATAACGCAAGACCTTCTGCGTGGGTAAGAATTAGCCTGGGTCTGGAACAAGGCGAACCAAACAAAAAGCAAGTCAGTATCACACCACCCCTGTCGTCGGATGTTTGCCGTGAGGGATGAGGAACGTGGAGGATGGAGAGAAATCTTTAAACTAGAAATCGGAGCTGGAGGGACCAGAAGTTAAACCAGGATTTCCTGACGTTGGCACGGTGGCCATTCGGGAGCTAGATAGTTCTGCATGATGGGAGCTGTCCTTACAGATGGGAGGATATTAACAAACATCCGTGGCCTCTAGAACTGGAGGAGAACAGCATCTCCTGTCCTTGGTTGTGACAAGCCAGAGTGTCTCCAGACATGGACAGATGTCTCCTGGAGGCCAAAATCAGAACCATTAGGTTAAATGAGGCTTCAGTATATCTCTGGTTCCTACAGAGGCTGGTTATCTATCTGTCTGTCTGTCTATCTATCTATCTATCCATCCATCTATCATCTATCTATCCATCAATCATCTATCTATCGTCAATCATTATCTATCAATCATCTATCTATCTATCCATCTATCATCTATCTATCAATCGTCTATCGTCAATCATTATCTATCAATCACCTATCATCAATCATTATCTATCAATCATCTATCATCAATCATTATCTGTCAATCATCTATCTATCATCAATCATTATCTATCAATCATCTATCATCTATCTATCTATCATCTATCTATCCATCAATCATCTATCTATCTATCGTCAATCATTATCTATCTATCAATCATCTATCTATCGTCAATCATTATCTATCAATCATTATCTGTCAATCATCTATCTATCATCAATCATTATCTATCTGTCAATCATCTATCTATCCATCAATCATCTTATCTATCATCAATCATTATCTAGCTATCTAGCTATCATCAATAATTATTCTATCAATCATTATCTATCATCTATCTATCTATCTATCTTAGATGCTAGTAATGTAACAGCTTGGAGGTTTTACATAACTATTTGGATTTGAAAACTCTCTTGAAATATCGGGAGATCTGTCCTCGGCGCCACAAGGCAATTACCAATAGGGGCAGATGAGTAGCTGCCCCTTTTCAAAAAAGCCTGTGCTCATGGATCCCCTTTCTACTGTGCTTCTCCCAGCCTGCTTCTCCCTCATTTGTCCTGCACAGGCTCCTGGGGGTATTTGCTTTTATAACTGCCGTTTTCAAGGTGTCGCAATCTCTGGAAGTCACCTGAATGTCCATCCACAGAGGAGTGGATAAGAAGAGGTGGTACATATACACAGTGGACTATTACTCTGCCATAAAAAGGAAGGAAATGTGGCCATTTACGGCAACGTGGATGGACCTAGGGACTAGCATGCTCAGTGAAGGAAGCCAGACAAAGACCAATAGCGTCATGATATTGCTTATACGGGGAATCTAAGAAAAAGTGATACAAGAGAACTTATGTACAAAATAGAAATAGATCCACAGACATAGAAAACAAACATGGTTACCAAAGGGGGAAGTGGGAGAGGGATAAAGTGGAAGTTTGGGGTTAACATACACACACTATGATATATAAAACAGATAACCTAATAAGGACCTGCTGTATCGCACAGGGACCTATACGCAATATTTTGTAATAATCTATAAGGGAAAAGAATCTGAAAAAGAATATATCTGAATCGCTCTGTTGTGCACTTGAAATTCATACAACTTGCAAATCAACTATACTTTAATATATGCACATATATAGCATATAGACATATATGTATGCATGTGTGTGTATATATATATATAAAATAAAGTTTATTGTACATGTTTGAAAACATGTTTTTGCATAATCTGAAGCTTATTGGTTTAGCTCGGGGAAGACGCTGGATCCCATGGAACTGGATTCAGATCTTAGGTTTCCCTCTTACCAGCTTTGGGACTCCCGTGTGTCTCTGTTTCCTTATCTGTGGCTGATTTAACCTCTGCACGCATCTGCAAAATGGGAATGTGTTTCCATATACGATTTAGGGAAGTTGGGGAAGGAGAGGGCATTGTATCTGAAAGCCCCCTAGAACTTAATCAAATGCTGCCGCCCTGTCCTGTTTTTTCACATCCCCTGGCCTGCTGCTCAGAAGGTGTGCAAGCTCCCAAGAGAAGGCCCTTTCCTTTCTAGCGAATGTGCACTTTTGAGCAATGAAGACCAGGGGTTTTATCCATCATACAAAAATGACTTTCAAGGACCTCACATTTTGTGGTCATGAACTATGAATGGAAATAGGGGTTTATGAGGCCACACCAGGGGAACTGTGTCCCCATGTGGCTTGTCTCTCTTCTCCCTCCAAGGACATGAACTTTTAGGACCCAAGGCAGTCGATACAGGGTCTCAGCTGCAAAGACAGAAAGGGGGAAAAAAAAAAAAAGAAGGGAAGGCATTAAGGAAGGAAGGAAAGAAAGAAAGAAAAGAGGGAGTTCCCGTCGTGGCTCAGTGGTTAACGAATCCCACTGGGAACCATGAGGTTGCGGGTTCGATCCCTGGCCTCGCTCAGTGAGTTAAGGATCCGGCGTTGCCATGAGCTGTGGTGTAGGTTGCAGACGTGGCTTGGATCCCAGGTTGCTGTGGCTGTGGTGTAGGCCAGCGGCTACAGCTCCGATTAGACCCATAGCCTGGGAACCTCCATATGCCGTGGGAGCGGCCCTAGAAAAGGCAAAAAAAGAAAGAAAAGAAGAAAAATTAAGCAGGAAGTACCAAATTCAGTACCCGCCGCAGATTCAGACTCAGCTGGTTTCTGGGAAGTAGCTGCTGGGTTTTAGTACCTTCCAAGCCCTACGTTATTTTGCATGCAGCTCCCATGGGTAGAATGACCATGCTTCCAATGTGCCTGGTGGGCAGAGACAGCGGGGATAGTCCCTGCTGGTCTTCCGGGCGCATCACTGGCCTTCGTTCAGTTCCTTAAACCCAGGGGCTCCTGTCCTGGGCCCTTTGCCCATGTGTTTGCTTCTGCTTCACAGCTTCTTCTCCCTCCTCCAAAGCCATGACCGAGTCACTCTTTCTCCTCCTTCAGCACTCTGCTCAACTCTGAATTCCTTGGGGAAGTCTCTCTGATCAGCTGATTCTATTCATTCGTTCATGTATTTATGTATTTTTGTTTGTTTTTTGTTTTTTTTAGGCCCACACATGCGGCATATGGAGGTTCCCAGGTGAGGGGTCGAATCAGAGCTGCAACTGCCAGCTTACACCACAACCACAGCAACGCCAGATCCAAGCCGCATCTGCGACCTCCACCACAGCTCACAGCAGCACCGGATCCTGAACCCACGGAGCAGGGCCAGGGATTGAACCTGCATCCTCGTGGATACTAGTCGGATTCATTCCTGCTGAGTCACAATGGGAACTCCCGCTTCTATTAATTTATTTCATGGTATCATCACCTCATCTCAAAGCATTTGTCCTGCTGGACATTTACGTGTATGTCTTGGCATTCTCCCAGTGGCACAGTGAGTTAAGAGTTCTACTCCAGCAGCTCAGGGTCACTGTGGGGGTGTGGGTTCATTCCCTGGCCTGGCACAGCAGGTCCAAAGGATCAGGCATTGCTGCAGGTGTGGCTCAGCTTCAATCTCTGACCCAGGAACTTCCATATGCCATGGGCGTGGCCAAAAAAGATCTAAAAGAAATTTTTTTAAGGCTGCACGATTGTTTCTTGACTTTTCCTTCCTGGTCTCGGCCTCCCCTCTGTTCTCTGAGTAGCAAATGTGTGAATCTGCCCTTTGGAACTCAGGGAGGGTCACGGAGGCTGCATGATGCCCGTTTCGTATAAATAAGAACTGGAAGGCACAGAAAGGCGTCTGTGCCTGGGAGCCTGTCAGGGTCCCGCTCCATTCAGAGATAAGGGTTGCAAACTCAGTTTCCTCCAGCGGCCAGGCAGGTGAGGTATATGACTGAAACCAGAGGATAAAGACTGGTAGCATCTATGGTACCCAAAACACTGCAGAGCCCCTGTATTACTTGAAAGCATTCCAATTTTACTGTTTCAAATACGTGAACCGGGGTATAAAACATGACTTCAGGCTGGGTTTGGCGGGTGGACTGCCAGTCACGCTCTGCCAGCAGGAGTGTGTGCATGCATATGTGTGTGTGTGTGTGTGTGTGTGTGTGTGTTAAATGGAGACAGTGCAGAGATGATAATAGGAGAGCAAAATCCACGTTTTTTGGTTTTGTTTTGTTTATTTGTTTTTTGGTGGTTTTTTTTGGTTTTTTTTTTTTTGTTTTTTTTTTTTGTCTTTTTGCCTTTTCTAGGGCTTCTCCCTCAGCATATGGAGATTCCCAGGCTAGAGGTCCAATCGGAGCTGTAGCCACCAGCCTACGCCAGAGCCACAGCAATGCAGGATCCGAGCCGCGTCTGCAACCTACACCACAGCTCACGGCAACGCCGGATCCTTCACCCACGGAGCGAGGCCAGGGATCGAACCTGCCACCTCATGGTTCCTAGTTGGATTCGTTAACCACTGTGCCACGATGGGAACTCCGAAACCCACGTTTTACTCATCAATGGCACATCTTAGAAGGGCTCGATGAGGTGCAGATCTAAGTTACAGAAGTGAGGCGCCGCGGTCTGCAGGGTCCTGGCTTCGTTTCCCACGTCTTACTCGAGCCAAGATTAATGAAAGCCGGATCAGGGCCAAACAGCCCTTGCAATTTCTGGAAGAGATTGAGAGGGCTGTAAAAGTTGGAGAACAGAATAGATTCTGCACCTGAATAATCAATTAATGCCTCTTTAATGATAGTGAAGGAGATATGTACAAATTCCAAATCAATCTTGAGAATTAATCAACCACGGCAACAGGGCCCTGTGTCTCCTTAGATAAGCCAGCAGGACGGGGGTGCAGGCAATCCTATTTTACCGTAAAACAAGAACACAGAGATGCCCGTCTTACTGCCTCTCCCGTGGCACGTGGGGAAAGGACTCCGCAGTTTCCTGTCAAAGTGTGTGAGCTTGAAGACCAGGGAGAGAAGAAATAATATGCAACAGTAGCCAAAAGAAAGGCACAGGTTGCACCTCATCCAATCAGCCAAATCTTCCAATAAAGGGGGAAAGAGGTGAGTTCCCTTGTGGCTCAGTGGGTTAAGGATCCAGCATCATCACTGCTGGGGCACAGGTTCGATCCCTGGCCCAGGAACAACAACTCCTTCTTCTTCTTCTCATTCTTCTTCTCCTTCTCCTCCTCTTCCTCCTTCATTTTAGGACGGCACCCATCGCCTGTGGAAGTTCCCAGGCTAAGGGTCAAATCAGAGCTACAGCTGCCAGCCTATGCCCACAGCCACAGCAAGGCAGGATCCAAGATGAGTCTGCGAGCAACCCCACAGCTCATGGCAACACCAGATCCTTAACCCATGGATAGAGGCGAGGGATCGAACCCGAGTCCTCATGGATACTAGTCAGGTTCATGAACACTGACCTACAGTGGGACCTCTGGCCTGGCAACTTACGCATGCCACAGGCATGGCCAATAAACAAACAAACAAATACATCCCCAAAATGAAGGGGAAAGATTGAGGTAGAAAAACCAAGGTTCAAGCAGCTGAGAACACCTTGTTCGTAATTGAAGCTTTCTTGAAACCTATTATTCTACCATTGTAATTTTTATTTGTTTCTCAGAAGCCACTAATATTTTCCCCATTGTTTATGAAAATGTCCAGATACACTAGCAGTAAATTTTCTACATGCCACAGCCTCTGCTGATATATCCCTGTTGGGAAGACAAGCTAAAGTCATGCAAGACAGTGAAATGACATTTCGAGGCTTGAAATAGTGCGTTATGATTTTGCACCTGTCTCTACACACTCCAGCATGCAGAGAGGCTGGGCTGCATTCTTATACTCCCAGGGCCTGTTTAAGGGTTGACAACTTCCCAGGGGTTTGATCAATGCTCATTGAATAAATTTATTACATACATGTATGGAATGAGGAATTCCCAGGAGAGGGCCACATGTGTTTTTTGAGGTCAGAAAAAGAGGATCAGATCTTGGATTTTGTTTTGTTTTGGTTTGGTTTTGGCCACTCTTGTAGCATGTGGAAGTTCCTGGGCCAGGGATGGAACTTGTGCCACAGCAGCAACCCAATCTGCTGCAGTGACAGTGCCAGGTCCTTAACCCACTGTGCCACGAGGGAACTCCTAGAGCTGCTGTTACATGTGCAGTAGAGCTCAGGGACTAGGGGCAAGATACCCAAGAGATCATGGCCCAGGTCCTATTCCTGGGTTTGCCCCTTATAAGCAGTATGCATTTGGGCAGAATATGCACTTAAGATTCTTGCCTCAGTGTCAGCTAGAAAAATGGTGACGACATTATCAACTTTAGGAGGACACTGTGATGATCAGATACATTAATACATATAAAATACGTGGAAAACACACAATCAAATTCAACCATTTTTGGAGTTCCCACTGTGGCTCACCACAAACCAATCTAACTAGCATCCATGAAGACGCAGGATCAATCCCTGGCCTCGCTCAGTGGGTTAAGGATCTGGTGTTGCCATGAGCTGTGGTATAGGTGGCAGGTGCGGCTCGGATCTGGCGTTGCTGTGGCTGTGGCATAAGCCAGCAGCTGTGGCTCCAATTCAACCCCTAGCCTGGGAACTTCCAATGCTGCAGGTGTAGCCCTGAAAAAGAAAACAAACAAAAAACCAAAACAACTATTTTTATTCCCGGGCATGTTTTCCAGTAATATTCAATGCACATTTATACAGAGCCACCTAACCAGGGTTGAAATTTTCATTTAAGCATTGGGTGCTAAGCTCCTTAACTTTGTAGGTTTTATTTCATGTGATTCTTGATGACTGAGTTGTTCTATAGGTCAATTACAGCAAACGTGTGCCTGCCTCAGGGCCTTTGCACATGCGATGTGTCCTCAGAGAGGTGTTAAGAGAGTCTGCCAAAAAAAAGTATCCACTCCACTATCGATTTCTCTTTCCTTCCCCCGTTTAATTTCCCTGTGTGATGTTTCTCATCATGTCAAGTTCCTTGTCTGTGGTCCATTTCTCCTCCTGGAACGTGCATTCCATGAAGGCAGGGATTTCCTCTTGTTGGATACTCTATCCCTGGAGCCCAGTCACTGCCTGGCACATAGTGGCTGCTCCAGCATGAATGAACAGATGAAAAGCTCCCTCACCACCATTTTACATGGGAAGACAGCGAATCCCCCCAAAAGTGAAGTGACTTGACCACCATTTACAAACACAGGGATGGGCGTTCCCATCGAGGCATGGTGGTTAATGAATCCAACTAGGAACCAGGAGGTTGCGGGTTCGATCCCTGGCCTTGCTCGTTGGGTTAAGGATCCGGCATTGCCGTGAGCTGTGGTGTAGGTTGCAGACGCAGCTCGGATCCCTTGTTGCTGTGGCTCTGGTGTAGGCCGGTGGCCGCAGCTGGGAACCTCCATATGCCACAGGAGTGGTCCTAGAAAAGTGGTCCAACACAGGGATGGACTGAGGGTTTAAGCTCGTGACTTCAAGATCCGATTCATTTCCATCACATCTTGTCGCTCAGCATATTGGAAGCTCCTCCTGGTTATTATGGACAACAGAACAGCCCTTTCCCACAAGGAGCAATGGTGAACCACTGGAGAAAAGAGTTTTCTGACAAAATGAATAAAGTTGATGATGAAAAATAGAGGACCCTGTTACACTTGTACTTGTGAAACTGAAACACCTCTGCTCAAACCCAGCCAAAGCCCAGATGGGGACTTGAACCCTCTTTTTTTTTTAATAATCTGAAATATTTTTACTTTTATTTTATTTTGTTTTATCTTATTTTGTTTTATTTTATTTTATTTTATTTTGTCTTTTTGCCTTTTCTGGAGCTGCTCCCATGGCATATGGAGGTTCCCAGGCACAGGGTCTCATCAGAGCTGTAGCTGCCAGCCTACGCCAGAGCCACAGCAATGCAGGATCCGAGCCGCGTCTTCGACCTACACCACAGCTCATGGCAATGCCAGATCCCCAACCCACTGTGTCTTCGACCTATACCACAGCTCACAGCAATGCCAGATCATTAACCCACTGAGCAAGGTCGTGGATCGAACCCGCAACCCCGTGGTTCCTAGTCGGATTCGTTAACCACTGAGCCACGACAGGAACTCTGAACCCTCTTTTTTTTTAACTTAGAATCATTCACCTGGTGCCTGGTGAGGCTCAGGTTCTTTGTGTCTCAAGGTAGAAGGAATTCAGCAAGAGATAAAGTGATAGGCAAGAAATAGATTTATTAAGATACGGTGCTTGTGAGAGATGCAAGCAGGCAGGCAAAGAAGCTGTGCCCCGTGCGGATTAGGGGGGCTCCATTTTTATAATCCAAGGAAAGTGGGAGAGGGGGAAAGACCACCTCTCTTCCTCTTTCTTCGAGTAGACATCAGGCTTACATCACTAGCTGCTGCCTTGTTTCAGGTTAAGAGAGTATTTGACCCTAAGAGGTCAAACTAGGCCGGTCATGGTGCTTTTATTGATGGTTTGATAGCTCAGCAAGCCTGCTTTGTTCCACGATGTTCTGATGGCTTTCTTGAGTGATCATTAACTTCCAGTGATCTTCGGAAGTTCCCTAGGTTTGAGTTCCCCTTGTGGCTCAGTGGGTTAAGGACCTCACCAGTACCCATCGGTTCGATCCCTGGCCTCGCTCTGTGGGTTAAGGATCCAGCATTGCCCTGAGCCGTGGTGTAGGTCGCAGATGTGGCTCAGCTCCCGCAGTGCCGTGGCTGAGGTGTAGGCCTGCAGCTGGAGCTCTGATTCGACCCCTAGCCTGGGAACTTCCATGTGCCATGGGTGCAGCCTTAAAAGCGCACACACACACACAAAAACCCCAAAGACACAAAAAGTTCCCTAGGTTTCCCTCTCTATCTGTGGTCCCCTACTGGGATTTCCACGACTACCCATGTAACCATCCCACCCTATCACTGTCATATGGAATTAACCACACTGGAGGTTGAGAATACAGTCTTCTAGACGTCAAGTTTGCCCGAGATAGCGGACCCTTAGCCGCACGTGTGGAGGGTGATCCCACTTCAGACCAGCTGGCTACAAAGTTAGGGGCTCCCACAACTCCCCTCAGGTGTGACAATACCCTAGGATGACTCACAGAACACAGAAAAGGGCTGTACTTACAGTCATGTTTTATTATAGCAAGTGATACATCTCAGAACCAGCCGAAGAGAGTTTTAGGGGAGACTCGGGCAGGGAGGGGAAGGGAGGGGCTCCAAGCACAGAGCTTCTGTTATCCTAAAAGATGCATTATCCTACCAATAATCGAGGAAGCTCACCAGGCTTTGATGTCCAGAGTTTATCTGGCTTTTCCCTCCCTCCTGGGTATGCAAGGAGATTCTGTGTCCTGCTTTTTTTGTAGTTAGGCAGGGCTTTGAATTGGTCCTAAGAGGCAGCTGAGGCAAGGAAAAGCCCACGTGAAGACTCAACTCTGTGTGATTCATCCAGACCACAGGCAACCAGGAAGCTGTGTGTTGAAATAACCTCAGCCCTCTCCGGTGTAGCCTTTGCTAAGGGACTGTGTTGAGCAGAGCGCCCCCTGTCAGCCAGCATCGCACATACAGCATGAGCCAAAGAATAACCATTCATCGCATCAAGGGACTGACACGGGAGTTGCTGACGTGGCTCTGTGGGTTAATGATCTGGCTTGTCTCCGTGGAGGTGCCAGTTCGATTCCTGGTTTGGTGCAGGGGGTTAAGGCTCTGGTGTTGCTGTAGCTGCAGGATAGGTCTCAGCTTGGACTCTGATTCCATCCCTGGCCCGGGAACTTCCATATGCCGAAGGGGCAGCAGAAAAAGTAAAAAGAAAAAAAAAGTGGGGGAGTGACCCTTCAAGATTAATTTGTGATCACAGCACAACTTAGCCGTTTCCGCAACACAGAACTTAGTACCAGGTAAGGGGTGATTTTATAACATATATATATATATATATATTTTACTTTTTGCCATTTCTTGGGCCACTCCCACGGCATATGGAGGTTCCCAGGCTAGGGGTCCAATCAGAGCTGTAGCCACTGGCCTACGCCAGAGCCACCGCAACATGGGGTCCGAGCCGCGTCTGGAAACTACACAACAGCTCATGGCAACGCTGGATCCTTAACCCACTGAGCAAGACCAGGGATCGAACCCACCACCTCATGGTTCCTAGTCAGATTCATTAACCACTGCACCATGACGGGAACTCTCGATAACAAAAAAATAATTAGAATTAACTTACCCATGGGAAGGTGAGGGGCAAGAAGACTCTTAGCAACTAACCTGGTGATCCTTGCTAGGCCGTGGTCCACATTTGATTAAACTGTCTCATGATAGGAGTTCTCACTGTGCCTCAGCAGGTTAAGAACCCAGCATGGTCTCCATGAGGATGGGGGGGGGGGTTCCATCCCTGGCCCCGCTCAGGGGGTTAAGGATTGTAGATCACCGGTGTCACAGATGTGGCTTGGATCTGATGGTGTCGCAGATGTGGCTTGGATCTGATGTGGCCGTGGCCATGGCCGTGGCCTAGGCTTCGGCTGCATCTCTGACTCGACCCCTAGCGCAGGAATTTGCATATGCCACAGATGCAGCCTTAAAAAAAAAAAAAGAACAAAGCAAAAACCTGTCCCATGTGCCAGGTTAACGGGTTGCTTCTGGAAGAGTAGGAAACCTGGACTGCAGTTGGCTGCATGTGGTGGGATAGTTGATGCATGCCACAAGCTAGGAAAACATTGGCCAGTTTGCCATCAGAAACAAGGAAATAGAGGTTCTATACCTTGTTTGCCTAGTGATAGAACAGGAGGTATGTCGACCTGGCAAAAATGGAAACGCTTTAATGGCAGCATGGTGTTAAATCACCCTTCTGGGTGAGTTATTGCAGAGCCAAAATTTTATGGTGTCAGGAAGACCCTTTTCCCATAAGCCATCAGCTCCTTCGTGGGGTTCGTCGGAAGTCAGAACAATGGGACTTTCCGGGTGGAAAGTGACCTCAGGGGACAGCACTGAGAGTCCCTTGGTTTATTTAGGAAGTTTAGGATGGGTAGCCCTGAAGAGTGGAAGGAGGCAAAAGCCTTTAAAAAAAAAAAAAAAAGAGGAAGGGAGTTCCCGTCGTGGCGCAGTGCTTAACGAATCCGACTAGGAATCATGAGGTTGCAGGTTCGATCCCTGACCTCACTCAGTGGGTTAGGGAATCCGGCTTTGCTGTGAGCTGTGGTGTAGGTTGCAGATGTGGCTCTGGCGTAGGCTGGTGGGGGAGAAAAAAAAAAAGACTTTGGGAAGGAAAGGCAGACCCAACAGATGGTACCAAAGGGAGATTTGGGACAGTGAGGATTATGCTGAGAACGGTTGGAAAAGAGCAGAGATGAACTTGGGACACACATTTTCAGAAGCCAGGCAGTAGCTTCTAGAATCTGTTTCCTGAGGCAGGATTCCAGGTGGGTTGGATGGTTGGGTCAAAAATCTAAACCAAAATGGCACCTTGCCCGCATGGCCCTGGGAGCGTTGATTCTGTGGCCTTCTGTTTTGATGCTCACTGGTTATTGGCGCTTTCTAGGCTGGATGCTGTTTGAGAGCAGGGCTAACACTATTTTATCTCTCTGAGCCCAACACCAGACCCTTCACCCACTGAGTGAGGCCAGGGGTGGAACCCACATCCTAATGGACACTAGTAGGGGTCATTACCGCTGAGCCGCAACGGAAGCTCCCTCATGACCTTTCCGTTAGCTCAGTTGACCTGTTAGTGTCACTCGCCTGGCCCCATGTGACTTGGCCTTCCCCCATCCCCCGCCTTCTCCACATCATGTCCTTGAATTTCCTCATCTGGATGCTGAGAGTTCTTCCAGCCCCATGCTCGTCCTGCACAGGGAAGCTGCCAACTACTCCATGTTTGTCTCTCATCTCCCCTCCCACCTCACCTCTCAACCCTCACTTCTAAGCAGTGATGGGAGTGTCGGGGGGTCCTGTCCTGTTGGCACGTCCCTCCATGCTGAGATCCCCAGCAGCAGCATCGGGCTCCAAGGAAGGGCATCATTGTTTAGTATTTTTATATCCCAATCACTCTGGTCTCCAAGTTCATTCATTATGTATGCAGAAATGGTAATCCGCCAATATTTTAATGCTCTTAAGCATACAATATTCTTATTAATCTAAAGGCCTTTTTTTCATCCATAATTGAATGGTTTACTTAATTATGGCTTTATGGTAACGACTCTGCATTTCCATTTTTCCATAGGGTGCCTCATTTGAACAGGAGGGCACTCAGAATCAGGAGGGCTGGCTCTACTAATTGCCTTCATTATAAGAGCAGCTAGCGTTCTGACAGCGTGGGGATAGCCATTCCCTGAGACTGGAATGAAAACACTGAGAAAGGGCAGTGGGTCCCTCCTCCCCTGCCCCCCATCCCCCCAGATCCAGCCTACCTCTTCTTATCAGAAGGGATCCCCTGGAGTTCCCGTCGTGGCGCATTGGAAATGCATCTGACTAGGAACCGTGAGGTGGCGGGTTCGATCCCTGGTCTCGCTCCGTGGGTTCAGGATCCGGTGTTGTCATGAGCTGTGGTGTAGGTCGCAGACCTGGCTCGGATCCCGCATTGCTATGGCTGTGGCTGTGGTGTAGGCCGGCAGCTGTAACTCCGATTTGTCCCCTAGCCTGGGAACCTCCATGTGCTGTGGATGTGGCCCTACAAAGCAAAAAAGAAAGAAAGAAAGAACAGATCCCAGATCTGCCAAACATAACCTCTTTGCCTCAGTGGTGACAGCGTGAGTGTGAGCATAGATCGAGGGCTGTTTGTATCCATTGGTACATGTCATCGGGGGGGGGGGGGTTTGTTTTGGCAGTTTTCAGCACGATGTGAACTCTATCCCTGTCCGAGGCGTTTGGTTCAAATCAGCTGAGACAGAGAATAATCAAGATTTATGATTCTCATTCTGAATCCCAGCACACAGCCACCGCAATTGCTCCTCGCCAGCTGCACCGCCCCCCACCCCCAGCCTGACTGACACCCACTTCACTTTCTCTCCGGTGTGTGATTTAATGTCCATCTTGAAAACTGTCAAAACACTTCTGGCGCCTCAGATAACAGCTGTGTGGTTTCTGGGCTCCCCCGATACCCCTCCTCCAAGTACGCCCAGCTCCCGCCCATCTAACCTTCCAAAGTCTGTGGATGCCTGAAGTGCAGGAAACGAGCAACTTGCGAGAAGGGACGGCAAGTCCAGAGAATCACAGGCAGTTACCTTTGACAGTTGGTAGTGGAATCAGAGGTGACTTGAGGAGTTCCCGTTGGGGCTCCATGGGTTGCAAGCCTGCCTAGGATCCACGAGGATGGGGTTCGCTCCCTGGCCTCACTCAGTGGGTTAAGGATCCAGCATTACCTTGAGCTGTGGTGTAGATGCAGACGCGGCTTGGATCCCGAGTGGCTGTGGCTCTGGCGAAGGTAGCAGCTATAGCTCCAATTGGACCCCTAGCCTGGGAATGCTCAGGTGCAGCCCTAAAAAGGAAAAAAAAAAAAAAAGAGGGGACTTGAGTCAAACCAGGATGATTTTATCTTACTTGATCTTAGCCTGGAATGGAAGATAAATCTGTAGAACAGAGTCAGCTCTTGCTTCTACTTAAGGAAGTGATGCTCTTTGTGGGGCTCCAGGAATGAGAAATTCAGAGCCATTGGCACCCTATACTGTGTCTCCCCAGCCCAGGCAAGAATCAAAGTCCTAAAACAGAGGGACGCCTCACTCTGTTACCAGAGCCAAGCTGGAGGACATTCACAAAGGATGGGGCTGTGGGAGCCCTAAGACTGAGGATGTGGGAGCTCCCTATGTGGCTCAGTGGTTAATGGACCTGTTTAGGATCCATGAGGATGCGTGTTCAATCCCTGGCCTTGCTCCGTGGATTAAGGATCTGGCATTGTTGTGACCTGTGGTATAGGTCGTAGATTTGGCTCAGATCCTGCATTGCTGTGGCTGTGGCACAGGAATGCAGCTGTAGCGCCTATTGGACTCCTAACCTGGGAACTTCCGTATGCCGCCGGTGCAACCCTAAAAAGCAAAAAAAAAAAAAAAAATACTGAGGCTTTGCATTTCTAAGAACTTACATCAGAATCATTGCGGGGAAGGGGGCCTTGCAAACACAGATTGCTGGACCCCCACCCCAGACTTTAGATCTGAAATGGGACCTGATGCATGGCATGTCTAGGGAGCTCCCACGGGATGCTGGTGATGCAGCTCTGAAGGATCATACTTTGAGAGCCCCTGGAGGAGTGGTTATGAGCTTTGCTCCTCAAAGTGTGGTTCACGGACCAGCGGCATCAGCATCACCTGGGAGCTTGTAGGAAACGAAGCTCAAGCCTCCCCCCCCCCCGCCCCCGCCCCAGACCTCCTGAACCAGAATCTGAATTTAACTAGAACTGCAGATGATCTGTGGGGGCATTAAAGGATGAAAAGCTCAGGCGAAGAACCCAAAGAAGTCTGGAACCCACATCGCCTAGATTCAAAGCCAATCTCTGCAGTTGCTAGTTTTGCTATCTTTGATGGATGAATGAATGAACCTAGCCTATGCCTCAGTTTCTGCATCTATAAAATGGGGACGGCGGAGACGGTCCTTGCTTCCTAAAGTAAGAGAGTTAAAGCACTTGCAGCAGTACCTAGCATATTGCAAGCACTCATTCGGTGTGATTGCTAATGTTCATTTGAGTGTTTGGAGCTTGTGTAAGGACCTGAGGATCCATCAAGCATATTCCTTGAAATGCTCGCAAGCTCGCCCATTTGTAAATTTAATTTCAGCAGACTTGGACAAGTGTCGGCCTGTGGGCTGAATTTGTCTGGCAAATTTCTATTATTCTGCATGGTGATTATTTATTTATTTATTGTCTTGTTAGGGCCGCACCTGCAGCATATGGAGGTTCCCAGCCTAGGAGTCTCATCGGAGCTGTAGCCACTGGCCTACACCACAGCCACAGCAACACTAGATCTGGGCTGTATCTGCGACCTACACCACAGCTCACAGCAACGCCGGATCCTTAACCCACTGAGTGAGGCCAGGGATCGAACCTGCCACCTCATGGTTCCTAGTCAGATTTGTTTCCACTGCGCCAGGATGGGAACTCCTGAATTGCCAAGTTTTAAATAGGGGGAGATTTGACCTAACTAGCTGGATTTTTAGCTTCCTTAGAAAAGGTCAAAGATCTGGCCACAGGAAGCCTGCCTTCTTGCCAGGCAGAGCAGTGACCAGCTAGGGAGGGGCAGCAGCATCCATCACGTGTGGGATGGGGTGGGCATGGTCATCCCCCTTTCCCTCTGTCCCCACCGCTCCCTATTGTCTTATGCACAGTCCACTTTACTGGTTTGTGTTGCCTGTCTAGCTCTGCGAGACATCGGAGTTAGAATTTTCTGCACTTTTGAGTTTCCCTGGACATGATATAAAGTCGCCATCCCTGCGCCACTGTGTCTGCCACAGAGACCCATCGATCTGCAAGGCTACAGGGATGCCTGGCATCGCTGGAGGCTTCTAAACACATCCCATCAGGAGTGCCTGCTGTGGTGCCGTGGGTTAAGAATCCAACTGAAGCAGCTCAGGTCACTAAGGAACAGTGGGTTCAATCCCTGGCTAGGGGCAGTGGGTTAAAGGATCTGGCATTGCTGCAGCGGCAGCTGGGATTCAATCCCTGGCCCAGGCATGCCTCTATGCTGCAGGTACAGCCCTTAAAAAATAAAAATAAATAAATAAATAAATAAATAAATAAATAAATAAATAAACCGCTTACATTTCATCAAAGTTCTCTTCTCAGTACAATGGTGCATACTCACTTCATGGATGAATTTTAGTTGAAATCAAGAAAGCGAACTCTAAAAATGTTAGTGGTAGACAATGTCTAATGCCCACTCCCTTTCTACTATTCCCATGGGATTAACTGAGCATTAATATGACATGTTCAGGAGTTCCCATTGTGGCTCAGTGGAAACGAATCCAAGTAATATCCATGAGGATGTAGGTTTGATCCCTGGTCTCGCTCAGTGGGTTAAGAATCCCATCTGGCGTTGCCGTGAGCTGTGGCGTAGGTCACAGATGTGGCTTGGATTCCACGTTGTGTAAGCTGGCAGCTGTAGTTCCCATTTGGCCCCTAGCCTGGGAACTTCCATATGCCACGAGTGCGGCCCTAAAAAGCAAAAACAAAAACAAACAAACAAACAAAAAAATATGTTCATAATCCCAAGCCTCTAAGCCAGGGTCTGGACACTTTTTCTGCAAAGGGCAAATAATAACTATTTTAAGGTTTTAGCGCCCAAGAGGCTCCCCATGTAGCTTGAAAGCTGTTGCCAATAACAGGTAGACGGAGGCAGATGGCTGAATTTGCAGGCTGTACAAAACAGGTGGCAGGGCAGATCTGGTCCATGGACCTTCATTTGTTATCCTGCCCTAAGTCAGTAAGAAGGTTGATGTGGGGCTCCCATCGTGGCTCAGCAGGTTGAGAACCCAGTGTTGTTTCTGTGAGGATGGGGGTTCAATTCCTGACCTTGATCAGTAGGGGAAGGATCCGACATTGCCACAAGTTGCAGCATGGGTCACAGATGTAGCTCAGATCTGGCGTTGCTGTGGCTGTGGTGTAAGCATTCAGCTGCAGCTTTGATTCAACCCCCTAGCCTGGGAACCTCCATATGCTGCAAGTGCTGCCATTAAAAAAAGAAAAAGTTTATGTTTGCATAGTATTCTCTAGCCTATGACAATGCTTTTTAGAAAACTAGTCATTTCACTGTGTATGCTATTTGGTATTTTTTCCCCTTTCCTTTCTTTGCTTTATTCCTCAAGCATTTTCCCATGCTTTTAAAAGATTAAAATACCTAGGAATAAACTTAGCCAAGGAGGTGAAAGATCTCTACTCTGAAAACTTTTCTTCTTGATGAAGAAAATTGAGGGAGTTCCCGTTGTGGCTCAGTGGTTAACAAATCTGACTTCGGGTTCGATCCCTAGCCTTGCTCAGTGGGTTAAGGATCCGGCGTTGCTGTGAGCTGTGGTGTAGGTTGCAGATGCGGCTCAGATCCCATGTTGCTGTGGCTCTGGTGTAGGCCGGTGGCTACAGCTCCGATTCGACCCCTCGCCTGGGAACCTCTGTATGCTGTGGGAGCAGCCCAAGAAATGGCAAAAAGACCAAAAAAAAAAAAGAAAAAAGAAAGAAAATTGAGGATGATACAAAGAAATGGAAAGATATCCATGTTCTTGGATCAGAAAAGTAATATTGTAAAAGTGGCCATACCAAAGCCATCTGCAAATTTAATGTCATCTTTATCAACATACTCATGCCATTTTTCCCATCACTAGAACAAATAATTCTAAAATTCATGTGGAGCCACAAAAGACCCCAAATTGCCAAAACAATCATGAAGAAAAAAGAATCAAACTGGAGGTTCTCAGATTTCAGACTGTACTACAAAGCTACAGTGATCAAAATAGCATGGTAATGGCATAAAAACAGAAATAAACAAAGTAGAGAGCCCAGAAATAAACCCATGCACCTATGGTCCATTAATCTATAACAAAGGAGGCAGGAAAACTGGAGAAACTGGACAGCTACATGTAAAAGAGTGATATTATACAACTGGAAAAACTGGAAAAACTGGACAGCTACATGTAAAAGAATGATATTATACAAAAATAAGCTCAAAATGGATTACAGACCTAAATATAAGACCTGAAACCATAAAATTCCTAGAAGAAAACATAGGTACAACACTCTGTGACATAGATCATAGCTATATTTGGGGGGAATCTGTCTACTGAGGCAAAAGAAATGAAAGCAGAAATAAATAGGTAGAACCTAATTTAAATTAAAAATTTTCACACAGTTAAGGAAACCATTGATAAGACAAAAAGCAACCCACAGAATAGGAGGAAATATTTGCAAATGATATGATCAACAAAGGATTTCTATCCAAAATATAACAGGTCCCTACAACTCAAGATCAAAAAAACAAAAACTCAGTCAAAAAATGGGCAGAAGACCTGACTAGACGTTTCTTTTTCCAAAGACATATAGATGGCTCTCAGGCACATGAAAAGGTGCCCAGCATAGATAATTATTAGAGAACTGCAAATTGAAGCAACAATGAGATATCACCTCACACCTGTCAGAATGGCTATTATCAAAAGTCAACAAACAATAAGGAATTCCCTGGTGACTCAGCAGGTTAAGGATCTGGCATTGTCATTGCTGTGGCTTGAGTCACTGCTATGAGGTGGGTTTGATCCCAAGCCCGGGGAACTTCCACATGCCACAGGCACGCCCCCCCCCAAAAAAAAATTTGCAAATAACAAACACTGGCAAGGATGAGGAGGAAAGGGAACCCTCTTACGCCATTGGCAGGAGTGTAAATTGGTGCAGCTACCATGGAAAACAGTTTGGAGATTCCTCAAAAAACTAAAAATAGGAGTTCCCGCTGTGGCACAGTGGTTAACAAATTCGACTAGGAACCATGAGGTTGTGGGTTCGGTCCCTGCCCTTGCTCAGTGGGTTAAGGATCTGGCGTTGCCGTGAGCTGTGGTATAGGTTGCAGACCGGCTCGGATCCCGCGTTGCTGTGGCTCTGGCGTAGGCCAGTGGCTACAGCTCCGATTAGACCCTTAGTCTGGGAACCTCCATATGCCGCGGGAGCGGCCCAAAGAAATAGCAAAAAGACAAAAAAAAAACAACCTAAAAATAGATTTATCATATGACCCAGCAAGCCCACTCCTGAGTATATATCCCCCCCAAAATGAAAGCACTATTTGAAAAGATACATGCACCCTCATGTTTAGAGCAGTGTTATTTGCAGGAGTCAAAATACGAAAGCAACCTAAATGTCCCTCAACAGACAGATAGATAAAGAAGATGTGGTGTATATATACACATAGACTGTGGAATACTACTCAGCCATGAAAAGAACAAAATTCCTCCATTTGCAGCAATGTGGATGAGCCTGGAGAATATTATGCTTAATGACAGAAGGCAGACAGAGAAAGACAAATACTGGATGATATCACTTATATGTGGCATCTGAAAACTTCAAAGAGTTAACGTATATAACAACACAAACAGAGTCACAGATACAGAAAACAGACTATCCGTTACCAGTGGGGAGACTGAGTCCGGAAGGGACAACATAGGGGTATAAGATTAAGAGTTAAAAATGACTGTGTGAGGCATTCCCGTCATGGCTCAGTGGTTAACGAATCCAACTAGGAACCATGAGGTGGCGGGTTCAATCCCTGGCCTTACTCAGTGGGTTAAGGATCCGGCATTGCCGTGAGCTGTGGGGTAGGTCACAGAGGCAGCTCGATCCCACGTTGCTGTGGCTCTGGTGTAGGCTGGCAGCTACAGCTCTGATTAGACCCCTAGCCTGGGAACCTCCTTATGCCATGGGAGCGGCCCTAGAAAAGACAAAAAGACAAAAAATAGTAATAAATAGATGAAAAACTACTGTGTGAAATAGATAAGCAACAAGGATAAATTGTATGGCACAGGGGATTCACAGCCATTATCTTGTAATAACATGTAATGGAGTATAATCTATAAAAGTACTAACTCAATCCCTCTTTTGTACACCTTAAACTAATATAATACTGTAAGTCACCTAAACTTCAATTTAAAAAAATCTTAATCATCTTCGTTGTTAATGACTGAAAATTGTCATATTGAGGTAACATTGATGTCCCCTAGTTCCCCCCAAAGGCTATGTATATCCATGGACCATATTTTTTTTTTCCTGCCCCAAACAGTGGCACAATCGGTTTGATAAGAGAAAGGGTATTGAAACGGACAGAAAGAGTTCCCGTTATGTTTCAGTCAGTTAAGAATCGGACCATGTCCCTGAGGATGTGGGTTCCATCCCTGGCCTTGTTCAGTGGGTTAAGGATCTGGGGTTGCGGCGCAGCTGTCGCTTAGGTCACAGATGTGGCTCAGATCCGGCCTTGCTGTTGCCTGTAGCATAGGCTGGCAGCTGCAGCTCCAATTTGATCCCTAGCCTGGGAACTTCCATGTGCCGCCAGTGTGGCCCTAAATATATAAATAAATAAATGGACAGAAGGACAGAATTTCAAAAAAAATAATTTTGGCTACTTTGAAATGCCAGAATGCATAACGGAGTTTTCCTGGCCAGTTCTCACCTTTGGTCTTGCTAATTGATGTGGCACAGTAGAATAGAATTAGCATGAGGTTTGCAGCCAGATTTGCATCCCGGCTTTGTTGCTTCTAAGTTGTGTGACCTCAGCAAGTAGTCCAATCTGAGTCTCTGTATCCCCATCTGAAAATGCTTTTCCTACAGGGTCATTCTTGGTAACAGAGGGAATATGTAGAAAGCATTTGGGTTGATCAGTATCTAGTGTCCAGGACATGTCCGTGAATGAGATCTCGAATTATTATAATTGATCATGAGCTGGTGGTTACGTCTCTCTTTGCTTTGGAATTCCGACACAAGTCACATGTGGGAAGAGCACCCTGGAACTAGTCTGTTTGGTTTTGGTTTTGGTTTTGCTTATTTTTTAAACAGATCTTGTTTAACATAATGCTTCATGTTTTACACAACTCTTTTAAACCTCTTTAATTGATCTCATAATCCCAGCCTGAGCCACATTGACAAAATATAATCTAGTAAAAGCCCTGAGTCAAGTGCAGCCTCCTTACCTCTGATGGGGAAACCAAAGGCCAGCTCATCTTAGGGACCTGCTTAGAGTTGCGTGGCCAACTAGAAGCTAGTTCATGCGATGTGAATGGTCTTGATTTTATGCACCCCTCTCTCCCATGCCATAATAATAAAGTTACTACAGAGTAAAGTTCACATTTTACTTTTTTAACTGAATTCCATCCCATCGCCTCCAAACCATGGGGTATGTGGTGCTTTTACAATTTTGCAGAGGGTGAAAATAACACTTTGAAATCATCTCTGATATAAGAGAGAAGATGTGTTACTTTTTGACACAAAGGTCAAATTTTTCCACCAGGAAGGTGCTGTAACATCACCTGATATTAAAATAGGAGCCCAGTTGTAGGTCGGCTTGATTGCCAGCTTTCCCTGTCTGTTATGACTTTATTCTTACCCTGGGTCCCACAGTTGATGTCCCAAATTCTCCCTAGAACTCAAGGCTGTCTTTGATTGGCTGCTGATTGCCATTGGTTCTTTAATTACTAGCTAGCCAAGAGGGGGTGGTGAGTGAAAGGCCAGGATTGGCTCCTGCCTCTGTAGCGTGGATGGATGTTTTCATGCGGGCAGTAACAAGCAATTAAGTTTCCCAAGTATCAGAAGGCTTAGGAACCACATCCATTTGTTAATAAATGCCCCTCATTTCTCTTTATGTTGATGACCAGGACCAAGTTGGTGATTTCAAAAACCAATATGGGGAGTTCCCATGGTGGCGCAGTGGTTAACGAATCCGACTAGGAATCATGAGATTGTGGGCTCGATCCCTGGCCTTGCTCAGCGGGTGAACGATCCGACGTTGCCATGAGCTGTGGTATAGGTCGCAGATGCGGCTCGGCTCGGATCCTGCATTGCTGTGGCTCTGGCGTAGGCTGGCAGCTACAGCTCTGATTAGACCCCTAGCCTGGGAACCTCCACATGCTGCGGGAGCAGCCCAAGAAATGGCAAAAAGAAAAAAAAAACCAGAAAAAAAAATAGACTAGAGCTTAATCATGAATATGCCTTTAGCCACAAATAACAGTTCTACTTCTATCAACTTACACAAAAGGAACAATGCACTACTGGACATAATAAGTTTGGAGGGTGAGATGCTCCAATTTTGGATGACTCAGTAGCTCAGCAATGTCACTAATGATCTGGTTATTCTTGTCTTCCTCTGCTGTCGTGATGTGTCAGTTTTCTATACCGGCTAGCTTTTCTTCATAGCTACGAACTAGATGCAGCAATATGAGGCATCCCATCCAGAATCAGCTCTGTCCAGAAGAACAAGAATGCGAAAAACCAGATCACTCTTTGTTGCTCCTTTTTGTTAGAAGCTTCCCAGCTGATTTCTGCTCAAGTCTGTTCTTTTTTTTTTTTTTTTTTTGTCTTTTTGCTATTTCTTTGGGCTGCTCCCGCGGCATATGGAGGTTCCCAGGCTAGAGGTCGAATCAGAGCTGTAGCCCCCGGCCTACGCCAGAGCCACAGCAAGGACAGATCCGAGCCGCGTCTGAGAGCTACACCACAGCTCATGGCAACGTCGGATCGTTAACCCACTGAGCAAGGGCAGGGACTGAACCTGCAACCTCGTGGTTCCTAGTCGGAATCGTTAACCACTGCGCCACGACGGGAACTCCTCAAGTCTGTTCTCCACAGACTTGTGATTGCCAAGGGGGAGGAAAGGGGAGGGGGAGGGATTGGGAATCTGGAGTTAATAGATGCAAACGATTGCCTTTGGAATGGATAAGCAATGAGATCCTGCTCTATAGCACTGGGAGCTGTATGTAGTCACTTATGATGGAGCACGATGGAGGATAATGTGAGAAAAAGAATGTATATATATGTGTGTGTGTGTGTGTGACTGGGTCACTTTTCTGCACTGTAGAAAATGGACAGAACGCTCTAAACCAGCTATAATGGAAAAAATAAAAATCATTAAAAAAAATGTCTGTTCTCCGAACTGGGTCACGTATCGACCCCTGAAGGAATCCCTAGCAAGAGAAATGGGATCATGACAAGTGTTTGGGACAAATCCGAGGTGTCCTCCAAGTCAGGTACAGAAAATGGACATTGGTGCGCATGCTCTCAGTGAAGAAGGAGCCCCCCAAACCTCCTGCTAAAGGCCAAAGGGGAGGTAGATGCCATTGCAGGTCATTTGAGGGATAAATGCTAAACCTTTTGTGCCGGCATACCTCTGTGGGCTAAGCACTTAGAAAATACCCAAGGACACGTGGCAGAATCCTTACTCATAAGTCAACGCCCTCCCTCTTCCTTCGGAAGGCTCCTGCTCATCCATCTCTGCTAAATTCCAACTGTAGACCTTTCGCGTATGAAAAAAGATCTCTTTTGCTTTCAGAAGTTACATTTAAATTAACACAAAAATGTATTTGCCTTTTCAAAAGTAACACTCTGAACTGGGAATGACCTTGGACTCTAGCCACGCTGTCCAGAAACTAGGGCGTTCCATTGCTAAGAAACTTCGGTGGCGCTCATTGGCCAGTAGTGGAAACACTACCCACTGAGCTGCTTCCTGTCCAATGGAAAAGCCCAGCTTCATGCCCCCTCTTCCAAGAAGCCTTCCTTGATTTACCCAGTCCTGTCCTATCTCCACGTTCTCCGGTGCATCAGCTCCTGGGTAGTATAACTAGTTAGGTCAACCTTTACTTCCTCCTGGCTTGCTAGGCTGTGAGCACCTCTGGAGCTCTGACTCTCTTCTGCTTCTCAAAACTGTGATACAGCTCTAGGACCTAGGAAGTGGGCAGTGAGCTTTCTTTATATGGAATAAATGAATGAGGAGGGGAATGAGGCAGCAGAGGCGTTTGAGGAGAACAACGAAAGAGCGTTACTGCCAGTTATTCTCTGCGAGTTGTTCCCATTTATTAAACAGGATGCTCATGGGCTCAGGACCCAGTAGTTACAATGCTGCATGCTTTTGTTATGCTGAGAAGAAAGTGAGGCTTAGGAGAGGTTTAAAGCATCCTTGACACATCCGGTTATACAAGAGGCTGGACCTAAATTCAGTTATGCCTGCCTCTTGGGTCTTAAACATTTTACCCACCTAAGGGTGTGGCCAGATTGCATCACACAGGAAAAAAGTGATCTGGATAACAAAGAGCCTTTTTTAAAATTTTTATTATTATTATTTTTTAATGGCTATACCCACGGCACATGGTTAGGCATAGAGTTCCCAGGTTAAGGATGGATTCCAAGCTGCAGCTGCAACCTATGCTGCAGCGGCAGCTATGCCAGATCCATTAACCCATGGTGCCGGGCCAGGGATTAAACCCAAGCCTCCAAAGTGACCCTAGCCACCGCAGTAGGATTCTTAACCCACTGTGCCATAGCGGGAACTCCCAAAGTCTTAACTTGGTACTAAAATGGTCTAAATGGGGCAGAGAGCGAGTGAGAGGAAGGGGCTCTATTTTGAACCTCATTTTAAAAATTGCAGTAATTAAATAGAAAACTCTATTGGGCATGTTTAGTTATCCAGGAGAGAAAGCCCTCCATCTGCCTGTTGAGTGCGCCGTGATGGCCTGGTCCCTGTGCCAGCCGGAGGATAAGGTTGACTTGGCAGCAACAGCAATCTGTTAAGATGCTACCTGCTGTCTCCGCTTGGGCCTCTCCTCTAGGCTTTGGGGAGGATATTCACGGCCCTGGATAGTGGTTGACACATGCATTGATTCCACCTCTGGGCAAAAGCTTAAGTGGTCCAGGCCAGACTTTATAATCCAGGCACAAACCCATCTAAGCTCTACATTCAACACAGAGGCCCCGAGCTACAGGCAGGAGGCAGAGAGACAGCGCGTGCGCCAGTGTGGGCTTTGGCTTCAGAGAATCTTAGGTTTGAGTCCTGAGACTCCATACATATTAAATTTTTTTTTTTTTGTCTTTTTAGGGCCACACCTGCAGCACCTAGAAGTTCCCCAGTTAAGGGCTGAATGAGAGCTGCAGCTGCCAGCCTATGCCACAGCCACAGCAACAGGGTCGCCGAGCCACATCTGTGACTTATACCAGAGCTCATGACAACACCGGCTCTTTAACCCACTGAGCGAGGCCAGGGATTGAACCCACATCCTCGTGGATACTAGTGGCGTTCCTTACTGCTGAGCCACAGTAGGAACTCCCCATACATGTTAACTCTTGGCTGTTTTGTTATCATTCTGATCTGGCCACAGTTACTAATTCTGAGAACTTGATGGGGTCATTCTTGGCTTTAGAGACTCAGTTTCCTCATCTGGAACTTGGACATGATAATAAGTCAGTCCCCAGAATCACCTTGAGGAAAAGATGCTTAAGGAAGGTGACATTGTCGTAGCTGAAGGAGACCCGGGGGACAGGACTGGCTTGGGGGCACTGTGCCCTGCATTGAGAAGAACCCCACACTTGGTTGAAGGATCTGGTTTTGCCATCTTGACATTCTTAATAATGTTGGAAGCGAGGGCGCCATATTTTCCCTTTGTACCAGGCCCTGCAAAGTATGAAGCTGCTTCTGCCTGGGGGAGTCCTGGGTCTCTCTCAGCACCGATCCCAAGAGAAAAAGGATGCTGGCCTGAAGGCACTGGCCAGAGAGGGGCTTATCCTGGTTGGGTGGCCGTCATTTCCGTATCCAGTGTCAAAAGGAGTGAGGGAGGGAGTTCCCGTTGTGGCTCAGCAGTAATGAACACTACTAGACTCTATGAGGATGCAAGTTTGATCCCTGGCCTCGCTCAGTGGGTTAAGGACCGGCATTGCCACCAGTTATGGTGTGGGTTGCAGACACGGCTCGGATCCCGTGTTGCTGCGGCTGTGGTGTAGGCTGACAGCTGCAGCTCTTATTCCACCCCTAGCCTGGGAACCTCCATATGCTGCGGGTGCAGCCCCAAGGAAAAAAAAGAAAAAAAAACACTCTCCAGTCTTTATTTTTCTCTTTAAAAATGGGGATAATGGTGTCATTTAAAGAGATGCTTCCTGGAGTTCCCATTGTGTCTCAGCAGGATAAGGCTCCGACCTTGTCTCTGTGAGGATGCAGGTTCGATCCCCTGCCCCACTCAGTGGGTTAAGAATCCCTCATTGCCAGCTGTGGTGTATCTCGCTGAGGCTCAGATCTGGTGATGCTATGGTTGTGGCGCAGGCCGGCAAGCTGCAGCTCTGACTCGACCCCTAGCCTGGGAACTTCCATAGGCCACAGATGCAGCTGTAAAAAGGAAAAATAATAATAAAAATAAAGAGCTGCTTTCCCATTAAAGAACATGAGCCCCCCGCAGGGCAAAACGTTGCCTGCTTTTTGTTCATGGCTGCTTCCCTGGGACCGTGCCTGGCACACAGGAAATGCAAAGTAAATATCTGTGAAGAAAGGGGATTATGGAGAAAATGAAATAATATGATTTATGCAAAATATCTAACCTGGAGCAGGCACCTCTGTAGCAGGCTCAGGAAAGTGACAGCTGGGGATATTAGGAAGGCAGGTGGGTCGGAGCACGGAGGGTCCAGCCAAGAGCTCCATTTGGAGCAGAATTGCCCATCCCTGCTGCCTGCCCCAGGCTTGCTGCTGGGATGGAGAAGAGGGATCTGACTTGGTCATGGGACTGGAAAGGCTGACACATAAACCCCAGTGCATGGACCGCCCCAGGAGAACCAGTAGAAGCGAGAAAGGAGATGGCTTCAGATCACCGAGCAGCTCCCAGCTAGGCAGCAGCTGGAACAATTCCTGCCTCGACCCCGTGGGCACAGATGAGGCTCCTGTCTCACTCATTTCTATCAGAATAAGTTTAGAGCCATGGTTGGACTTCGCATGCCCAAGAAAGATGTTCGTATGCCAACCAGGGAGGGAGTTGAGGGGGCTTTACGCCACTAAAACACTGCACAGAGTCAGGGCTAATTATCATCAAATCTATTTGAACTAAGCAAGTGCTAGCTCCTAATCAAGCAGACAGGAGCAACTTGGTCCCAAATAAAAAAAAAATAAATAAAAAAAAAAAGGAAAACCAACAACCCAATCAAAAAATGGGCAGAAGATCTAAAAAGACACTTCTCCAAAGAAGACATACAAGTGGCCAAAAACCACATGAAAAAATTCTCCAAATAAAAAAACCAAAAGGAAAACCACCAACCCAATCAAAAAATGCCACAGATCTAAACAGATATTTCTCCAAAGAAGACATACAGGTGGCCAAAAACCACATTAAAAAAAAAAATGCTCCACATTGCTAGTTATTAGAGAAATGCAAATCAAAACTACAGTGAAGTATCACCTCCTATGACATGTGATACATGGGGATGTCACAAAAAGGCCATCATCAAAAAGTCTGCAGGAGATCCTGCTGTGGTGCAATGGGATCAACACTGGGACGCAGGTTCAATCCCCGCACAGGGGGTTAAGGATCTAACATTATCACAGCTGAGGTACAGGTTGTCACTGCGGCTCAGATCTGAACCCTAGCCTGCAAACTCCATATGCTCTGGGGTGGCCAAAAAAGAAAAAGAAAAAAAGGAGCTCCTGTCATGGCTCAAGGGTAATGAACCTGACTAGTATCCATGAGGATGCCGGTTCAATCCCTGGCCTCGCTCAGTGGGTTAAGGATCCGGCGTTGCTGTGAGCTGTGGTGTAGGTCACAGATGAGGCTCAGATCCCACGTTGCTGTAGCTGTGGTGTAGGCTGGCAGCGGTAGCTCTGATTTGACCCCTAGCCTGAGAACTTTCATATGCCGTGGGTGTGATGCTCAAAAGACGAAAGATAAAAGAAAAGAAAATAAAAGAAAAGAAAAAGTCTGTTAACAATAAATGCTGGAGAGGGTGTAGAGTAAAGTGAACTCTCTCACTTGGGAATCCAGGCTTCCCTGAGCATAAGAGCTACTGTATCTTGGGAGTTCCCATCATGGCACAGAAGGAACAAATCCGATGAGGTTGCGGGTTCGATCCCTGGCTTCGCTCAGTGGGTTAAGGATCCGGCATTGCCGTGAGCTATGGTATAGGTTGCACACACGGCTTGGATCCTGCGTGGCTGTGGCTGTGGCGTGGGTCAGCAGCTCTAGCTCCAACTGGACCCCTAGCCCGGGAACCTCCATAGGCCGCGGGTGCTGCCCTAAAAAAGCAAAAAAAAAAAAAAAAGCTATTGTATCTTATCTTCACGTAGCTAATGGGTATATGGTGCCCCAGAACTACACCCCTGGTTCCAGCCAGCCTCGGGTCACACTCCAGCTCCGTGACCCTGAGAATAGTTTCCTAAGCATTCTGAAGTCCCTTAGTCTTGTCATCTGCCTGGCAGAGTGAGACGTGGTTTTCACCCTGATTTAAATTCTGGCCCTAGCATCCTCATCATAAGTTAGGGAAAAGTGGCTCTAGCTCAGGGGTTCTCTTTACACTCACTGGAGGGTGTGTGGGAGGTGAGACCTACTCATCAAGACCTTGGAGAGAGGCTGCCAAGATGAATGGAAAGAAGCCAGGCTCAGAGCTTGAAGCACGCTCTGTGACTTGCAAGCAGGGGAATTCATCCCAGCCTCTCTGAGCCTCAACTTCCTCATCTTTTTTTTTTTTTTTCTTTTAGGGCCGCACCCTCAGCATATGGAAGTTCCTAGGTTAGGGGTCGATTTGGAGCTGCAGCTGCCAGCCGACAGCACAGCCGCAGCAACGTGGGATCGAGCTGCCTCTGTGACCTACGCCACAGCTCACAGCAATGCCCGATCCTTAACCCACTGAGCGAGGCCAGGGATCGAACCTGTATCCTCATGGATGCTAGTCAAGTTCGTAACCCGATGAGTGACAGAGGGAACTCCCTTAACTTCCTCATCTTTAAAGAAAGGTCACGGGAGGACTGAGGTGTGGTGCGGATCATGTGGGCCAAGAGAGGTGAAAATCTGCTAGGATAACACTGCACATCGTCTAGTTGAATAAATGTTTTCCCATCCATGGCCCCGCCATCTAGAGTCCAGGCTCCACAATCGGATTTCAGCTCTGGGTGATACCAGGAAAGACAGTCAGAGCTGCAGTAAATGATTGTGAGAATCTCACCCCGATTGCCTCCTCTCCAGGATCTTTCTGGAGCACCTGCTGTCCGACTCTAGCCTCTTCGGGTTCCAGGGAGGGACCAGCTGGAGGTGGGGCCATGGACATCCTGTTATCAGGGGCAAGACTCTCGTGGGTGCTAAAAACAAATGCCCAGGCATCAGGCAGCACTTAAGGGTGATGTATACACAAGATACACAAGTGACAACTTCAGCATCCTCTGCTAAGCCTCATCCCTGCTCCATCCATTCATCATCATCAATAGAGTCTTTTGACACCCATTTATTGAAGCCTGCTGTGTACCAGGCTTCTGCGGGCTGGAGAACGCAAGAGGTATAAGTCCCCCACTCTTGTTCTAGGAGCCACAAAGAACAAGTCCGTTTTCCCTTCTTGTCAGACCTCTCCCTAATACCCCCCACGTTATCTTGTTTCCCATCCTGCTTGTTCTCCTGGCTGCTCTCTGTCTGCCTTTATCCATAAGTTATAATCAGACTCATCCACTTTCGCCCTGATATGTAATCCCCCCAAACTGGTGACATTCCATGAAATGGGAGAAGGAGGTCTCAGAATCTCAGAGGATAGGGTTTCAGTTTCCAGATGCTTGGTGTCTCCATTAGGAGAACCAATTACAAAAATTGAATCAGCCTTATCATGTGGTCAGATCTCTTAAACCATCCCTATGCAAGGCACTGTTGTACTTGTGCCATGAAAAATAGTTCACAAAGTCAAAATACCATCCCCGGAAATTAGCCATGGTGAGGTTTAATTAAGTCAGAACAAGTCATGGGCGGGTCTTTGTAGAGGGAAGAAAGCCAATAGCCTCAGTGTTAGATGGGAAGAGAGAATTGTCAAAGTGAACTCTGAGTTAGTCTCTGGCTCTTTCTTCTTTTCTCACTGGTATAAACTGCACATCTGTAGCTTTGTACACCGACAGGCAAGTTAGTATCTCCAACCCAGGCACATCTCTAGGGGTCCATATTTGCATATCCAATGGCTTCTTAACACTTTCTCTTAGGTGTGTCAAAATATTCAATGGAAGCCATAGTCTTCATGAATGCCTTCAAAGTTTGGTTCTTGTTCAGATTCCCCTTTTATTAGCGAAGTCACCGTTATCCATCACGTGCACAGAGCACAAGCTTAGGCTCTTTTGCAACATCTTTTTCTCTCTCCATCCTTCATAGTCCAGGTCATCACCAGCTGGTTGATTTTAGCCCCTAAGTCACTTGAGTCCATCTCCTTCTCTTACTCCTTCCAATATTTTAGTCCAAGCCACCATCTTCTTTTCTCAGAAACTCTCAACTGTCTCCCAGTTGGTCTTGTTGCATACTGTCTCTTCCTCTGTGTGAGCCTGAGGGATGTTCACCAAGTGAACACCTGATCCAATCATCCTGCCATTGACCTTGTCCTCGTAGGAACCTACTAAAACTCATTGGTGGCATCTCCTAATGTCATTCAACAAAGATGAAGCCCCGGAGATGGACACAAAGTCAACGACCCCTTTTCCCTCTGCCTCACTGAGCCTGGGAACTGAGGTTGGAGGAAGAGTCCTCTCTCAAGATCAAATATGGAGCTATCACCAGCCCAAGGGGAAGTGGATGCTGGCCAGGTACAGACAGCAGACATCCACCATAATGGCAATCTCTCCAGGGAGAATTTCTCAAGGGAGTACTTTATAAAGCAGTAGTGGTTTCAAGACCCTAGACAGGTGAGTTGAGATATTGATTTCAACAGGAGACTTAGAGGCTGAAGGTTTAAGGGAAAGCTACGGCTAAATAGAATCGAGATACATATACCAAGTTCAGGGCAACCCTATTAAGATCACACTAGATAGTGAGGCCAAAGCACCCAGCATGCATCCTACTGCTGAAGCATTTCAGTTCGTGCAGCTAAACAGGCCTGGGGAAGGCTGGGGCTGACAGATGTCTGGCATGGCTGCATCACACCAAACCTCAGTTGGCGTTTCCCCGCTCAAAAACCATCTGTTCTATAATGTTTTCTAGAATTGAACTGGGGTTTGATGTGATTCTGACCAGTCTGTAATTCCTGGGAGTCAGGCTTGAATCTTTGCTCTTGTCTGAAAATGAGCTTATTAGCTCTTCTTCTTCTCCTGGCATCTTTCTTACCTACCTACCCTCAATGTTTTCTGCTTCCTTTCTTGAGGTTCAACTTCAGGTTGAGGAACAAATTCATATCAGTGTTTAAGCCACTGATTAAAGCCCTGGAGGAGAAAGGAAGGCCAGACATATGTTCTTCCTTTCCCATCCATCTTCCACACTTGTTTTTGAAAACAAAATCAAAACCCAAACTAACCAACAAACAGAGCCCCAGGCCACTTCTCTGTTTAAAAAGCTCCAGTTTTCTAGGGACTGAGGTTCACCTCTTCTCACGTGCTGCATGAGCTTCTCTGGAACATCTTGTAGGGTTTCTGGGGTAACAGGCACAGTACCTATCTCAGAATGACGAATGCCTTAAAAGGAACACCTTGGGGAAAACTCATGGAATGGAAGTAATAGCTGAACAAAGCGATCTAAGAAAGGACTGGACCCAGAAGACCCCCAATACCCCAGAGAATAGGACCATTCAAGACCCCGTGGCCAGTCCAAAACTTTTCCTTCAGCCCCCCCCCCCCCATTCATGATTCAAATTCCTAGTTACTCCTCTGCATTGGGTGGGTTCTTGGTGGGGTTACCCATCAAAGCATCCTATATCCCTTGGTAAAGAGCAGTGACCATCTTGGTTCAGAAGGGCAGTGCCATTCTTAAGCTTTGCCACCTGGATAAAACTCACTGGTGGCAGTACCTGGAGTTCCTTTGCGGCTCAGTGGTTAACTAACCCAACTAGGATCCATGAGGATGCAGGTTCGATCCGTGGCCTCACCCAGTGGGTTAAGGATCTGGTGTTGCTGTGAGCTATGGTATAGATCACAGACACAACTTGGATCCCTCATTGCTGTGACTGTGGCATAGGCCAGCAGCTGTAACCCTAGCCTGGGAACTTCCATGTGCCATGGGTGCAACCCTACAAAGCAAAAAAAAAAAAAAAAAGGAAGAAGAAGAAGGAGGGAAGTACCACCATTCTTAAGCCCATGCAAGAAGCATCCTTGCCCTGGGTCATATACCCTAAAGGTCTCCACTCTAGCTCTTCTCCCACGTCCCCTGGGACCAGGAGGCCATGGACCAAGGCCACTTGCTCACCACAACCAGTCCTTTCCCCTCTGGACTATTCTCTTGGTAATAGTGAACCTGGATTTCCCTACCCAAGTTGCCTCTTCCCTAGATCTGCCCTACTGAGAGAAGGTTGCCTACCAAACCGAGAGGGGATATGAGGGGATATAAAGCTAGTTGTCCACCAATTTCAATGTGCAGGTTGCAAGGTACCCACACATGGACAAAAAGCCACTCCAGTGATGGACAGAGCTGGCAGGAGGAAGAAAAGTGGGGGACAGGCTGAGAGTAGGGATCCAGGAGCCACAAGCCATAAGCTCGCCCCATGCTGTCATATTTTAGCAAGACTGCCTGAGAAATAAGAGCATTCTAAATTTGAACTTGACTTTCCAGGTCATTATGAAGATGAGAAGATAGTACATATTTTTTATAACACTTTAATAGATTGCTTTAAAACTTTCCAGTAATTCAACATGTGGGATATGGCCCCCACGCTGGGTTCTGCAATGTTATAGGCATGTTTATCAGAATTAGGGAACTGCTTCCTAAGGAAGAGGGTCCAGTGATGTCCACGTCTTGCCGGGATCCTGTTTCCCCCACTTATATCCAATGATCCAGACCCACAGACTCAGTTGCCCAGGCCTTCAGCACATCGTGCACATCCAGGGTCCTCCCAGCTGGTCTCTCCGTTTCCACTCTTGCCCCTGGAGTGTTCCTAGTGGAACAGCCAGAAGGATCCTTTAAAACATAGAACAGCTCAAGCCACTTCTCCGTTCAGAGGCCTCCAGGGAGCACCACTCCCCCATCTTTCTCAGGAAAAACCCAGGATCCCTTTCATATTTCACAAAGCTTTATGTGACCTGTCCCAGCCCCTGCCCGCCCTCTGACCCCCAGTCATCTTGCTGACCCATGCTGGCGGAAAGGTCCTGGTTGTTGCTGGGAGATGCAAGCTCAGCCCTGCGTCAAGTCATCTGCACCCACTATTCTTGTGCCTGGAAAGCTCTTTCCTCTGTTTCCATGGCTCCTTTGGCTCTCTGTTCATGATACCTCCTAGCACGGCCACAATTAGGTGACCCTAACTGAAATAGGGGGCCCCATTCCCACGCACCATTTCCTATCCCCCCTTCCAGCTTTACGCTTTTCGTGCCACTCACCATTACATGATGCATTTCATCGTGATCACATCTTGTCTCTCTAGAGAGACCAGAAGAGAAGCAACATAAGGGCAGGCCTTTGTGTTTTTCTCTTGCCATATATCCAGCACCTGGGACATTCCTGAGCTCAAAGGAGACACCCCATAAATGTTTGATGAGATGGAGTTCCCGTGGTGGCTCAGTGGGTAATGAATCCCACTAGGAACCATGAGGTGGTGGGTTCGATCCCTGGCCTTGCTCAGTGGGTTATGGATCTGGCGTTGCCATGAGCTGTGGTGTAGGTTGCAGATATGGCTCAGATCCTGGGTTGCTGTGGCTCTGGTGTAGGCCAGTGGCTACAGCTCCGATTGGACCCCTAGCCTGGGAACCTCCATATGCCATGAGAAGCGGCCCTAGAAAAGGCAAAAAGACAAAAAAAAAATCAATAAATTATGCAGAGGGATTACTTAGAGGGATGACTCAGCCAGTCCTCATCTTGTGGGGTATTTAGATGGTTTCCATTGTTACAACCAGGCCATGGTGGACTTCCTTATACAGGTCTCTGCTCTGAGTGTGTATATATTCCTACAGACTAGCTATCTTCAACATAAATAGAGAATTTGCAAAGAATACAGATATTAACTTGCCCGTTCACCCTCTAAAAAGTCTATAAAATTACACTTCCATGAATGCAGAATATTTTCAACATTTTTAATATTTGCATGTTTCCTGGGAGAAAATGTCTCACATTTTATTTCTCATTTCCCTGATCATTACTGAGGTTGAACTTGTTTGTGTGTATTTATTGGAAATTAGTTTCTCTTCTTCTGCCACCTGTCTGCCTCTATTGGCCCGTGTTTCTTTTCTGTTGCAGTCAATATCTTTTTATGTGCCTCTTTGTCTGACGTGGCTGTGAGCTTCATCAGAGGGTCATCATATTTTTTTTCTTTTTTCTTTTTTTTGCTTTTAAGGGCATATGGAGGTTTCAAACCGCATCTGACATCTACCTCACAGCCCATGGCCACGCCGGCTCCTGAACCCACTTAACGAGGTCAGGGATTGAACCTACATCCTCATGGATGCTAATCAGATTAGTTTCCGCTGAGCCACGACGGGAACTCCCATCATCTCTTTTTTATCTTGGTTCCCCCTTTCCGAGTATGCTGAATTGCATCATTAAAGCCATAGGCATTGCCCTCCCTCGCGGGTTGTCATCGTCAGCATCCCTTTGTCACCAACCCCCTCATCACCACCATCATTTATGGAGATTTCCTGGATGCGAAGCCCTGTCTGGGAGGTAGGCATTACTCATCTCTAATCTTCATAACACCTCACCCAACAAAGAGACCATTGATCCCTCTTTTACAGATAAGGCAGCTGAGACACACAAGTTACGTAGGCTGCCCAAGGACACTCAGCGGTGGGGAGCTGGGATTATGAAGCAAGCTCTTTTCAACCTGTTTGCAAATCGCGTGCAATAATCTCCTTTGCAGTAGGGGGTCCCATCCTGGCTGCATGGTGGATCATCTGAACAACCTTCTAAACAGTACCTATATCCCAGCTTGACCCTAGACCCGTCAGTTTAGAGTCTCTGAGAATGAGTCTGGGGAAATGGTACGAAAGACAAATACCACGTTCCCAGACCTGTTCCCAGAGACTCTGACCCAACTGGCCTGGGGGGGACTACGGGCTTAGTAGATGCAATCTATTTACATTTAGAGTGGAGACGCAATGAGGTCTTGCTGCATAGCACAGGGAACTATAGCCTGTCTCTTGGGATAGATCTTAATGGAAGATAATATGAAAAAGAATGTATATTTGTATGACGGGGTCACGATGCTGCACAGCAGAAATTGAATCAATGCTGTAAATCAACAATACCCTGATAGAAACAAATTAAAAAAAAAAGACAAATACTGGAGTTCCCATCATGGTGCAGCGGTTAACACATCCAACTAGGAACCATGGCCTCGCTCAGTGGGTTAAGGATCCAGCATTGCCGTGAGCTGTGGTGTAGGTTGCAGATGCGGCTCAGATCCGATGTTGCTGTGGCTCTGGCGTAGGCTGGTGGTTACAGCTCTGATTGGACCCCTAGTCTGGGAACATTCATAGGCCGCGGGAGCGGCCCTAGCAAAGGCAAAAAAGACCAAAAAAAAAAAAAAAGACAAATACCATATGATATCACTTAAATGTGGAATCTAAAGTAAGACACGAATCAACCTATCTATGAAACAAACAGACTTACAGACTTAGAGAACAGACTTGTGTTTGCCAAAGGGGGCGGGGGAGGAGGAGGGAAGGATTGGGAGTTTGGGATTAGCAGATGCAAGCTATTCAATATAGAGTAGATAAACAGCATAGTCTATTGTATAGCGCAGGGAACTGTGTTCAGAGTCCTCTAGTAAACCAGAATGGAAAAGAATGGAAAAAGAATGTATGCATGTATCACTGAACCACTTTGCTATACAGCACAAATGCACACAACTTTGTAAATCAACTGTACTTCAAATTTTTTTTTTCAAAAATCTCTAAGTGATTCAGATGCAGAGAAATGCTTGAAAACCCTTGGTCTACCTTGGAAGGGAGCCAGCTTCTTCTGGCCCTGAAAGTAAATATTATTGCTTCTGTAAACATTTAGTCTCAACGACTCCAAGAGAAAAATGAATGAATCTGACCATGTTTCCATGAAAACTTTCCTTATAAAAGCAAGTGGCAGCCAGTTTTGGCCAGTGGGGCGTAGTTTGCGGACCCCTGGTCATAAAAATGTCCAAGAGCCTGGAATTTAAGATGATCCTGCTCAAGCCACACCTTCTGATCCCACTGATGACCGTGTCCTTCTCTAAGACAGTGGCATAAGAATCCTTGCCCCAACTCAGGCCCTTCATTAGGTGGGGGGACCTTTGTCCGGGACTCCACATTTTAGCAGGTGACACAGATGATTTGATATTGCGTAGATTTTATGGGTCCATACTGCAAGAATCACAGATCCACGGAAGCATCATGTTCTTGGCAAGTAGCAAAGGCTTGGCTGGAGAAAAAGGACTGGCTCTTCTTCAAAAATCCTTTAAGATCATGGATAGACATGTTGCATGTCCCTGCCTGCCTTATGTTCCAGCATCCTGCCTCCAAGGTTCTAGAACCTTCGATGGCCTGGCATCCAGCCGTCCCAGACTGAACTGTTGGCAGAGAAGGAAGACTTCCTTCGTCTTCCACTCTGAAATAAGTAAAAGACCTAGGTCCTTTGGTATTTCAAAACATTGAATAGGAAAGTGACTGTTGAACCACCTACGTGATAACACTGAGGCTGGCATTTATCAGCCTGCTTTTGTGTGTGTGTGTGTGTGTGTGTGTGTGTGTGTGTGTTGAATAGTTCAGTGATTAGAAAATGGAGCTTCCATTCTCCCGTCATCAGCTTCAGAGCCATGCGGTGGGTGAATTCAATCATTTCTGTTTCCCGACCTCCTTAACATCCATTATTTCTCTGTTGTCCGCATCTAATAGTCTCAATCCTTTTAGTTGTTGATGGCTTGGCGATTACCCAGGCTACTGCTTTAGGATTACATCCAAATACATCTCAACCGTTGAATGTACTTACTGCTTCCCTTCTAAAAGCTTTTTACCGTGATCCAGCTGGGATGGTGGCTTGGGAGAACCATTATTTGTGGCTCTTTTTTGGAGGGGAGGTGGAAATAAATTTCCCCAAGGATGCAAGTGAACCCCGGCCACTGTGGCTCTGTGAGATTACTTTTTTTTTCTTCTCCCTCCTCTTTTCCATTCCATTTTCACCATTTTCCTCAGGAACGACACTTCTCCGGGGAAATAGGAATGTTCTAAATTGCACAATTGAGTCAAATCAATATTTAGAGTGGTTTGGACTTTAAAGCCTTTGGCTGGATTTTTGGCGGTATCATTTTATACTGGAAAATCCCCCTTTCCCCACTAACCTATAATATTAATATTGAGTAGAATTCACAGCTTTCTACCACTCCCTAATTTCACTCAGCTGTCAGCTAGGCAAAGAGTGCCCAAGAGTTAAAAACAGGCGGTTCTTCTTTAACTTGGATGCTAAAATGGTGTTGCTGTGTGTTGCTAATCTCTCTATACATATCTGTCTATGCATGTCAGAGCTTTCAACGCTATAATTAGACACAGAAACCACACCATGCAAACATAATGCCCACACAGGGTTGAAGAACAGCTGTGACAAATGCGTAACATACCTCCGTGCTAGCTAAGGTAAACTCTCAAATATACAAGGAAGGGTCCAAGAAAAAATGATGTTGAAGAGTCTGAACTATTTCATGCAAGAAGATAGAGCAGATGATAAGGTGTGGAATGCCTCTTGGGTAGAGTGTATTTGAGAGGCAGTGTGTAATACCGGAAGGCGGATAACTCAAGGAGTTCAATGCTTGGGTTGACATCCCAGCCGAGGTGCTGTGTGATCTCGGGCCAGGTGCTTTACCTCTCCGATGCTCAGTTACGTTGTGACCTGATGGAAGTAAGAGTAGAACACTTGCCTCCTGGGGCTGGTGTGAGGATTAAGAGAAGTAGCAGATGTCAAGCCATGGACGCGGTTTTCTTATCTGAGGACTGTCACCACAGCGTGGTGACGAAAATGAACAGAGATAGTCATCGTTACAGCAGAACTACTGGGAATACACTCAGCAAACATGAGTCTCTTGTATGAACTGTCTTGGTTGGTATCGCCCACGCTTTCTCAGCTACCCTAGGAAAAATGTTAGGAGCTACCCTGGAATGATTTCTTTCCCATTTTACACCTCCCCCGTCTTCTTAGAACCCATCTCCCATGCTCACCTGGCCTCCGATGGGACCACTGGATCTCCAGAATGCTTTTCACATTCCAGCCCCTCATCTTCATCTTCATCTTCATCTTCTTATTACATCAGTCCAGGCCCTTATTATCTTTTGCCTGGAATGATGCAAGAACCTCTTAACCAATTTATTTTTTTTTCATTTTCTTATTAAAGTATAGTTGATTTACAGTGTTGTACCCATTTCTACTGTACAGCAAAATGACCCAGTCATCATATATGTGTACATTCTTTTTCTCATACCATCTTCCATCATGTTCTATCCAAAAAGATCGGACATAGTTCTCTTGCTGTGCAGTAGGATCGCATTGCTTATCCATTCTAAATTGCAATCGTTTGCATCTACTAACCCCAAACTCCCCGTCCACCCCACTCCCTCGTCCCTCCCTCTTGGCAACCACAGGTCTGTTCTCCGTGTCTGAGTCTGTTTCTTTTTTGTAGATAGAGTCATTGGTGCCACATTTTAGATTCCACATGTAAGGGATATCCTAGGGTCTTTGTCTTTCTCTTTCTGACTTGCTTCTCTTAATATGAGAATCTCTGGTTGCATCCATGTTGCTCCCAATGGCAATATTTCATTCTTGCTCTTAACAAATTTCAGTGAGTGTAGGCACTGCCCATTTTACAGATTAGGAAATTGAGACACAGAGAGATTCAACCGATAGCCCCAAACCACACAACTAGTCTGTGGTGTTACAAGGATTCCAATCCAAGCAGCCCAGCTTCAAGATCTCAGCTCTTCCCCGCCCTGCAGTTCTGGGCACAGGGCATTATTTGGATGTGGAAACCTGGCAATACCTCCTACACCTGCTAATTACACCTCGAGTGAGTTCTGCTTCTCCCTCACCAGATGTTGCATCAGAGCTGTTGTAAGTGTTGCAGCATCGGCTCTTCAGGGGCTCCAAGGAGCAACCAAGCCCCATTCCACCAGAAGAGAGTGAGAGGAGGAGGAAAGGCAGAAATCTACAAATGAGTCCTGGTGGGAGACCATCAGTGCATCAGCACATGCTGTCCGGAGGCAGATCTGGACCATGTACAAAAAGGAGGAGGCCTGGACTAGAGGTGGAGAAAGTAGTTCAGATCAACTGTGCCATCCAGTGGGGAATTTCCACATTGGGATGGTGCTCGGATTCTGGTGATAGCAGAGGCTGCTGGTGTGGGGGCCAGATCCCAGGTAGATGTGACGCTGCAGGACCCAGGGGACACGTCCTCCATGTCCCAGTGAAGCTTCAGCCATATGGAAGCAGGGGCTCAGCACTAGAGTGTCGGGAAAAGGAAACAGAGGCGCTTAAGTTCTGGGACAGGATTTCTGGGTGACCGGTCTGTGGATCTCAGTGCTTTCCTGCAAGGCTGCCAGGGGGCTTCCCCACCATGGTTTTTCCGAAGGCACCGACAGCCTGTGTAAATGTGTAATTTGTGTATCAAGCTGCTCTAAAGGCTGCGGGGGTAGCGCTGAGGGCACATCCGTGAGCGTCTGACATATTACGATCCTGGCATTTGCTTGCTCAAGGTCTACCTTGGCATTTCTCCGCCGTGTCTGGGAGATGTCAGTAGCAGTTACAAGAGCTGAAAAAGACAGGGCGGTTGGCATCATGGTCAAAAGTATCGGCAGAAAATGACCTCTTATCCTTTCTGATTTTGAAAATGCGGCATAATATCGCGCGCTCTTCAAAATTCATAATGCGGCTCGGCATTAAAGTTATGGAGTAGGAATTTATTTTTAGTTTAGTTTAACATATTCTCGTCCAAATGCATTTGTCCAGAGAGATGTTTTTACCCAGAAGAAGAAGCAGCAGTATTGCAAACACTCTCCCCCGGGATTCAGTTTGGGAAACACTGATTTAGTCTCGCACAACACTAGAACTTGCAGAACGTGGGAAGAGGGTGAATTTTATCCCGCCTGGCGACTTTTATCTCATTGCTGAGATTCTCCCATACTAGAGCTCTGCTAAGGCCAGCTTTGTGTCTAACGTCTCACCACGGTGTCTTCCTAAACCTGTGAGTACTGGTTTTGTGTGTTCTGGCCTTTTCTTCAGGAACAGCTGTCATCTGTGAATTTCCCACCTCTCTCAACATTTTCATCTTTTTTTGGCAGGTTCTCTACACTTTTATAACCTCCCGATGTTCCTGCAACATTAACGACTCTGTTTGTCCATTGACGAGGACCTGTTCCTTTACCGTGCCTAATGCATATTTTTATTCTCTGAGTTTATTATTGTTTTCCAATCTAGCTTATCTGAAAGAGCTCTTTCCATTTCAGTTCATCGTTTTATCATCTCCACTTTATTTTTTATTTCATTGAGTTTATGTCTTTGAAACTTTATTGGGGCCATAAAACATTTTTGCTTTCAGAAATTTTCTTTTGTTTCCTAGAGTTTATCTTCTTCATGGGTGTTTTCTACCCACAGTTCATGCATCCCTTTTTTGTTGCCATACAAGTTTTGGCTGTACTTATAGTTTCTCATGAAAGGACAAGAAGAATTCTTCCTTTTTTTTTTTTGCCATTTCTTGGGCTGCTCCCATGGCATATGGAGGTTTTCAGGCTAGGGGTCGAATCAGAGCTGTAGCCACCGGCCTACGCCAGAGCCACAGCAAAGTCAGATCGAAGTCGCATCTGCGACCTACACCACAGCTCAAGGCAATGCCGGATCCTTAACCCACTGAGCAAGGGCAGGGATGGAACCCGCCACCTCATGGTTCCTAGTCGGATTCGTTAACCACTGAGCCACGACGGGAACTCCAGGACAAGAAGACTTCTCAACCATCATCTTATGATGTTTGCCCATGTCAGACTCTGTGGATTCATTTGTATGTCCTCTGTGGTACTTCTGATTCCGGTTAGACCTCCTCTTCTATCAGTGCTATTAACCACTCTGAGCTGAATTCCTGACACCTTAGAGGACTTTTAGCCAGCGTGGTTTTTTAAGACTCAGAAGGAATTTTTCTATCTTTGCTTTATGCAGAGAAATGTGTGTGTGTGTGCATGAGTTCACATTTATACACACATATGCTATAGTTTATTTAACAAACATTAAGCAATGCTTACTAAAGTGCTGGGCCCTATTTCAAAGCCCTTTACACTTATGCAAATTTCACCAGAACCTTATGAGGTTGCTACTCTTAGCATCCTCACCTGACAGATGAGAAAACTGAGTCAATATAATTTACCCAGCATCACAGAGCTGATGAGTGTTCAAGCCAGCGTTTTCGCCTGAGCAAGGAGCTCTGGAGGCTGTGCTCTTAACTGCTATATGACATGCTTCCTTTTCATTCTTTTCTTGCAAAAAAAAAAAAATGTGGAAAACCACAGCTGCTCTGGTTTTCATGTCTCCTTCTTACCTCCTTTCCTTTCCCATTTAAGAGAAGTGGTCTGAGAGCTGTTCCCCATCTGGGCATCCTGGTCCAGCATGAATCCAGAAAGGATGCACTGATTAGAGGAATAGAAAGAAGTATGCATGGGTACCTCTGAAAAGAGTTTCACTTGGTACAGGGAGCTCCCCTGCCTCTGGCTGGCACAGGGCTCTGGGCTCTGGGCTCTAGGCTTCTGTGGCTGAGAAGTTGTCCCAGAAGGGCCTGGCCTTGTTTTCCTGCAAGGACACTTCCTTTCTTCAATTAGAGGAAATCTTTCAAGGACCTCAAAGATTTTGATCGATACGTCTTGTTCCCAGGGCTGCGGCAACTTTGCATTTATTGGTGTGTGTGTTTTCCTGATTCTCAGGGTGGGAAGTTTGGTCGACAGTGGGTGCAGTCATTTGCCAGCTGGTCTCTTGCCCTGGAAGTCCTCGTTATCTAGTTTAATCCTTCAAACAACCTCACAGAGTGCTGTTATCAACCCTGCTTTACAGGTGAGAGAAGGAAAGCTCAGAGTGCCTCAGAAGTCACTGAGGGTCACACAGCCAGCAAATGACAGCGAGCAGAGCTCAAGCCTGGATTTGGTCTCCAGAGCCCTTGTTTTCTCAGCTATTTCTCGCTTTCTCCCGTCTCCCATCATTTCACTTCCTTTCCCTTAATCCAGGCTTATCGAAGATGCAGTTACTGAGCTCCTAGTACCTAAGAAAGACCCGGGCTTTATACGCTAGAAGCTCAGGATGAGCAGAGAAAGGGGTAAGCTGGCAGCTGCAGGTCCAATTGGACCCCTAGCCATATAGTACAAATGTGGCCCTAAAAGGCAAAAAAAAAAAAAAAAAGAAAGAAAAGAAAAAGAAAAAGCCATGACCATTTTCAAGCACCGCTTTGAAGGCTTCCAGAGTTCCCATTGTGGCTCAGTGGAAACAAATCTGACTAGGAACCCTGAGGACGCCGGTTCAGTCCCCGGCCTCTCTCAGTTCTGGGACCCTCCAGTTGCCACGAACTGTGGTGTAAGTTGCAGACGTGGCTTGCATCTAGCGTTGCTGTGGCTGTGGCACGGGCCAGCGGCTACAGCTCCTACTCATCCAACTCCACCCCTAGCCTAGAAACTTTTATATGCCATGGGTGCAGCCCTAAAAAGACAAAAACATTAAAAAATTTAAAAAAAGAGAACGTGCTGGTTCCATCATGGATGGTGAGCAGCATGAAGAGAAGCCTGCAGGGTTTTTGGCAAAAAAAGCAGAAATCACACTTGCATGGAAAACATCTCACGGAGAAGGAAGCCTTCAAAGTGGTGCTTGAAGAGAGTCATGGCTTCTTTTTTTTTTTTCAGGGCCATGTGTGTGGCATTTGGAATTTCCTAGGCTAGGGGTCAAGTTGGAGCTGCAGCTGCCAGCCTATATCACAGCCACAGCGACGCTGGATCCAAGCTGGGTTTTCGACCTACAGCTTGGCTCGGGGCCATGCAGGATCCTTAACCCACCGAGTGAGCCCAGGGATCGAACCTGTATCCTCATGGATACTAGTCAGGTTCTTAACAAGCCTAGCCACAGCGGGAACTCCCAAGAGGATCATGGCTTCTGATTCACACAGATCTGTCATAATGGCCTAGACAGAGGGAGAATACGTGAACTTTGGGAAGGGGCTCAACTTTTGTTTTGACTGTGTGTTAGTTTGCTGGGCGGCTTAAACAAAATGAATATATTTTCTCACAGTTCTAGAGGCTGGATGTCTGAGATCAGGGGGTCCGCAGGTGAGTTTCTTCTGAAGTCTCTCTCCTTGGTTTGCAGACAGCCGCCCTCTCCTTCTCATGTGGTCTTCCCTCTCTGCGTGTCTGTGTCTTAATCCCTCTTCTTATAAGGACGCCGTGTCTTACTGGGTGCGGGCTCATCCTGATGACCTCATTTTAACTGAATCACCTCTTAAAAATCCTATCTCTGGGAGTTCCCATTGTGCTGCAGTGGAAATGAATCCAACTAGTATCCGTGAGGACGGGGGTTCGATCCCTGGTCTTGCTTAGTGGGTTTAAGGATCTGGTGTTGCCATGAGCTGTGGTGTAGGTCACAGATGTGGCTTGGATCTGGTAGTGTTGTGGCTGTGGTGTAGGCTGGCTGCTGTAGCTCCGATGGGACCCCTAAGCTGCAAGTGCAATCCTAAAAAGCAACAACAACAAAAAAAAAAGAGAGAGAGAGAGAGAGAATACCCTTGTTCCCATCTTACTTGATTTTTAAGCTTGCCTTTCATTTATGAGATGATTCTGAGCCCCCACCTGCCATAAGCATCAAAAACTTGCCTTTGATATCTCAGGATAGCCAAGTGGTTGTTTGCTTTTTTTTTTTTTTAAGTGGGTTGATTTAAAGAAAGTGTCATGAAAACAATAGAAAAACTCTGAAAAGCCAGAGCAAAAGTGTTGAGATGGAACGCAAAGATGTGGATCCTGGGAAATGCTCTCGTGGGCGGAGGCAAGGAAAAGAGGAGGGAAAGTGGCGACAGTTACTGGGAAATCATCTGGGGGAAGGATGTCCTTGTGAATGTGTGTGCGTGTGTGTGCTGGAGAGGGACACGTGTGTGTGTGTGCATGTGTGTGCTGGAGAGGGATGTGTGTGTGTGCACGTGTGTGCTGGAGAGGGACGTGTGTGTGTGTGTGTGTGTGAGTGTGCATGTGTGTGCTGGAGAGGGACGTGTGTGTGCATGTGCATGTGTGTGCTGGAGAGGGATGTGTGTGTGTGTGTGTGTGTGTGTGTGTTCACACCTTGGAATTGCCTCATCCACAGAGAATTAGGAAGCTTGGCTCTGCCTTTCTTTCCTCTCTATAAACGGAACTGAATAGAGCCCCACACTATGCAGCACAGAAGAGTGTGAATTCTGCTCATCTTTCTGGAAATAGTTATCTGCAAAGAGTTACTGAGTCCTTTCGGCGTGCCAGGTCTTGGGCAGGACGCTGCAGCTAAAACAGGGATTAAGATAGATGGGGGGGGTAGGGTGGACGGGGAGTTTGGGGTTGGTCGATGCAAACTATTACATCTTGAATGGATAAGTGATGAGGTCCTACTGTGCAGCACAGGGAACTATGCTCTGTCTCTTTGGTTAGAACATGATGGAAGATAGTATGAAACAAAAATGACTATTTAAAAAAATATATATATATATGACTGGGTCACTTTGCTGCTGTACAGCAGAATTTGAAGGAACATTGTAAATCAACTATACTTTAATTTAAAAAAAAAAGAAGTCAGATGGAGTCCCAGCTAAGAGACCAGAGAACCTTCCAACAGCTCTGACCCTCAGCAGCATCTCTTTCTGACCAGGCACCCTTGGCCAAAGGATTTGAACTCTTTGAGCCTTTGAGCCTCCTGTTCCTCACATGCCGAGTGGGCTGAGATCTACCCCTTACATCAGCCCTGACAATAAACGAGCCGAGATGTATGAACACACTGCAAACTGTGCGAGGCATGTGGTCTGCATTCTTACCATGAACCTCACACCCAGTCTTTCCCAAGAGCCATTCAAGAGCATTCTTGCCTTGGAGTTCTGTTGTGGCTCAGTGATAAGGAAACCAACTAGTATCCATGAGGACATGGGTTCAATCCCTGGCCTCGATCAGTGGGTTAAGGATCCTGCATGGCTGTGAGCTGTGATTTAGGTCACAGATACGACTCAGGTCCTGAGTTGCTGTGGCTGTGGCATAGGCTGGCAGCCACAGCTCCGATTCAGCCCCTAGCCTGGGAATTTCCATATGCCTCAGGTGCAACCCTAAAAAGATACACAAAAAAAGCATCCTTGCCTTTACAGCTTTTACTCAGAAGCATGCAAAAGACACAGCTCCTCAGAAGACCTAATTCCCTACTTGGGCAATTTAGCTGGAAATGGAAAAAAAAAACAAAAAAAAAACTTTCAGCAGCAGGGAGGACCATGCAGGCTTGGAGGTCAAGGATCTTCCTTGGGGAGCAGTAATTTTTAAGGAGCTTGGCATCCACGGTGTGTTCATCCAGTGAAGTATTGTGGTTTAATAAATGCAGCCTCTCAATTTTAATAACGAGCCCGACAAAGGTGCAGCACTCCGGGGAGAATAATTGAAAGGAAAGCTTCTGAGTCGTGGGAACCTGTTTGCCAGTGGGGGCAGGGGTGGGAGAGAATTTCAGGTTAAGAAGTTAGTGACACCTGCCTACTGTACCTTTAATTACCCACAAACCTCAAGCAGAGGCTGACAAGTGCGGGAGCCTTACGCAGTTGCCTAGGCTCCCACAGTAGAGATAATACAGCTGTCTTCCCACAAGCTTTCCTGAGGAAGATCAGCATCATTCCAGGAAACCCACCTTTGCAGGGCACGTGTGTCTAACAGCGTTTTCTCTGGGGATGTCTCTTTTAATTCCAAACCAACCCTGGGAGGTCAGCATTCTTGTGTTTATTTATCCCAGAGGACTCGGAGGCTGAAAGATACAAAATGGTACTTTCAGGATCCCCCAAGTTGGAGGAAGAGAGTTTTCTTTTCTTGCCTGTTTTTTTTCCCTCTCCCATTCCTTCCATTTCTCATTTTCCCTTCCTTCCTCTTTCCCTCCTTTTCATCCTTTCTTCTCATCCTCTTTCATTTTTTTTTGGTCCTGTTGACGGCTGCACCTGTGGCCTATGGAAGTTCCCAGGCTAAGGGTAGAATTGGAGCTGCAGCTGCAGCCTATGCCACAGCCACAGCAACTCAGGATCTGAGCGGTATCTACGACCTACAGCTCATGGCAATGCTGGGTCCTTAGCCCACTGAGTGAGGCCAGGGATCGAACCCACATTCTCATGGATACTAGTTGGGCTCTTAACGCACTGAGCCACAGTGGGAACTCCCTCATCCTCTTTCTTTCAACAAATACCATTGAGATACCCCTCAGTGCTGGGCGAACCCCTGAAGATAAAAAATGAAAAAGACATGCCATGTCTTGGCTTCCATGAGTTCCATGATGGTCAGGAGGGGAGACAGATGAGAAAGAAACAAAAGTAATGTCAAGCAAGGTAGCATGTCAGATAAGTTCAGGAAAGAGTCAAGGCCATGGGGAGGGATGACAAGCAAGCAGGTGTTCAAGTGGAGGCACATAGGAGGCCGTCCTGCATCACAGTTGTTCTGAGATCTGAATGGGGTAAAGGAATAAACTCTGTGAGGTCTGCCTGTGAGCGTTCCAAGTGGAGGAAGCAGCAAGCACAAAGGTGCCTGTTCTACTCTCCCTGGGCTGCTGAAACAAAAAAGTACAGACAGTGTGGCTTAAACAACAGGCAGTGCTGTTCACAGTTCCAGAGGCTGGAAGTCCAAGGTCAAAGTATTGGCCAAGTTGGTTTTCAATGACAGTCTCTGCTGGGCTTGCAGACAGCCTCCTTCTTGCTGGAGAAAGGAAGCTGTGCTGTCTCTTCCTCATCTACTAAAGGCACACATCCCTTCATGAGGAGCCCATCCCCATGACCTCATCTAAACCTAATCACCACCCAAAGACCCCATCTGTAAATACCACCCCAAGAGGGGCTAGGGCTTCAACATATGGATTTGGGGGGAACGCAAACATGGAGCCAGAATAGTAGTGTGTGGGCATGAGGTCGGTGTGTTGTCAAGACAGCAGGACCATCTGTGGCGCTGAGCCTGGGTGAGCAGTAGGGGAAACTGGGAAGAGATGGGTTCAGAGAGGAATCAGCTGGGTGCAGATCATGTATGCTTTGGGGACCAAGGCAGAGAGACCGTCCATGTGTTGACGTGGTCCTAGCAGGCAGGACCAGACCCCATGCTACCCTGCTGTCTGCTCCTCCTCCTTCTCTTTGCCTCAAATTGGCCCACCTAAGCCTTCTGCTTCCCAGATGTTGCAAAAGTTTTCTGTCTGTCTTACACAATGCTCTTTGGGGAGGAGAGGAGGGATGACATTTAAAAGTCAGGAGACTGCATTTTTTTTTTTTTTGAAAAAAAAAAAAAGTTAAGATCCAGAATTGTGGCTTATCCTGAGAACACGCCAAAGATCTGGCCACGCTGGCATTGTATTCCTCCATCGTGATGGTCAGATGGAGTGTGTAGCTCACACCATGCAGACCATGTGGCCTGTGCTTGGTCCCCGCCACTCCCAATGCTTCCTGGACTCTGCAGCCGGAATGTATTTGTGTCCTTCTTTCTACTTGCTGCTGCTTTGCCTCCATGCAGGGACCGTTATTTCTGCAGATGACTTCTGATGTGAGATGGGGACTTCTGATTTACTAAACATATGCCCTTTCTACCTTCTTGAACTCTCTCCCTCTTATGGAACATATGCTGGTAGCTGCCTTCACATGATTCCATGAGGTTTGTTGGAATAAAGTGAAACAGACCACAAGGACTGGACTCCTGGACTCACGTCTTAAGCCGCCAGGGTGCTGTGGTCCTCACTTGAGGCAGCCCTCTTCCCTCTCCGGGCTTCCATTTCCCCATCTGTAAAAGATACTGTCTCGGCACTTCCAGCTCTGCCATCTAAGTGTGTATCCTGGCAACACAAGATGCATCCCTCAAAGCCCACTTTCCCACATAAATTGCTGTGTACATTGTCTTTCTATGATGGTCAGTGAGAGTGGGTGCCAGATTTCTCATTCAAGAAGTTCAAATGAGATAAATCATTTTAACTGCTCATCACAGCACTGGGAGCAACTAATGTTATCACTTGTTGCTTCTAACATCCAGCATGAACCTCCCAAGACATAGAAATGGCAGGTAGAGGAAAATGAACATACCTGGTTCCAAAAGATGTAGACACCAGGGTCTTAGGAAAGATGTCAACACCAGGGTCTTAGGAAAGATATAAACACTAGGGTCTTAGGAAGGAACCTCTGTTCCCTTTACATCATTATCTGTGATGCTCTAAAGGGAACATGAGTCATTCTTTTTCAGGAAGACCCAAATTTGAACTTTAGAAAGTGTGGTCCTAATCAACCCAGGGCAAAGAGATTTTTTTTTTTTTTTTAGGGTCACACCGACAGCATATGGAGGTTCCCAGGCTAGGAGTTGAATTGGAGCTACAGCTGCTGGCCTACACCACAGCCACAGCAACACAGGATTGAAGCTGCACCTGCAACCTATACCACAGCTCAAGGCAACGTCAGATCCCTGCCCCACTGAGTGAGGCCAGGGATCGAACCCGCCGCACGCTCATGCGTACTAGTTGGATTTGGGTCTGTGGCACCACAGCAGGAACAACCAAGCAATCCATTTTTTAAATTAATTAATTAAGTTTTTTTATTTTTTTCCTCTGTACAGCATGGGGACCAAGTTACACATACATGTATACGTAGTTTTTTCTCCCATTGTTGTGTTGCGATGTAAGTATCTAGACACAGTTCTCAATGCTACCCAGCAGGATCTCATTGTAAATCCATTCCAAGGGCAATAGTTTGCATCCGTTAACCCCAAGCTCTGGATCCCTCCCACTCCCTCCCTCTCCCCCAGGGCAGCCACAAGTCTATTCTCCAAGTCTATGGTTTTCTTTTCTGTGGAAAGGTTTATTTGTGCTGTATATGAGATTCCAGTTATATGTGATATTATATGGTATTTATCTTTCTCTTTCTGACTTATTTTACTCAGTATGAGAGTCTCTAGTCCAATCCATGTTGCCGCAAATGGCATTATGTTGTTCTTTTTTATGGCTGAGTAGTATTCCATTGTGTATATATTACCACATCTTGATTCTCAGTTTGAGACTACCATATGTATTCCTGTGCACTATGGGGGTCAAGGATGGACCTCTATGGACCCACTTTACTTGACTAGAGACTTAAAAATCAGAATTGTACATGTATATGTGATTTTCCCCCCAATATAGTCATTTCACTCTCCCTCTCTTAATTTTCACATTTGTTATTACTATTACTATTATAGTTATTATTTAGCACTTACTATGGACGTTTGGACAAGTAACAGTATAGGTTAGGTTCTGTTGCTGTAACAATCACAACAAAAATCTCAATGCATAAAAATGAAAAAAAAATCTTAGTGCTTATTCCTCGTTTAGAAAACATGTCTATCATGCATCAACTGGGGTGCACTGCCCGGCATGGAGGCTCCCCTGAAACCCAGACTTCTGCTACCACAAAGACCAGCAAAGGAGAGTGTGGCAGGAAATGCCCTGGATCTTAACAGGCAACAGGTCACTTCTTACCCCATTTCATTTGTCAAAGTAAGTCATAAGGCCATGGCTGAGTGTAAGTAGGTGAAAACATGCAGTTCTACCATGTGCTCAGAGTGGCAGAAGCAAATATTTGTGAAGGCTCCACCTTTGTCCACAGAAGGGTGTTTGCTCCCCGGCTCAGCAGAGAATCTTGACTCCCCAGTAGCTCGTAGACAGACCCTGAAGTCCCACGCATTCCCGACTCCAGGACTAGAAGTTCTCTGAGGACCCGGTGAAAATCAAATTGGATTCCTCTCTTTTGTGCCTATGAGATTGAACTCAGGGTCCCACCATAGCTTTACCACCTCTCCATTACCCTTTCTTAAGTGGACAAGTTGGTCCTTTTTGATCATCTGAAAATGCTCTTTAATGTGAATCATTCATGAGAGGGACAAGGCTCCAACAGGGAAGGAGCCTCTGGGATCAAAGAGGAAGGCACAGGATGTGAAGCTGGAATGGACCAGCTCCAAATCTGAGCTCTAGCACTGGGAAGCTAAGTGGCTCTGGATAAGTGATTTACCCTCTCTGAGGCTCAGCTCTCCGTTCTGAGGGTTAGTTGATGTTAGTAAAGCATCATACTTTGCCTACTTCATGGCAGGTATTGGACCAAGGAGGATGAAGATTAAGGGGGAACTCAGGCACTGTGCTTGAGTCACGGGGCAGGGGCAGGGGCAGGGGTTGGATCTGGGTGGTCCAGGGGCTGTCTGGGAAGCCTCAGGCATACCTTCTGATCCAAGGCAACAGCCTCTGTCTAGGTGTTGCCCATCGATGGAGCTAAGGCTACAAATAGACGTCAAATCTCATGGATTTGAAGAAAAACTTCCCATAGAAGAAGCCACCAATGGCTTACTTTAAAATCCTCTGACCCTAGTCCCTGTCCAAATGTCTTCCACTCTGTAGAGTCATCAGGTGAAGATGCGTGTGGAGACTCTGTCGCTTCCCTCTCCTCTTAGGTAACCTTGTGAACAATACCTTCCCCATATATTGTAATTCACAACAGTTGAATATACATCGACCAGAAAGAAGTTACATACTAACCATCTGGTTGATTCGATTCACGTAGACAAGGAAGTTTGGGCCAAGAGTTCTAAATGACCTGGCTTGTCTAGCCACATGGTTCAGGCTCACTGGACATTTGATCAAGCGCCCTTCGGAGTGTAAACACAATTCCATACCTGACAGGTTGGATTTACATCTTAATGCATCCTCACCTCTGAGAGAGAGGGAAAGAGAGACAGGATTGGGGGTGGGGGAGAGAGAGAATACACATCAAGAGCTTTTCTTTTTCAGAAGGATGTTAACTCTTGTCTTTTCTAATCAACTTCCCCTCTCAGTGGATTCAGTTTACCTACCAGTGCAAGTGCTAAATCCTCTCTTCGTGAATCCTTGTCAATTTCTATCAAGGAAGCAGGAAAGTTGGGCAATCGAATAATCGGAACTGTGGCCAATGAACCAGAGTAGTAATTTTTGAGAGCTTAGTGATCAGGACAGGGTTGTGTGAGAAGGGGGGCGATTTTCACCAAAATGAAATGGAAAGATGAGAAATGGGAGCCCGAGTGGTTTTAGCACCAGGACATTCATTACTTCACAAGAAAAGACTCCATCAAAAGATAATTTTTGGATTCATCATCTGAATCCAAAGGCTTCAGAGAGAGCCTGAGCTGAGGGCAGAGATCATGGCCATGGATTCCCATGAATGCATAGTGAAGAGTTCAGAGCTTCAAGATGCTACCAAGTCTATCTCAGGGCAGTAAAACCTGATGTTCTTTACCCACCTGTGTTCACCCTTTGAAGCTCCAGCCTCTTCTTTCATTCACTGATTAAGAGCTTCTGCTAACGCCTTCCATGAATATTAAAAAAAAAAAAATCACAAAGAGCATCTTTGCACTTGACCCAATAATGAGCCGTGACACACAGTCATTTATTGACTGTTTTTTTCCCCTTGATTTTCATGATACCACAGATCAGCCTTGGCATCCTCTGTCATGTAACTACCCAGAGATGCCAAGTTCAGTGTATTTCTCATGATTAGAATTATAAGATGTATTTCAGTTTATAATTAGCACTGGGTACAATTTATTGAGTGGTTCACATTATGCTCTCTTATTTAGTCTTTACATTGCCCTTGTGAAATTGATACTATCCCCATTTTACAGGTGGGAAAACCAAGGCTCATAGGGATCGAGGAATGTATCTAGTCTGTGTGTGTGAAGCGGAGAGAGGCACAGGTCTGGGGCCAAGCTAGGGTCTCCATGATGGTGGAGTATCTTAGAGGAGACAGAGGGGACATCTCACCGGGAGTCCAAAGCAGAAGCGCACAGTCCTTCCAGAAAGTATGAGAGAGGATTAAAATATAGTGTGATGACAATTTGAGAAGTTCTTCCTGACGAGGGGACATTTAATCATGTCCTGATGGAAGAGGGGGAGGAGGTTATCCTTGAAAAGTGTGAGTAACAGAAGTCATTGCAAGAAAAAGGCCCTATTGAAGCCTTGAAGATAGGCTATGTACTTGTGATGCCTGTGGCATATGGAAGCTCCCAGTTTAGGGGTCAAGTGGGAGCTGCAGCTACAGCCTATGCCACAGCCATGACAATATCGGATCCGAGCCGCATCTTTGATGTTTTGCTGCAGCTTGTGGCAACACCAGATCCTTAACCCACTGAGTGAGGCCAGGGATTGAATCTGCATCCTTGGCAATTCCCTTTGCGGCTCAGTGGTTAATGAACCTAACTAGGATCCACGAGGATGCGTGTTCAATCCCTGGCCTTGCTCAGTGGGTTAAAGATCCGGTGTTGCCGTGAGCTGCAGTGTAGGTCGCAAATGTGTCTCTGATCCCACATTGCTGTGGCTGCGGTGCAGGCTGGCAGGTGTATCTCAGAGTCATCGCCTAGCCTGGGAACTTCCAAATGCTGCAGGTGTGGCCCTAAAAAGCAAAAAAAAAAAAAAAAAACCCAAAAAAACCAAAACACAAAACCATGAACCTGCATCCTCACAGACACTATGTTGGGTCCTTAACTTGCTGAGCCATAAGGGGAATTCCACTTGTGTGATTGCTAGGAAGCCACCAGACTTTTCTTTTCTTTTTTTTTTTTTTTTGTCTTTTTGCTATTTCTTGGGCCGCCCCTGCGGCATATGGAGGTTCCCAGGCTAGGGGTCGAATCGGAGCCATAGCCACCGGCCTGTGCCAGAGCCACAGCCACGCGGGATCCGAGCCGCGTCTGCAACCTACACCACAGCTCACGGCAACGCCAGATCCTTAACCCACTGAGCAAGACCAGGGATCGAACCCACAACCTCATGGTTCCTAGTCAGATTCGTAAACCACTGTGCCACGACGGGAACTCCCACCAGACTTTTCTTTAGAAAGGTTTCCCACCACTAGAGGAGAGAAGCTGAGCTCCTGGCTGCACAAGTGCGTGTTAGTTGAGTATCATCTGGGCATTAGCTCAGAGCAACCCATGGAGACTTTCCCATTTGTCAAAAGCAGAAAAAGAAATCAGGTTCCAAGTGATGGTAATATTTTTAGATTTGTATCGCTTGGTGCAGGCCTTTTGGTTGGCTTCAGTGGGGCCTTTGGGGAGGGCAGTGACATGAGTGAGCTAACGGGGTCAGCAGGGGAGGGCTCCTCAGCCATCAAAACTGGGGAGTGGCAAGGCTCATGGCACAGCAGGAGGTGGACAGCTCGGTGGCGGCTTTGACTAAAAGGTCTTAATGGATTGCACGGCTCTCCTGCTTGGTGATTACAGGATTCTTTCCTGTCCGTCACATCTTTGCCTCAGAGCAACATGGAAGAATGACTAGAGAATGGCTGTATTTCTGCTTAGCCCTCCCGCTCCCTAAGGCAGAAGAATCAGGAGGGTTGGAAATTGCTTCTGTTATCAGTTTGCTTCTGCTTTCTTCCACATGAATGCAGTTAAATTCCAGGATCTTGGCTTTGGAAGCATCCCCATGGAACCTCTCCCTCAGCCCCTTTCTGCTGCAGATGGAATAACGGAGGCTCAGAGGGGGAAGAGGGGTGAGGGAGGGCATAGACCCCGAACTGCAGAGCTGGACCGTGGGGTCTCCACAGTCAGGTCAAATGAACAGGTGTCAAGAGAGCCTCATGAGCCTTCCGTCATTGTCTGGGTTCAAGCTGCGGGGCGGGGGGGCAAGTAGGAGGATGCTGGCTGTGAAGGCATGAACTGAAGTCCGAGGCCCCGTGGGTCACACCTTTCTGAGGCAGGTGGAAAGGATGTCAGCCAAAGGAAGACTTTGAGACGGGATCAGCAGGAAAGCCAGAGCAGCTCACCTAAGCCTCTAGTTCAAAGAATGAGGCACCACCAGGGGAAACCCAGACTACATAAAGAGGGGGTGGCAGAAGATCTGGAAGCAATGAAAGCCCTGGTCCATGCGACCGATTCGGGATGATGACTAGTGGGATCGTTGGGCTGTTCCTTTTTCCTCCTTCCTGGTCTTTCTTCCCCACCCCACCCCCCTCCCCCCTTTTTCTTAAATACTGTTCCTAAGATGTGAGATCTGGTTTTCTCACAGAATACTACCAGGTCAGAAGAGGTAGACCTGCGTTCACAACATTGCTATCTTTTATTCTTTTTTAAAAAATAAGTTTTATTTTTTCCATTATTGTTGGCTGACAGCGTTCTGTCCATTTTCTACTGTCCAGTGAAGCGACCCAGTCACACATATACGTCCATTCTTTTTCTCACATTATCCTCCATCACGTTCCATCACGAGTGATTATATGCAGTTCCCTGTGCTCTACAGCAGGATCTCATTGCTTATCCATTCCGAATGCAATAGGTTGCAGCTATTAACCCCAGACTCCCAGTCCATCCCACTCCCTCCCCCTCTCCCTTGGCAACCTTTTATTCTTAACAATGAACTACCATAGGGAAGAGAGGACCCTTTGGGTACCAATGTTGGAAGAAATAGGCAAGGTACTCGACTTGGGTTAGAAAAGCTGGCTTCATCAACCAATTCATTCATTTATTTACTGAGTCATGAGCACGTCTAATATAGGCTAGGGTCCCAGCTCTGTTCTTCCCAAGGTGAGACAGGGAGAACATAAAAACACTCAGGGCCTGAGCTGTGAAGATGGTGACAATGGCGACATCTCACTGGGACTTTGATAGGATGGAATGGCTTACTCTAGGGAGATGGAACTCTAGGAACACATTGTATTCCGAAATCCATAAACCCTAAGACTATTATTATTATCATTATTATTATTATTAGCCTTCTTTTACTTGTGATTGTGTTGACTATTGTCAGAGCCTAAGTGTGTGCATTAATTAGGGTTTTCTTAAGGCCAATTCAGAGAAATTCAGTCCTGCCCGCCATGGAAAGATTGATGACTTCTCAAGCTCCCTCAGAGATCCTAAGAGCCAGAAGCCCTGATACGTAGATGTAGCAATTTGAACTTGACCTATGCTCTCCTGCTACTGGGGGTCTCTGTGGCTGGTAACCTGGGATAAACACCAATGACACATTAGTTGGAACCTTTTCTTTTTCTTTTTATAGCTGCACCTGGGCTATGGGGTCAAATCGGAGCTGCAGCTGCCAGCCTATGTTACACACACAGCAACACCAGATCTGAGCCACATCTGTGACCTACGCCGCAGCTGGCTGCAACGCCACATCCTTAACCCAGTAAGCAAGGCCAGGGATCGAACCCTCATCCTCATGGACACTATGTCAGGTTCTTAACCCACTAACCCACAACAAGAACCCCTAGCTGGAACCTTGTCCACCAGAGTAGACTCCATTTCAGCTCTGCTATAGCTGTTGTCTTCCTCGCTTGCTCTGAGAATGTCCTGGTGGCCATGGCGTCATTGAAATGCCCTCCCACCTGAGCACCTGGCTTCCTGCTCTCAAACAGCTCAGTTTGCACAGAGCCTTCAGACACTCAATGCATTGGTGTATTTGCATTGCCCTCTGCTCTCTTTCTTTTATTTTTCTCCATGGCAGACATTGCCAATCAATCATAATCCTGACACTTAGGTGTGACAGGCACTGGGACTCTTTCTCAACGTGGTTCCCTAATTAGCCATGAGGTGGGAGAGAGCCAAGGTGATGGCGGATTTGTCATCTGAAATCTGGTATAATGACTTAACACATATTGATTGAATGCCTCGTACGTGTTCAGCCCTCTACCAAATACGGTATCGGGCACCAGGCAGCAGTTTCTAATTCTCTTCAATCTAGAAATGCCCACTAGAGCAGAGTAGCTTCAAAGACCTTCCTGCCACGGATCAGCCTGGATTTGTCATTAACCGATCAGTCATTGATTACTGAATGGCCTGGGATTCCGGCAGGAGTCTCTCTCCCTTCCGTTTGGCTTCCCACTAATGGGAAACTCACTCGTGTCCATGCAATGGGATTTTTTTACTCTACAACGAATCCTCAATCTTTCGTAAGGATGTTCAGTAAGACGAATGCTGTGCTTGATCCTTGAGGAACTGCGTTTATTACGTGTCCTCATCCTTTCCAGGGCCTGTTTACATCTCTGTTCTTGGTTTCTGAGCACATTTTCTATTCATGGCAAAAGGCACACACATTCCCAGTCCCCTGGTGATGCAGTGTTTTGAACAGCTTTTGATGTGGAAATTTGTCAAAGATTTTGTCTTTTTTTTTTTTGTCTAATTAAATTATTTCCACAGACTCCTTCAGCCAACTGGCTATTTGGCATCTCGAAAGCACTAATAAATTGGTTGCACTTGATTGTGGACATTGCATTGTCCGTCTTTAAGAAGAGGTGGTTCACTTCACAGAGAGTACTTACGGCTGGATGGGGTGGTCCTGGCACAGAGGGCAACCCTAGGCCACAGTAGAGACCCCCCAGGCTCACCTGTGCCAAGTCTCCACCCCTTCTTCTTTCGGCAAGCTCTCCTTGACCTCCGCTCACCATCTGGGCTGCCCACCAGCATCTGGGAACAATTATGACCAGAAGGAGGGTGGATTGAAGAAATCCTGGTCCAATAATTGGGAGCTTGGCATCTTTAACTTTACTTTATGCCCAGAATTCGGATAGGACTTTTTTTTTTTTTTTTTTTCATTGTAGGCAGAAAATCTGACATGCTCGTCTACACAGCTAGGAGCTTATCGGCTCAGGAATAGGAAGAATGTTAAGAGTCATGCTAGGGAGTTACTGTGGTGGCTCAGTAGAAAATAATCCAACTAGTATCCATGAGGATGCGGGTTCTATCCCTGGCCTTGCTCAGTGGGTTAACGATCCAGCGTTGCCATGAACTGTGGTGTAGGTCACAGTTGGATCTGGCATTGCTGTGACTGTGGTGTAGGCTGGCAGCTACAGCTCTGATTCAACCCATAGCCTGGGAACCTCCATATGCTGCAGGTGTGAACCTAAAAAAAAAGACCAAAAAACCCCAAACAAAGTAAGAGTCATGCTAGCTTCAAGTGCAGTTTGACTCAGCTTCCGATGATGTCATTAAGACTGATTCTGGAGTCCCTGTTGTGGCTCAGTGGGTTAAGAACCTGACATAGTGTCCATGAGGATGCAGGTTTGATCCCTGGCCTTACAATCACAGATGAGGCTTGGATCTGGTGTTGCCATGGCTGTGGCATAGGCTTCGGCTGCAGCTCCGATTCGAACCCCTAGCCCAGGAACTTCCATATGCTTCAAGTGAAGCTGTAAAAAAGAAAAAAAAAAAAGACTCTGATTCTCAGTTTCTCTTTCTTCTTCCATTTCAGGGCTCAGACCTCTGTGCTAACTTTCTTCTCTGACCAATTCTGATCTACAATTGATCTGAGCCCAAAACATCGAGAAGTGATTAACCAATTCTGATCTTGTGGTGACAAGATGGAAGCAGCAATTTTAGCTTCGAATCCTCCTGAGGTTCAGGTTGCATGGGAAGAACATTCCTTTGTTTTCTTTCCTCCCAGTGGTCCCTACCACATTGCTGAGATCCATCCTGATTGGATGGTCTCAGGTCACATGCTCAACCTTGAACAAATCCTAGAGCAGCCAGCAGAGGGAACTCTTCTAATCAGCTAGGTTGGGTCATGGGCTCCACCTTTTGAAGTTGATGATGGAGTTCTATTTGAAGGACGTGGGCTAAACATGGGAGAGAGAGGTTGGTGAACACTGAGTGGCCCAAAGAGCATATGTCCACTCTCCAATCATGAGATTTCTGCCTCAGAGCCAGAATCCCCAAATTCAAATCCAACTGACTATCTCAGATCCAATTCCGAGAAGTTAAGAGAAAAGAACATTGGATTAAGATCTGGTTCACCTTCTGGATTTAATATTTATTTGCTGGTTAATGCCTCTGGGTCTTAGTCTTCTCATCTTTAAAATGGGGATAGTACTAGCTTTTTTGCAATGCTTAGCACAGTGACTAGTACACGTGACAGTTTAAGAAATGGGAGCCTGGCTTCATCTTTCCTTCTTTCTTTCTTTTTTTTTTTTTTTTTCCATGTCTGCTGCACGTGGAGGTTCCTGGTTTTGGCTGTCATCTCCTCTCATGGAAAGGGACAAGGAGCTTTGTCAGACCTCTTTTATGAGGGCACTAATCTCCTTCATGAGGACTCCACCCCTAGGATCGAATTACCCCCCAAAGTCCTCACCTCCTCTAGGAGTTCAACATAGGAATTTTGAGAGGCATACAAATATTCAGTCCATGGCATAAAGTCCCCCAGTCCCCACATCCAACCACATTACTGCCTGTAGAGGAGAGAGATGTCCTGCCTTGCTGCCCACCCCGCTACAGATTTAACACAGCAATTCCGATCAGTGAAACAGTGGAGACCTTCCTATTCCCTCTCTGCTTGTCCCTGCTCCAGGGGAGATGAATGAAGGCAATTTGGAGTCAGAGAAATCTGGGTTTGAACCCTCTCTGACGTGATGACCCCAAACACCAGTTTTGTCCACCTCACTGCTTCTGAGGTTTCTCTTCAGTAAAATGGGCAGGTGGCATTGTTCACCTAGGGTTCATGTGACAGGGTTGTGTGGTCAAGAAAAATGGCTGCGGGCACCAATGAGGCATCCAGGGAGTTCAGTGTCTTCACTTCTCCTGAAAAGACATCAACAGGAGCAGATTCAGGAGTTCCTGTTGTGGCTCAGTGGAAATCTAACTGGTATCCATGAGGATGCATGTTCGATTCCTGGCCTCGCTCAGTGGGTTAAGGATCTGGCGTTGCCGTGAGCTGTAGTGTAGGTTGCAGGTGCGGCTCAGATCCCACGTGGCTGTGGCTGGGTGTAGGCTGGCAGCTGCAGCTCCGATTCAACCCCTAGCCTGGGAACCTCCATATGCCATGGGTGCAGCCCTAAAAAGACAAAACAAACAAACAAAAAACAGAAACAGCAGATTCAGACTGTCCTTCCCTTTTAAATTTTCAAACTGTGCACCATTTGAATGTACATAAATATATGTCTACTTCTTTTTATTTCTTCCTCCCCCCTTTTAGGGCCTCACCTATGGCATATGGAGGTTCCCCAGCTAGGGGTTGAATCAGAGTTGCAGCCACCAGCCTATGCCACAGCCACAGCAACACCAGATCTTGAGCCGCATCTGTGACCTTCACCGCAGCTTGTGGCAACACCAGATCCTTAACTCACTGAGTGAAGCCAGGGAGCAAACCCACATCTCAGGGACACCATGTTGGGTTCTTAACTTGCTGAGCCATCGCAGGAACTCTGTATGTCTATTTTCTTAAACCTCCAATCTGTGAGCCAAATGTGAACTTTCCTCCTCAAGACTCATATTTTGGAACATTTGCTGGAGATACACATTCTTTGAATCAGGCGGTGTAGATTTCATTCAGCCCTTTGAAGAAGGCACCCCCATAATTCCCGCGTCTAAGGTGCCATTAATTGGATACACAGCAGTGTCACGTGTAACTTTTAAACATGGTACTAATTGTATGGTACCTCTCACCTTCAACTTCAGAGATAATGAAAGGTGAAAAGATAGACTATACCAACGATATAGTCTACCCTCGTTTTACACATGAGAATTCTGGGCATCCTGAGGGTCCCACATCTTATCCAAGTTCATATAGCCAGAGTTTGAGAGCAAATTTGAAGCCAGACAGTCTGACTCTAAAGCCCACACTTGAATCACTTCACCAAACTGCCTCTTTCCATCAGCTGATGAGTGAATATTTGGGGCAATCTCAGATTCAGCTTCACTTATCTGCCCTTTGGGCCTCAAGTGTCACTTGACTCTCTTCCGTTTTGAAGGAAGGGAGTGAAATTAAAGACCAAGTACAGAAGCTTGAAAATACACCGTCAAAAATTATGTTCAATGCATGAGCTCTAACTTGGCATTTTATGATATTGTTTTGTTCTCTGGAAGCAAAATGACTTTTAATGTGTAGGTGGATTGCTTGATTTGGGCATGTTCAGCTTTGGTGTGTGATTTTCAAGTGTGTGTCATACTTAAGTGTTGGCATCTTGGAATATTGTTTGCAAAAACTAATTCAATTCTTGCCTTTATCGACACCTTTTGCAATGGGATGTTACAGCCTCTTCCATTAAGACATGGAGTCCCTTTCCATACCTGTTTGTTGTTGTTGTCTTTTTTTTTTTCTTTTTTTAGGGCTGCACCCCTAAAAAGGCAGTTCCCAGGCTAGGGTTCAAATCAGAGCTGTTGGAGTTCCCGTCGTGGCACAGTGGTTAACGAATCCAACTAGGAACCATGAGGTTGCGGGTTCAGTCCCTGCCCTTGCTCAGTGGGTTGACGATCCGGCGTTGCCGTGAGCTGTGGTGTAGGTTGCAGACGCGGCTCGGATCCCGCGCTGCTGTGGCTCTGGCGTAGGCCAGTGGCTACAGCTCTGATTCGACCCCTAGCCTGGGAACCTCCATATGCCGCGGGAGCGGCCCAAGAAATAGCAACAACAACAGCAATAACAACAACAACAACAATAAATAAATAAATAAATAAATAAATAAATATTAAAAAAAAAAAATCAGAGCTGTTGCCACCCACCTACGCTGCAGCCACCACAACACCAGATCCTTAATCCCCTGATCGAGGCGAGGGATCAAACCTGTGTCCTCATGGATACTAGTTAGATTCATTTCCACTGAGCCATGATGGGAACTCCTCCATCCCTTTTGGATCTGGGCTGGCCTCATTCTTTGCTTTAGTCAATAGATGTCATAGAAGGTGTAGCCTGCCTGTTCTGATTCAAGGGTTCCAGAGGTCTTCTGAGATTTGGCTTTCTTTTGGAACTCTGCTGCACCGTGAGAGGAAATCCAGGGTAGCCTGCTGGATGGTAAAGTCTGCAAGGAACAAAGCAAGTCATCACAAGTGACACATTCCTAGTCTGGCCGGCCCCCCCCTGCTGACTTACTAGCTGACTGCAGACTCTTGAACAAGCCCTGCTGAAATCCGAGGAGCCTGGCACATATAACCTGAGCCCAGCCCAGATATGCAGGACTCCCCAGGCAACCCACAGACTCGTGGGAAAAATAAATGGTTATTGTTTAATGCCACTATGCTTTCAGATTATTTGTTATACAGCAGTAGCTCACTGATAAAGCTTCTGCCCTAGAGCTTTGCTAACCAAATAAAATGATAGGATAACACTTGACGAATGTAAAAATTACCTGGGTAATCTTTCACCTTAGAAGGATGCCGTGCGTTTACTTTTGCACTGAAAACTTCCCTATTGAAACAACTCCATCTTCTGTATATACGGTTGCTATAGCAACCTGATACTTTTGTTCTCGGCTCTGGTCTTCCTGATCATATCACTTTGCAGTTAGTCAACATGATGTTGGAACCTTGGTTGTTATGGTAACCCGGGACCATTTTTTAAAAAATGTATTCCATTGACATTGTTTTTGAGGAGACCTGCGATTTAGTCTTGTACTCATCTGGAGAAACTTGTGGTACAGAGCAAAAAGCATTTCAGAAAAAGCTCCTCTGGGGAGAAATTCTTCATTAAAGCCTCCTTCCAGAACCCTCCAACATTCTGTGCTTTTATAGATTTTTCCTATTTAAATGCCTCTCAGAATTTTGGTGAATTGCAAAGTGTGTTTTAAAAAGTCCTAAAAGAGCCTGAATTGCTAATAGAAAACATGTGTAGCTGAATTGCCATTAATTATGCATGAAGCCCCATAAGCACCCCTACACAGAGCTCCACGCACCCTGAGGAGGAAATTCTTTGTGATCTGAGGAGGCAGCACATGAAACAGAGAGAGAGACACATCAGCAGGAGTAAATGAGGGGTGAGGGAGAACAGGGGTCAGGGAAGGGGCTGTGGGGAGAGAGAGAAGTTGATGGGCGCTCGAGACCCCAAGTGATGCTTCAGGACTGAAGAGAGAGGCCAGGCAGGGAACTTCTAAGCCCAAAGCTGACTCCAGAGCAAAGAGAAAGTGTTTCTGAACTTAGAGATATCTCTGTTTCTGAGATGTCCCGGGGCCCTTATGTTTTTTGAGGCTTTGCTATATTTTAAAAAAAAAATCATGAAATGTCAAAACAGTTATGGACGGTGGCATTTATCAAATGTTTATGTTTAAAGCTTTTGCTAAGGAAAATATGATGCAAAATAGTTGTGCTCTTCTTGGGGTAATTGGAAGATTTATTTTTAAATAAAAGTGGGTCCCAGGACTCAGGTTTAAAGCTCAGGAGGCACTTGGGCCAGGACTTGCAGGAAGGAAGTCAAGCGTGTAGGGTACAAAATTTAGAAGGGGCTCGTTGTCAGGATGGAACCCCCTCCAGTTTAGTGCCCAAGGCACTTCACTTTCCTCATTCTTGTCCTTGCCCTCGTGGAATGTGCCATGTCTTTCAATCATGTTAGTGTATCACTATTGCTGAGTGCATAATCTCATTTGAAACATTTATCAGAAGTCTGGTTGGAAATGTGTAACTTGGGTCAAATACTTTTCCCACCTTCTCCAATGGAGATGATGCTCTTTTTGGGTCTTAAGGTAACTGAAGAAAGGCTCATCAAGCGTGGAAGGATCCTCTTGAGAAAGTCAGCACAGAGTAATGTAGAAACCTCAGCACCTTGGAGTTCCCATTGTGACTCCATGGAAATGAACCCAGCTAGTATCCATGAGGATGTGGGTTCCATCCCTGGCCTCGCTCAGTAGGTTAAGGATCCAGTAGTACCACAAACTGTGGTGTAGGTCACAGACATGGCTCAGATCTGGCATATTGCTGTGGCTGTGGGGTAGACTAGCAGCTGTAACTCTAATTCGACCCCTAGCCTGGGAGCTTCCATATGCCAATCCCTCAGCCCTAAATAAATAAATAAATAAATAAATAAATAAATAAATAAATAAGCTTTTTAAAAAAGAAACAGCACCAGAAGGAATGGGTTCTGGATGCAGGTGGACCACCACTGGGTGACTTTGTCCAGATGCCTTTCCTTTCTGGGGCTCATTGTTCTCAATGCTCAGAAGATATTTGTATGTGCTATTTCTTTGGGCCATTCTGACTCAGACTACCCAGGATTTTGGAGGAGGGGGTGTTAGCTTTTAGAAGAGCCATCTAGAATATGGACGGTCCATCTTCTACCTACAATCTTGACTAATGAGTGTGGTGCTTTTGGTATGGGATATGGGGCATCAGAATTGGTACTTATATCAGACCAGTGGTCTCTAGAGCCCCTGGCATAGTTGGAAGGAATATATCTGTGTGATGGTGGCCCCTGTCTTAGAAATTTAAGGTGGCAACCAAGACATCATAGCTCCTTTTCTTGCCCATGAAAAGCAGTACAGTATACTGGTCAAAATCGCTTTCATGTCATGGGACAAAACATTACCACTTATCTCAGAGACTTAACTTAGTTAATACATGCAAGACTTAGAACACTGTCCCGCACATAGTTCTGGAGTTACAAGGTCTTACTATTAAGTTCTTATTATTGTAAGTTCTTTAAAAAAAATTATTATAGTTGATTTACAATGTTCTGTCCATTTCTGCTGTACAGCAAAGGGACCGTATTAGGTTCATCTATGTATTCAACAGACATTTATTGAGCACTCTATGTATTCTAGACACTGTGCTGAGCACTTTACATGACTCGTTTTATTTTTTTTACAGCCACCATTAGAAAGAGTGTTGTCCCATTTTGCAGGGAGACTGGGTTCTAATATCACTACTGAGGGTGAGATTTATGTAGAGTCAAAATTATTCTTGAAAAGTTTAGGATTATGCAGATTTGGAGAGCTGTCATCCTTTTTGACTTCATAATCTGGACTCAAAATCTAAATAATCTTTAAGCATCATATGTACTCTAGGCATCATTCAATTTTCTTAATATTCTATCAGAGATATAACGTGTTACTGGGAATGTGATGCCCCAGTCCTGATCTTGACAACCTCTGCCAATGGTTACTTGTGTCAGCCTTGGATGGAAACTTTGTTGCTTTCACTTTCCTCAATTTTCTCTACTTAGGAGCTGTGGTAGGACTGAACAACACAGAGCATAATGGTCTGTGTTGCAAGAGCTAATGCTAATGCACTGTCTAGGTATTATTGTGGAAATTGTAGAAATTGATAGATAACTTACATTCTTTTTCCAATTTTGATTATTTTTACTGAGTATTTCAGGAATCCCCTCTCAGGCTTCCAATTTTCAAACTAAAAGCCCTTCATTTAATATGAACTGTCATTTCCATGCCACCTCTTTCTCCTTCTCCCACATCATTTCTCAGGACCCTCTAAAGACAGGAAACTTGTGGCTTCTCCACATGTTTCAGAAATTCTTCCCCACACCACCCCCCCAGTGAAATTTTTTTTTCTTAAAATCCCTCATCAGGCGCAACTGTCTGACCAACTAGTCTCAAATGGCTCCTTTTCTACTATGGGGGCTGGAAAACACTCCAGACATTTCCATCCTTCTTGGCAACTAGATAGGGGCCCCAGGGAATTTTTCTGGACAGTGAGATGTAGAAAGATATTTGTGGAGGCAGTTCTGGGAATGCTTTTGGGGTTTTGATAAAAGAACATTTAGGAATGGTGCTGTCTCCTTCCGTCCTTCTTCCTCTTTTGAATGTTGATGTGATGCCTGGAGCCGAGTAGCCATCTGACAGTGATAGGCAGGAAAGGAAAAACATCAATTGGCTGAGAATAATGGAAGGGAAATAAGAAAAAGCCTGGGTCCGTAAAGGACATGGTTTATCAGCTGAATATCTTTTTTATCATTCTTAGTATATGAATTCTTGACCTTTGAAATCAGAAGAAAGCTTTAGTTTCCAGACTTGGCACACAATGTGGTTGGTAATATGAATATTCATACTTTCCATTATCTCCCGCCCACTGTCCATCAACTATCACTTTCCCTATATCTTTTCTGCCAGTATCCTGGCTCTGAGCCCCTGAGTTTACTTTGGGGGAACACCTGTCCCTATTTTCTTTGTCTGACTGACTCTTAATTTAAGACTCAAAAAGTGTGTTACTGAGTCCAAGAAATTTCTCCAGACTCTCTTTTTCCCCCTCAACTCTCTTCCTCACAGTATGGGCTGGCAGACCTCTGAGGTGATTGCCTAGCACCTATTCCCTTTGGCCCCAGGGCTTAGGATATTCTATTTCAATCCTTAACATGCTATCTCTTCTGTTATCAGATGGTAATTACCTGAGGACAGGGATGATGTTGTGTGTCTAGCACTGACCAGGATGCCCAATCAATAACAGATACTCAACAAAGGTTTGTTAAAAGAATGAATGGATAACTGTATATTTTCTGTTGGAATGTGTTATGACCACTTGTGAATCGAGCTGGAAAGCTGCATGACTCATCCCAGGATGTGGTCTTGTGCAGTTTTATGCAAATAATCTGTAGACCTTTGGGAACGTGGCAGTAAATTGGACTAAAGTGCTTAAGAAACAATATAGCATGATCCTTAGGTATTTTCTCAGCTGGCTCGGATATAAATATGGTTGCAATTCATTCTCCTTAAACATTTTGCCCAATACATCCCAAAAGGGCACTGTGTAGACTTGATAGGGAGGGATACGGGCAGTCCAGGAATCTAGTAGGAACACAATATAGGGGTTTACAGTGTTAGAACAATGATTCTGGCATTGACATGGGCTTGCTGTATCCAAAGATTGCATTCTAATGGATTAAATGTGTTGACATCAATTAAAGTATTGGATTAGGGAAGAGTGACTCAGCGCCCCCCCCCCCCACCGGCCAATACTATCAGAATGGCTGCATTCAAGACAGTGGGTTTGGAAGAAGTCCCCCACTGTTTGAGCTTGGGAGGGAATGAAGGGTTCAGAGCCTGGGAAGCATAATGACCAAAACATGACCTTTGGAGTTAGAGCCATTTTTGGCTTTTTCATTCACCAGGTAGGCACAAAACGTCTTGTCTCCAAGCACAGTTTTCTCATGTCTAACATGGGAAGAATGAGATCTTCCATGTCGAGGATTAAATGAGGTAACCAGAAGGTATCTCAAGCTACAGCAGGTCTTGGTATTGGAATGTGAGGACGCAAAAGACAGGAGTAGCCATCCTTTTATAGGTTCATGGTACTGGAACTCTGCATTCTGTAGAAATTATTCAGAATGGTTAAGAACTCTTACACATTTTATTCCAGCCACACTAGCCATTTTGTGGTTCTCTGAACCACCCTGTCTCCCCTCTCCCCCACCACCCATAAGCAGAGTTGACCTCAGGGCCTGTGCATTGCTAGTCCCTCTTTTGGGGATACGCTTTCCCTAGTGTTGCAGCTAGCTATTGCCGCATAACAAGCCATCTGAAACTCACAACAACCCGACTTATATTTTCTCATGTCTCAGTGGAGTGCACCTGAGCAGCACTTCTGCTCTTCTCACCTGGGATCAGCTACAGTCCTCTGGTGGTCCATGATGACCTCACTGACTTGTCCAGCCACTCTGCTTGCTTTTCATTGGGCTACTCTGGCCTCTAGGAGGCTAAGCTGGGCCTCTTTGCATCATGGAGGTCTCGGGGTTGAATAAAGACAGGGCTGCAAGAATGGCTTGCTTTGACCAATGGCTAGCCCAGACTCAAGGAGGTGGGGAAATAAATGCCACCTCTTGATAGAAGGAAGAGCAACATGGATGTTGCAAAAGACTGTGGTCACAATGAGGCCAGACTGATCAGGGGCCCTGATGATAATCACTTATGACATCTAGTTATCTGCATGGCTCAGGCTTTGCAGGAAGCTGACCACCTTATCCAATAGGCAGCATTGCCACCATGTCCCAGCCACCACTGTCACTCTAACCTTTACTCTGCTGTACTTATGTTCTGAGCACTTACTGCCACCTGCCATGTTACACATTTATGCATGTCTGTCTCCTCCCCTTGAAATATCAGTTCCAGGAAAGCAGAGCCTTCGCTGGGTTTGTTCACTGCTGTGTGCTCAAGGCCAGGGCCTGGCACTTATCACAGACTCCATGAATATTGGTTGCACGCATGAATTGAATTCATTTAACTGACATGTATGTGGATGTCACTGAAAGAATGTATATTCCGAGCACTTTGAATAACCCTCAGTGATGAACAGTGTTTGTGTCATTGGGGTGGGGGGGGGGGGACAGAAATAACAGGTGACCACATTTCCTTTGCAAAATGTCTAAGCTTTAATTTTTTTTTTTTTAAACAGACCCTTGCCTGTGGCCCATATCCTAGAAATGTGTATTTACTCGTTGGCAGCAGCAGGTTTTGTGCATCTTATTAGAAAGGATTGGCTGTTCTGGCTTAGTAATGTGCAAAAGGATTGGGCTTTGGGGGGATTAAGATTATTTTCAGCCTTAAATGCGATCTATCTGAGCCCGTGCATCTAGTCTTGAATGTAGATTCCCAGACCAGAGAGATTATGAAACATTAAATCTATGTAAATTCAACTATTAATTTATGTTTGAACAAATTCAACAAGAGATTTGACTTAGGGGCTTGCCGACAAATAGATTTGGTCCAGAAACAGGAGCATGGCTGTCTTTAACCATGATGCTGTATTCCCCTTGAAAATTCCACAGCTGAGTGCTTTTCTAACAGGTCACAGTTGAGAGCCCGAGCAATTATGCCAGAATGTGTTAATAATAAAACAGGGGAAGGACTGTGTTTGTCTTGTATAAGGATGAAAGCAGCTGTTGGTACTGATTCCGAAAACTGATCGTGAAACAGGCAGCCGGCTGTGTGCCTTGTGGTGCCTGGCAGGATGCAAGGAAGGGGCTGTTCCCAGGAACATCTCAGCCCCTTTGTGGGTGACCGGGACTGCGGGTGCCACCATCTACATGTCACTCAGGGGCCGTGGCGGCAGCCGGAGCTTGCAAAGCCTGCCTTGTGTGGGCAACTAGGAAGGCAGAGACATAAGCAACTAACTACCTCCACCCGATTCTTGGCAGCGGGGACCGAAGGAATAAACAGAATAATCTGAATTTGCTGGAGCCATGGGGGGCTTTGGGCAGCATGCAAATTCAAAGGCTTAACAAATGCATCCTTTGAAACATGAAGAGCTCTTTTGAAGCTGGCAGTCAAGGAGAACCCATCAAGCGCTGGACTCCTGGATTCACAGAGGGACAGACACAGGCTGAGCTCAAAGCCCTGTCACCTGCATCGGTCTGATATTAACAAGAGCAAGGATGATAATGAAAACAGCAAATGGTTATCTAGCTCTGACTACGCGTCAGGTGCGTTATAGACCTGATGTCCTTTGAATGTTGCAAAACCTTAATGGTGTAAGATGAATACTGTGACTATGCCTATTAGACTGATGAGGACACCGGAGTTCAGAGAGGTGATGGAATTGCCCACAATCCCCAGTAGCAAAGCTGGGATTTGAATGCCACCTTGTCTATCTGATTCCAGAACTTCCACTGTGATAGGCAAAACCATGTATGTTCAGGTGGAGGAAAGGGAGCTTCCTCTTGGGATCTCACCTATCAAGAGCTGCCTCTCAGCTCTGTTGTGGACTCTTTCAGGCAACAGTCATAAGGGCTTGAGCACTGGAGCTGGCTTATTGGAAGAAGACAGTGATAAAAATAATGTCATGGAATCTGCTGCTTTATGAGCATCGTGCATCAGGCATGTTCATCCTTTGTCTAATTTTTGTTGTTTTGGTCTTTTTAGGGCCACGCCCATGGCACATGGAGGCTCCCAGGCTAAGGGTCCAATAGGAGCTGTAGCTGCTGCCCTACACCACAGCCACAGCAACTCAGGATCTGAGCCACATCTGCCACTTACACCCCAGCTCATGGCAACCCCGGATTCTTAACCCACTGAGCAAGGCCAGGGATCGAACCTGCGTCCTCATGGAGGCTAGTCAGATTCGTTTCCACTGAGCCATGGCAGGAACTCCCCATTATCTCATTTAATCATCATAATAACTAGGCCAGCAAAATACATCCTATTATCAGCCCAGGTTTAAAGATAAGGACAGAGAATTCCAGTACCTTTTGAGCAATTGGTAGAAGGGAAATTTGAACTCATCTGCCTGACAGCCCAACTTCTCATACCTGGAGAGCTCCACCCACCATGGCCAAAGCTAGATTCAAAAAGGCAGGGTGGGAGTTCCCATTGTGGCACAGCTGAAACAAATCCAACGAGGAACCATGAGATTTCAGGTTCGATCCCTGGCCTCGCTCAGTGGGTTAAGGATCTGGCGTTGCTGTGATCTGTGGTGTAGGTTGTGGGCACAGCTTGGATCTGGCATGGCTTGTGGCTCTGGTGTAGGCTGGCAGCTACACGTCCAATTGGACTCTAGCCTGGGAACCTCCATATGCTGCGGGTGCGACCCTAAAAAGACAAAAAAAAGTCTCTTCTTCCTTTTGTCGTCCTCTCACCAACCAGCATTTTATGGATACCTGTTTTTGTTTGTTTGTTTCTTTCTTTTTAGGGCCACACCTGCGGCATATGCAAGTTTCCAGGCTAGGGGTCGAATCGGAGCTACAGTTGCTGGCCTACACCACAGCCACAGCAACTCAGGATCTGAGTCACATCTGCGACCTGCTCCACAGCTCACGGCAACACCGGATCCTTAACCCACTGCTCAAGGCCAGGGATTGAACCCGCATCCTCATGGATATTTGTCAGGTTCGTTACCACTGAGCCATGATGGAAACTCCTTTGGAAATCTGTTTTTGTCTGCTTTTCTGCTGGGAATTAGGAACACAGAAAAACAAAATCAAAATTATTTTCTACTCTCAAGTATTGATCGATCTTTCACTACATGCCCGCTTGTAGAATGAATGAGTGAAAAGGATGAATGAATACCTAACAGAAGTCCAAGGACAGGCAGAGCAGGTAGCTAGAATTTTAGAGGCTTGATTTAAGGTGGTTTCCCCTGAGAGCATCTCTGAGCCAATGATGGGATTACAGGTGGTTCATGTATATCGTCATCCCAGGAAAAGGGAAGATAAAAGGAGAAAAAAGAGAAGGAAAGAAAGCACATAGCAGATGCACCATCAGGCAGGTCACCGGTGTGGGTAGTAGAAGCAGAATTCCACAGGGAAACTCTGGGATTCATTGCAGAGAACATCTCAGAGCAACTTCCACTGAGGGATGGGGGAGCCTGGGTATTCATTCACCAGGTAACCTCAGTGACCCATTGATGGCATCTCCTGGGGCTGTTCATTCTAAGCCACTTCCCGTCTGCCCCCTGCAGGGCTGAGTTGGAGGGGGCGGTCCAGCAGCCAGAGAAAGACCTCAAGCAAAGAGTCACCGATGCTGGCCGCTGCAGTCAATCCATTTGGCATCCATGGAAACAATGAGAGGAAAAGATACAGGTGGGCATCCACAGCATCTCCGACAGCCTGGATAATCAGTTTCCATGGACCAACATCTAGGCGCATCGCCTAGGAGCTTATTGGAAATCTACAATCTCAAGCACCACCCCAGAGTGATGCCATCAAGATATGATTTTAAAATATTCCTAGATAATAAACATACATATCAAAGTTTGGGGAGCCCTGGGCTATAGAAATTTTTCTAAATACGGTCATTGATTCAAGAGACATATATTGAGAATCTCAAAAGTACCAAACCCTCCGCTAGGTGTAGAGGAGTCAGGGATGAGTAATTCTCAGGCTGAGCCTTCGAGGAGTTTATGAGGCATTTTAAATACTGTACACTGATACAGGAACTCTATTGATAAAGTAAGTATACAGTGTTTTGGGAGGTGCACTCCGGGGCATATACTGCCCTGCTTCCATGAGACCAGGTATCCAAGCTGTGTCCTTGGGACTAAAATTGACAGCCTGAACCCAGCCGAAACACAGATTGTACTTGAACCCACAGTTTTAACTTAGAATCCCTCACCCGGTGTTTTGACTCACTGAGGTTCAGGTTCTTCATACGTCTGTGGAGAAGGAATTCAGCAAGAGACAAAGTATAGGCAAGAAACAGATTTATTGAGATAGAACGCTTGCGAGTGATGCAAGTGGGCAGGCACAGAAGCTCTGCCCCAAGGATCCAGGGGGCCACAGTTTTATCCTCCAAGGAGAGTGGGGGTTGGAAAGGCCCACCTCTTCTTTTGTGGGAGTAGTAGCCCCTCCTTAGTATCCAGAATGGTGTGTATTCCAATCTGCAGAAGGGTGGTCCTCAAACTCTTGCCCTTGGTCTGAATCCGAATGCAGGCGTCATGCCATCCCCCCACCCAAGGACCTGAGGCAGTTCTCACACCTCCACTAGTCCAGCCAGCCTCCCTTGTGCTGATGGCTTTCTTGAACTTTGCAGTGGTCTCCCAATGCCCCTGACCCCCCGCCAGGTTTTCCTCTTTATCTATGTTCCCCCTATTGGGACTTCTACAACCACCTGCGCCTCCTCCGTCCCTATCAGGACCAGGAGCATTTCCCGGAGTGGAGAAATCAGAAAACTGTCTGAGGGATAGGAAATAGCATGTACCAAGAGTTAGGGGCCAGGAAGAGGACCCCAAGCCATGTAGGAATTGCCAGGCAGACACCATTTAATTCATGGGATGTGTTCTCTGAAATGGGAGAGCGATAGTGACGAACCGAGCTGGTATTCCACAGGGTCTTTATCGCATAGGCTTTATGGCGATGTGGCATCCCATTCTGTCAGTCGCCTTCGGATTCCCATACAATTCTCTAAGCCTTGACGTGACTGCAGCTCTTCTTTACCTGGGCACACTTTCCAGGCTGCAGTGATGGCTGTGCTGTCTTCCAGCACTCCTTCATCGCTGGCTGAGCTTTACCCTCTGTTTTTTTTTAAATCACTGACTTAAAGATGCCTTAAATGACCCCCTTCTCTCCCTGGGAAGCTCTGGTCCAGCCTTTAGGATCGTTTTAAACCTTTTAGCCAAGGGAACAAGTGGTAGGATCAGACACAGTCTGATGAGATTTTGAAACCAGATTTCATTCTCCCTAGTGGTATGAGCTTGTACAAGTTACCTAACCTCTGTGTACTGTGGTTTCGCCCTTTGTAAATAACCCTTCGGTAGACATCACTAATGCGCAACCGGTTAGTTCCTGTTCCTCCTCCTGGCACATTTCAAGGGCCCTTCAAGTTAAGCATGGTCACGTGACCTATTTGGACCAATGAAAGATGGCCCCTGCCACTTGTGCACAGAAGATAGAAAGAGCTGTGTGTGATTTTTCCATCCTTTCCAACCTCGGAGCTACAAACCTGAACCTTCATGTTAAAATAGTAGCTTCTTTTTTTTTTTTGTCTTTTGCCTTTTTCTAGGGCCGCTCCCGCAGCATATGGAGGTTCCCAGGCTAGGGGTCGAATCAGAGCTATAGCCGCCAGCCTATGCCAGAGTCACAGCAACGCGGGATCCGAGCCGAGTCTGCAACCTACACCACAGCTCACGGCAACGCCGGATCGTTAACCCACTGAGCAAGGGCAGGGACCGAACCCGAAACCTCATGGTTCCTAGTCGGATTCGTTAACCACTGCACCACGACGGGAACTCCGGGATGAGCCTTCAGATGATACCCAGCACAAAGAAAATGCCTGATAAATAGAAGCCATTAGTAATGGCACTCAATGTCAAGGTGAAATGGCATATGCAGTGATACTCTCTGTCACCTGCTTCTGTTTTCCTGTCTGACATAATTAGCTCTTCCCACTGGTCTTCTGACAGCGCCTTCTCTATGCCTCTGCAGCACATGGAATTATGGCAATTTACTTGTTAGTGTCTCTCCCACACCACCTCTTAGAATCTCCACTCGAATGATGTCTATTATTTTGTTCGTCCCCAGCTGTAGGCACAGTCCGTGACACTAGAGTGAGTGTTTGGAAAACTGTATTAAAATGAAGGAGCGGCAGGAGCTCCCGTCGTGGCACAGTGGTTAACGAATCCGACTAGGAACCATGAGGTTGTGGGTTCAATCCCTGCCCTTGCTCAGTGGGTTAACGATCCGGCGTTGCCGTGAGCTGTGGTGTAGGTTACAGACGCAGCTTGGATCCCACATTGCTGTGGCTCTGGTGTAGGCTGGCAGCTCCAGCTCTGATTCAACCCCTAGCCTGGGAACCTCCATATGCCGCGGGAGCGGCCCAAGAAATGGCAAAAAAACAAAAAACAAAAAAAACAAAAAAAGAAGGAACGGCATCAATTTGACTATTTCTGTAGCTCTTGCAACTGGTTTGAGCATCTTAGACTTTTATCCCCTTCCAACCTTTATTTCATTCATTTGTTCATTCATTCTATCGAATCTTTCTCAAGCTCTGGAATATTCAGTGCTATCCAGATGAGGATTTGGCAAACTTTTCTATAATGAGCCAGGTAATACACATTTTAGACTTTGCAGACCATAAGGTCTCTGTCACGCTACTCAACGCCACTATTGTGACAGGAAACAGGCCACCGACCATACGTAAGTGGATTGATATTGCTGTGTTCCAATAAAAGTGTATTTACAAAAGCAACCGAGGGGCCCGATTTGGCCCTGGTCAGCACTTGGTAGATCTCTGATCTAGATGGACAAAGGCATACATTCTTATAGTCCAGTACAGAGAAGATTAAAAAAAAAAAAACTCATAGAGATTTAAAGGCAATAATTTCATCTGTGACATATGCCCTGAATAAGAGAAAACCATAATTTGCTGGTTGCTGGGGGCAGATTAAGGGCTCCCACGATGTGGACTGTGATGGAGATAACATGGGAAATGAGCTTGATGCAAACTTGTGAGGTCTGGGGAGGAGAGAATTACAGCAAAATGCAGAATTACAGAGGAGCGACAAGTGCAAAGGTCCTGTGGCAGGAATGGTCGTAGTATGTTGAGAAACAGCAAAAGGACCAGTTGCTCTCGGTGAGATGGCTTCTCTGCCAAATTTGGACTTGCCCCCGATGGTCCAGTTTCCCTTGGCATAACTTGGTTCCTTTGTTCCTGCCCAGATCCCCATGGGCTAGCTTCTTATAATCTGTTCCTCTTGAGTTTTTTCTTTCTTCAGATGTCTGTGAATGGTTATTATGCCTCCTCTTCTGCCCTGTTTATCCAAATGAAACAGACTTAATTTCCTTAATCCTTCTCTGTTACTTCAATGCCTGCAGCCAAGGGTTTTCTATGGAGACTTACAGGGAATTTGTCTTTCTCCAGCCACCCAGGCCCTTGAAAAATAGCCTCTCCCCTGGAATTCACTTTCTCTGGCCAGTCTTCCTTTTGCTTTTCTTTCTGAAGTCCAGCCTCAAACCTCACACCCCAGTTCATCTCCCATATCTTGTTCCCAAAAGATTATAGGGATTGAAATATTAAATGCTCTCCAGTCTAAACAGTGATCAGGCTTCCATCACTTCTTCGTCTCCTAAGAGCCACCCTTTGCCAACCAAAGGACCAGCGTCTGTCGTAGTTCCCTTTGTTCTGGGTACGTCCCTTGAATCCTGGCTGCTAATAAACCCTTTGCGATGCTACCTGCAGACCTTGCATCTGAACGCAGCTCTCCTCCGTTTGGTGGCTCGCTCAGTGGGACACAGCTCCTGGCCTTCCAGATGGGACTCTTGGATGGAAAGTCCTGTCTCCTTTGGTTCCTCTCTCATCCAGCATCCTGGAGAGTTCTGCCAGGCGAAATGAGGCTAGGGTTTAGATCCAGAAAAATGAACCTCAAACCCTGACGCTTCCCTAGCAATTCTGTCATTTGGGGGAAGGTTCGTTCACCCCCTTCTGGAAATCTCAAAGATCTCATCTCTAACCTGGGACCCCCATCAAGGATCATCCCACAGGATTGCGTGAAGACGAAGTAGCACGTGTAAAAGGGAGTTCATTCATTTCGTCATCCAACCAATATGTATTGAGGGTGTAGGAGTCCAGAGCTTCAGTCGTGTTATCGGGCAGAAATAATAATAATAATAATAATAATAATAATAATACCGTGCCATTTCGTGTTATTTTAACCATTATGCTAGCCCTTGAATGATCTCTATTAGTCCTTATGAAAAAAAAAAGTATATGTTACTCCTAAGGTAGACATCAGAAAATTGAGACTAAAAAAGTTATGGAATTTACCCAAGGTCAAACATAGTAAGTTTCCAGGCTGGTCAACCTTCAGACTTCTTTCTTGGGCTCTTTTTGTTCCCCCTCAAGAGAAACCTATCCATTTATTTTTCATATTTTCTGGATTCATCTCTGTAATCATTTTCTAACAGTACATAGCTTTGTTACTTTTTTTTTTTTTTTTGCTTTTTAGGGCCACACCCATGGCATATGGAGGTTCCCAGGCTAGCAGTCTAATCGGAACTTCAGCTGCTGGCCTACCCCACAGCCACTGTCATGCCAGATCTGAGCCATATCTGCGACCTACACCACAGCTCCCGGCAACGCCAGATCCTTAACCCACTGAGCGAGGCCAGGGATCGCACCCACAACCTCATGGTTCCTAGTTGGTTTCATTTCCGCTGCGCAACCATGGGAACTCCTGTTACCTCTTTTTAAATGTCATCATACCCAAGGTGGTCCCATTTCTTTTCGCCTTGTATCAGTCTAAGATAGCCTGCAGTTTGACTTTTTAATATGTGGAGTGGGGAGGGAGAGCTGTTTTGTTTCCTTGCAGTACCTTCTTTGAGCCATGGCCTAAGAAAACAGAATTTTTTTTATCCTCGGTTTTGTCGTTTCCCTTTCCCTCCTTTCTGCCTTACCAGCTTCTCTTACGAACCTTGGAACAAACTGAGAAAATAAAGGTGCCTTCCATCTGTCTTCATGAATAATGACAGAAACGAGTCTATCTGGGATACCACTGCCTCAGATGTTACGGGGATGGTGAATTTCCTATGATGGATTTCTTGTTGTGTTTGAAAATGTTCACTTCTTGCATCATTTCATACTTATCAAATAGCTTTCAACTAAGAAAAATAAAATATTTAACAGAAATAAAATAAACAACCAGATAATAGGGTCATAGCTAGGATGCAGATCTTAGGTGGTCAGTCTGTCTCTAAACACCTGTGCCTTTAACCAATAAGATACGCTGCTCAACTAGAGAAGAAAGAATGGTGAAATTCTTAGGTGCTGTAACTGATGGCTTTGTGCAGGTTAGGAAAAGAGTTTATTCTGTTTAAAATCTCGGATGGGGAGTTCCCCTTGTGGCTCAGTGGTAACGAACCCAACGAGGATCCATGAGGACGCAGGTACGATCCCTGGCCTTGCTCAGTGGGTGAAGGATCCAGCGTTGCTGTGAGTTGTGGTGTAGGTTGCAGATGCAGCTCGGATCCTGCCCTGCCATGGCAGTGGTGTAGGCTGGCAGCTGTAGCTCCGATTGGACCCCTAGCCTGGGAGCCTCCATATGCCGCGGATGCAGCCCTAAAAAGCAAAAACAAAAAACAAACAAACAAAAAAGCCTTGGATGACACAGCTTTTCGTGGCTGGCACTGATTTTGTTCGATTCAGTCTTGGTTTTCTGGGCTAGGGGCAGAATCTTTGTGAGTCTTATAATAATTGTTTAGGGCCTGTAGTTCATGTTCCAGATACTTCTTTTTTCAGAAATTCCTGTATCCCATATACGAAAGAATCCTTAGGGCATCTTAGATTGTATGTCACATGTGAACACCAAAAAGACATTGATTAAAATTCCACAGGGTAGGACAGAGGCCCATCAAGCCCCATAAACCTTTTTCGTCTTATCCTCCAAAAAGCACACTTTATGGCTCCATTGAAAGACAAATAAATACTTGAGTGGGGATTTGTAAAACAAGAAGAGGAGAGATGAATTCTACTTGGAGGGATTCAGAAAGTCTCAACAAAGGGGTGATACCTGGTTCAGATCTCAAGAAACACGTGGGAGATTTCTAGCCATTGTCATAGCTGTTGTAGACGCCTCATTTACAGCTACCATCCACGGGGTGTTCTTCGCATCTTAGGAGGTGCATTTTGTAGCAGAAAGAAGAGAATGTCACCGAGGATTTATGTGTGAGTCAAGTTAGGACATAGGGACCCATCCTTCTCTCCTCCGTGGTCCATGTCTTTTCTATCTGCTCTCTCTGCTGTGCTTCCCCTCAGCGGAGACCATGGATAAGGCAGCCTTAATCCATGCTCAGTTATGGGGGGAACCGAACGCTCACCGTGACTGATGGCACCCTGAAATGCAACGTCACAGCAGGCACAAGCTTTATGACCCCAGCCCTACCAGCTCATCTTGCCAGCCCTCCACATTCCCATCTGTAAAATGGGTTTCGAAAACGAACTGGTCTTGGATGTTAAGTGGAATTTATCTGGGATGTTCCTGGAATGCTAACTCCCCCAATGCCTGTTTTTCATTCAGAACCTCGGCTCAAATGTCACTTTCTCATTGCTCTGCTCATGATAGCAGCCTCCCTCTCTGTTCATTTCATTTTCTTTTCTTTCTTTTCTTTTCTTTTTTTTTTTTTTTTGAGAAAGAAGTAATTGTTTATTTTGCTTTCTGGTCCCATTTACAAAAGTTCTGATTCTTTAGTTAACATAACTTTATTTTTAAAAGAATTTTATTGCAGTATAGCTGGTTTACAATGTTGTATTCATTTCAGGTGTAGGACAAAGTGAAGCAGTCATACACATGAATTATATCCATTCTTTTTTTCCCATATAGGTCATTACAAACCATTGAGTAGATTTTCCTGTGCTATACAGTGGGTTCTTGTTAATCATTTATTCTATACAGTAGCGTGTATATGTTTTTCCTACCTTCCCAATTCCTCCCTTCCCCCAGTGGTTTCACCTCTGGTAACTAGAAGATTGGTTTTGTTTCTGTTTTATAAATAAGTTCTTTTGTGTCATTTTCATTAGATTCCACATACACATGATCTCATGTATTTGTATACTTGTCTTTCTCTAACTTACTTCACTTAGCATCATAATCTCTAGGTCCCTCCATGTTGCTGCAGATGGCATTAGCTCATTCTTTTTTAGGGCTAAATAATATTCCATAATATTCCATATACGTACCACATCCTTATTCAGTCCAGCAGTCCACTCCTGGGCAATATATCTGGAGAAAACCATAATGTGAAAAGATACATGCACCGTAATGTTTATTGCTGCACTGTTTTATTTTCCCTTATAGTCCTTCTGCTATCTGATGCACCCACTAGAACATCAGCCCCAATACATCAGGATATGTATTGCACCTGTTTTCCAAACACCTAAAATAATGCCTGGCTCTTAGCAGATGTACAAGAGATACTTGCCAAATGAATGAAATGCAGAAAACCCTGACCTTTCATCAATATCAGTCCCTTCCTTCACTTCTCTCTCTGCTAACTGATCTTTAACTGCATCTTTCACGAGTGCACATCAGGTCTGTTCTCCGTATTTTGTGATGACCTGACAGTGGTTTACTTGGGTCTTGGGCACAGCACACACTGGCCCAGATGTAGAGCTGGTACAGTCCCTGCCTTCTGTCCCTCCTCTTTCACCCCCCCCCCCCATCATCGTTAAGCCAATAATTTCTCCCTCCAGACCACCTCGATTGCGTAGGGTTTTTTTTTTTCCCCAAGCCTTTAATGCGGAATGTGCTGATTAATTGTTCTTTAATGATTAATTGTTCTTTAAACACTTTGGGGGTTCCAGTTTCTGCATCTGTTTATTTTGTGACACCTGGAAGAGCCAGGATAATTAAGAACCTGCTGGCATCTCTTTCACCAGCTCCTGATGGGAGCTGGTGAAAGATGTAATTTGACCACTCAAGTCAGCAGCAGGTGAGATGCTGGCCACACAGAGGGGCACCTCTGGGCAGTCAAATGTGTTTACTTACAATGAATAGGATTTCAATCCCCTTGACTTGGTTAGAGCAAGCCCCAAGCTGCTCTGGAGAGAACATAATGAATCAGCTGCTCACTGGGGGCCCCTTCATTCCCATTAAGGGACAAGCTGGTATTAGAATTGGGATTTAACTGAAAACACAGCTTTTTAAAGGAACCAGGGGACCCTTGTCATTCTGCGGAGCCAACCCCAAACCCAGGACCTACCTATACCTCTGGCTCCCTCACTCTCCTATCATCAAAGCCATTAGCAAGCCCTCTGATTTAAACCCTGAAATAACTCCAATCTCTCCACTTCGCACCATCTCTGCCACCTGAGGCCAAGCTACTGACATCTCTTTCTTGGACGACTGGCCCCGGCCACCCCCATTTCAATCTATTCCACAATGATCCTGCCTCCCCCCAAACCATTTTCCCCATAGAAGTCAAAGTGATAATTTAAAAACATAAGATGATTCGGATTATATCTCTCACACCCCCCATGACTTAAAACCCTGAAGCGCTGTCCCATTTCTCTTCCCATAAGGATAAAAACCCTTTGGGAATTCCCATCGTGGCTCAGTGGTTAGCAAATCTGACTAGAAACCATGGGGTTTCTGGTTCCATCCCTGGCCTAGCTCAGTGGGCTAAGGATCTGGCGTTGCCTCGAGCTGTGGTGTAGGTCACAGATGCAGCTTGGATCTCCTGTTGCTGTGGCTGTGGTGTAGGCTGCTGGCTACAGCTCCGATTGGACCCCTAGCCTGGGAACTTCCATATGCCATGGGTGTGGCCCTAGAAAAGACAAAAAAAAAAAGAAGAAGAAGAAGAAAGAAAGAAAGAAAGAAAGGAAGAAAGAAAGAAAGAAAGAAAGAAAGAAAGAAAGAAAGAAAGAAAGAAAGAAAGAAAGAAAAGAAAAAAGATAAAAACCCTTCAGGCGTATGGCCTTCTCCAAGGTCCTGAAAATGTTTACAGCCCAACTGCAACTCTTCTTCATGGGAGACTTTTCTGTCCCTTTGACTTGGTCAAATCACTAAACTATAGGCTTTTACCATCTATCGTGCATCATCTCTGCACCATTTGTCGTTATTACAATTTAACATTGATTTAATTATTGTATTTTGTGTCTGTCCCTCTCATTAGACTTAAAGCTCATAAGGGTGAGACCACATCCATTTTCCTCTTATTTAGCTCCATTATTTACGATTAAGGACAAACCCCAGACATACAGGGGACAGCAGGGAGCAACCCTGAGTGTAGATGGGGAGACTCCATGGACCAGAGTGGGATGATCTGTTACTCAAAGCATGACAAATAGTGGGAGCATCAACATGGTACATTACCTCTTGCTCCTGAGTCCCATGGGCAATACGATGGCCCAAATAAATGCTGCCCGTGCTGTTTGACCATCAAGGGACCAGGGCCAGGGGCTCTATACCATAAGAAGCAAGCATTAACGAGGCTGTCCCATCTCCTGGGAATCAGCAAGTCCCTGGGAGCCACTATGGTTGCCTTGACCTACTAAGTTGCCCATGTGACCAGCTATAGAAACAGTTCAGCCTCTGAGAAACATCAGATCAGTCTTGTGGTTTGGTTCACTCAGCAAGAGCTCGCAGTGTCAGCCAGGGCCCGTGGTGGGCTGCCTCTCCCAGAAACTAGCAGAATGCTCAGCACCAGCATGGTGTTGACGAGAGATGTCCCCGTCAAATGGAAAGACCTTCCGAGGGACAGCAGTGCATGTCTGGGGGATGTGCTTAGCACAGGATCCCTGTCATTCGGAATAATTTTTTTTAGTGGCTGAGTGTTTGGCTTCAAGCTAGAGTGCCTGAATTCTGCTTCCAAATCTGCCCTTTTCTATCTGTGTAACCTTGAGCAAATTACTTAACCTCTCTATATCACACCTTCTGCATTGGTGGTGATGACCACGGCATCAGAGTATGATACAGTATAACTAATACAGTGAAACATCATAGTAGTGGCTATAACAGCTGCTGCAGTAATGTCTATCCCCTTGGGTTAGTGTAGGATAACATGAGTCAACCCACAAGAAGTACTTAGCACTGTTCCTAGCACATAGTAAAAGCTAGATACAAGTTAGCTAATAGTGGTGGCTATTGGGTGAGTTAGCCGTTGATTGGTTGGGATGGTAGTGTTGGGTTGTGGTGGTGGCTGCTTGAATATAGAGGCATTTGTTTGGTTGGTTGTGCTGGTGATTGGCTGTGTTGGAAGTTGGTTGAAATGTCTGATTAGCTATGATGGTCTCTGATTAACTATGGTTGTGGTTGGTGTGTGTGTTCGTGATAGTTGTCTCGTTGCTTGTAGTGGATGGCTGGTTGAGAGAGTGACCAGCTGTGGTGATGGCTGGTTTTGTGTAGTGATGTTGGTGGGTTCTCATGATTGATTGGCTGTCATGATGTGTGGTTAGTTGTGGTAGTGGTTGATGATAGTATGGATTGCTGGCATTGGCTCTTTGGTGGTGGTCATTGTTGTGTTGGTTGGTTGGTTGGTGATGGCAGTGGCTGAAGATAGAGTGAATGGGAGGCTGATGAATTCACACAACTCTAATTTCAGACACAAATCCTCCAGACACACCATGTCAGTTATGTTCAATGAGCACACAGGGAGGAGCTTGCAGTGTTTGATTGCCATGGACAAGGCTGCACATTGCAAACCAGCACCTACAATTAGGAGCTCCAGATCAGATGGTGACTAGAAGCTTATATTATCCATCCTTGACATGTGAGCAGGTGTCATGCCTCCTCTAACTGGCCATCACATGGGCCTCTCATTGCCTCTGTTTCAACTGCTCTGGAGAAAGACTGCCTTTCTATGTGGGGTCTCCACGAGGACCCCCCAGTATTAAATTTTCCTTGGGCCACATAGGTTGCATTTTATGTCAAGCCATCCAAAATATACCCTGCAAATTCCACAAAAATCCACCCGGCTGCTTTCTCATAGTTTCATCCAGACAAACCAATAGCAGAAGCTTAATTGTCTCTGAATGAAAGTCTGCCCAGAAGACCTGTCTCCCCTTGTTTGTTGCCTGCCTGGGGACTTGCTCCAGGGTTCCTATGGGGGCTGCATATCTGTGTGTGTGCTCTGTGCATGTGTGTGTGTGTATGTGTGTACACACCCACGCAAGTATGTCCCTAGCAGCAGGACTTCTTCTGAGCAGGGGTCACAAGGTGGTCCCAGCCCCACTCTTCCTCCTAGAGGGCCTTTAGCCAGACCCCTCAGCATCTCCCAGAGAAATTGCCTATGAGGAGGCAACCTACAGGCCTTTAGAAATCAGAATGAAGCTGTCTGCATCTCCAGATGGTGAAGGTTGACTTCTTCCAGCTGAGAGGTGGAAGGACTGCTCCCAGCCTGTGGCAGCAGAGAGCAGAGCTGGGTACCACCTGACAATCCTGATAGAGGGCGCATCCAGCCTGACTTCTGCAGTCTGCTATCAAGCCTGGTAGAAGAGGAGGGTTTGATGCCGGAGCCAGAGAGGTTAGGGTAGGTTTGTGAAAAGGGACAGCATGCCAGGTGACACTGCAGAGAGTAGATGAAGAACAGATAGAAAGACAAGGACACTGAAGGAAAGCAGCAAGGATGCTCACGTATGCTGAGTGCTGCTGGCCTTGACACCTGTGGTAACAGTAATCCCAGAGGCAGCATGCTTCAGGGGTCAGACCTCAGATCTGCCATTTACAAGCTATGCCACTTGAGGCTGATTGTTTTATCTCTCACAGCTTTAATTTCCATACCCGCAAGACTGGAACAATGATACTAGGAGACAGGAGAGCCCACATGGCCTTTTGAGCCAGTGACTTGTTAGTTTGGGTCCTGGGTGCCCAGATTTTGGACTGTGCAACTTGGAGCAAGTCACTTAACCTCTCTGTGCTTCAGTTTTTCCTGTAGACAAACAACACTACCCACCTGATAGGGGCTTGTGAGCCATATAAGAAAATGCATAAGGAATAGATGGCCTGGTGCCAGTCTTGTAAGTAATTCATTTTCACACTTATCATTTTGGGGGGTCTTTTTAGGGTTGCATCTGCAGCATATGAAGGTTCCCAGGCTAGGGGTGGAATCGCAGCTGTAGCCACTGGCCTACGCCACAGCCACCGCAAGGCCAGATCCAAGCTGTGTCTGTGACCTACACCACAGCTCACAGCAACGCCAGATCCTTAATCCACTGAGCAAGGCCAGGGATGGAACCTGCATCCTCATGGATGCTAATCAGATGTGTTTCCACTGAGCTACGATGGCAAGTCCCCTTATCATTAATACTAGTTGTAATTTCATAGTTTTGTTAATAGGCCTCCCATGAAAGTATATATATGAAGTAACAGGTGCATCATAGACATTTAATATCTGACCCTTCTTTTCCATTCCCCTAATTTTCACAACTCTCCTGTGGACAACTCTACAGAAGACTCAAGATTCGTTGAGAAACTTTCCCAAGCTCACACAGCTAGAACGAGGCAAGATCAGGACTGGTGTGGAATCTGTTTGTAGAGCCAGAGTTCTTTTTGAAAGGGAGAGTTGAATAAATCACATGACACCTGCCAACATGGTTCTTTCAGCCATCCTGGGGAAGTCATTAATTATTGGGCTGTGTCCACACAGGATTTGCTGTGGTATACGGGCAGAAAGACCTTGGGGTAGATGGTACAAAAAGCCTGCAGGGCCCTGTCTAGAGAATGGCCCATTCCCTTCATTCTGCAGAAGAAGCTGAGGGGTGGGGGAGGGCACCTAATTTCCCCCAGGAAGGGGATTGTCCTCAAAAACCAATGAATGAGACCCAAAGAGACAAACCCATAAAAGCGACGAGCTCCGTAAAAGTGACCTGAGAATCCCACACTGCCACGTCGAAACCCCTGCCCCTAGGGACCCCCGGGAGTCTTGTAGAAGATTTGCACTACCATCTGAAGGGTGTGCCATCATAAATAGTCACAAGGGATTTTAATTTTGAGATGCCCAAACTCCCAGCAACAACAAAGAGAATCAGCAACACTGAGTTATAGGAAAAGGGTGGCACGAGGCCAGCAAGAGCTGGCAAAGCCTCTGCCAACCTGGGCCCCCTCACCCAGCCCTGAGAGTTCATCAAGGGACTTGTGAGGGCCGACGTTGGGAAGATGAAGTGGAATCGGGTTTACTAGGATAGCTTCTGAGCACCTGGGGCTCACTCAAGATACAGAGTCAACATTACCCTGGAGAATTCCTTAAACCAACTGTAAAGCACAGTATATGAGGTTTTATTATACAACCCTGTAAAGTTTTTCTTAGGTGCATTAAAGTTTGAGGACTGCTAAGGTAGACTAAAGAAAGAGGCAAAGGCTATGTCTCTATGCAGATATCTTCACAGTTCAATCACTATGCCTTCTAGATAATTAAGCAACCCCTAATAAAGAAGAGGGGCTATAATGGAAAAAATAGAAATCATTCAAAAAAAAAAAAAGAAGAAGAAGAAGAAGAGGGGTGGGGAATGATGGGAGGTGTTTTTTTTTTTTTTCCACTTGTAAGGTTTACCTTGATCTATGGTCATATTAAGCCTCTATGAATTTAATGCATGTTATCAGGTGTGTTGTTGGGTGGATTCATCAATAGATACACTGAAGGAATCTAGCATAGGATCTGGCACATAAGAGTCAATGGATGTTTATTGGATGTAAATTATGTCCAATCAGATTCAAGTACATGTTGGGTTTGTTTTTTTTTTTTTTTAAGTAGCAGAGGATAACTTGGTCACCTGCTCCTTGCCTTTCCTTGTTATTTTTGTTTAATTAAAATATAGATGATTTACAATGTTGTGCCATTTCTGCTGTACGTCAAAGTGACCCAGTCATACACATACATACATTTTTTCTCATACTCTTCTCCGTCATATTCTATCCCAAGAGACTGGACAACAGTTCCCTGTGCTATAAGTTCATTGCTTATCTATTCTAAACGTAATAATTTGCATCTATTAACCACAAATTCTATATCTATCCCATTCCCTTCCTCCTCCCCCTTGGCAACCACAAGTCCATTCTCCATGTCTGTGAGTCTGTTTCTGTTTTGTGGATAGGTTCACTTGTGCCAAATTTTTGATTCCACATATAAGTGATATCATATAGTATTTGTCTTTCTCTTTCTGACTTACCTCACTTAATATGAGAATCTCTGTTTGCATCTGTAGTTGCAAGGATATATTGCTGCAAATGGCATTACTTCAATCTTTTTTATGTATGACTGAGTAGTATTCCATGGTGTATATGTGCCAAATCTTCTTAATCCTTTCATCTGTTGATGGACATTTAGGTTGTTTCCATGTCTTGGCTATTGTGTATAGTGCTGTTATGAACATATGGATGCATGTATCTTTTTGAATTGTAGTTTTGTCCTTTCTTTGTTATTAAAGCCCATCTTTGAGGTCCTTGGCATTTGTTTCCTGATACCTTTGATAACCCATGATGACCAGACTTTGTTTCTCCTCTGCTGCTGGGGACCTCTGTGTGCAAGGCCAACTGGGGAGTTCCCTTGTGGCTCAGTGGAAGTGAATCTGACTAGCATTCATGAGGATGCAGGTTCTATCCCTGACCTCGCTCAGCTAGTTAAGGATCCAGTGGTACCATGAGCTGTGGTATAGGTTTCAGACATGGATTGGATCTGGTGTTGCTGTGGCTGTGATCTAGGTCACACAGGCGGCTTGGATCTGGTGGGTGCGGCCCTAAAAAGACAAAAAAGAAAAAAGAAAAAAAAAAGGCCAACTGAGGGAGGGGGCTAATGAACCAGATGCAGACACAAAAGGGAGGTTAGGGCAGATATATCCTAAAGAGATGCCAAAATGAAGTTAGTAATGGAGACTGGCCACAGCCGAGCAACCTGGCTCCCACTTTTCTTTGTCCAGTCACCATTCTGCCGAGGCATCACAACTAAAGATGATTTACTAGACCTGGTGGGGTAGAGGCTCCAGGTCCTGGCTCTAGATCATGCAACAGAAACATTGGCTTATTGTGTTAGTCTGGATCCTCCAGAGAAACATCACCAATAAGAGATTATTTATCTATTGAGAGAGTAGAGGGAGGGTAAGGGGAGGGAGGGAGAGACTGAGGTTTATTTTAAGGAATTGGCTCATCCCATTAGAGAGGTTGAGAGGCCCCAGGATCTGCAGTCTGCAAGCTGGAGACCCGGTCAACCCAATAATGTAAGTTCCAGTCTGTGTCTGGAGGCCTGAGCACCAGGAAAACCAATGCTGTAAATTCTAGTCAGAGTCCAAGTCCAAAGACAGAAAGCCAGTGTCCAAGCTTGAAGATGGACAGACAGAGAGAGGGTAGGGGAGAGAGAGAAAAGGTCCTTTCTCACTAAGCCTTTTTGTTCTATTCAGCCCTTTAATGGATGGAAGGGCTTCAACTTCAGTCTGCCAAGTCAAGTTTCATCTCATCCAGAAACACAGACACACCAGAAATCATGTTTACTCAAATACCTGGGCACTCCATGGCCCAATCAAGTTGACCCATGAAATTCAGCATCACATTTAGGTATCTTGGGATCTGAAGGGTGTGGCATGGAATCTGGCACAAAGCTGGTGTTCAGTAGATGTTTGCTGAACGCATCAGCATTGGATGGATGATGAGGATGGATGTATGAAAGTTTGGATACGTGATTGTTGATGGATGAAGATACAGATGGGCATGTGGATGGACTGATCGATGGTTAGAGGAAAGAAGGGAGGGTCTTGATATGAAGTGGTTAAATATCAGCCCAAGTCAAATATCTAGAATGCAGCAGACCTAGGATTTGAAGCCAGGCAGTCAGACTCCATCCTGCACTCAGACCTCAAGATGAAGGACAGGTCTCAGTTGGACTGGAGGGAACATTGCTCCCACAGTCAACGGGGGAGACAAAGGAGGGGACTCCAACATGCACTCCGTGTCTGTCATCTTCGTGAGAAATTAACTCACATTCATTTCTTCATCCAGTCAACAAATATGCACTGAGGGCCAATGATGAGCCAGGTGCCAAAGGACAGAGAAGTGAGCAGAGTAGACAAAGCTCCTACCTTTCTGGAGCTTACATTCTAGTGAGGGAGGCAGATGGTAAATAAATAAACAAAAACAGGAGACAGTGGTGATAAGATTTAAGAGGAGAAGGCATAGGGATTATCGGATCTCTATTTTGGAAAAGAAGAGAAGGGGGAGGTCCCTGAGAAGGAGAAAGGACAGAAACTATGAAGGGGCCAAGTGGGTATCTGGGGGAAGGACCTTCCCATCTATTGTATCATCATCTTGTTCTTATAACAGTGGTGCCCTGAAGGCATTATTCATCCCAGTGTCATGCATGAACAGGTGTAATTACTTCATGTTGGGTACTTGCTTCCAGGTCACAGAATGGCAGCCTCTTTGGAACAAGTCTGGATACCCTCAGCCACACATGCTTTGGGGACAGGGGTCCTCTCAGATCCTCCAGATCCGTGCCCTTAAGCAGGTGCCTTCTCGGTTCCCCAAGGCATCTAAGGATGACTTAGTTGCCCCAGATTTTGAGAACAGTGGGGCTCAGGGTGGTATGTTCGAGTCACTCTTGTGCACTCTCTCCCAGTCCATGGTACAACCACAGGAATACTTTTCCACTCTGACTTCTGAAAATTAGTCCCCTTGCCTCGTTTTCATGCCTCATAAATCTCCCCCACCCCAACTGGAATCATTAGTACAGATCTTTAAAAAAAGGTACTTGAAGCACCACCTGGCATCATGGAGAGCCTCTTTCGTCCCATAAATGCCTGCATTAGTGTTTTCATTATTATCACATTATCTCTTGAGATCCTCTTAATAGTATTATGAGGTAGTTAAGGAAGCTATTATTATGCCCACTTTGTAGATGAGGCAGAAGGAACTCCCAGGCTCATCCAGGGCTAAAGGCAGGGGATGAGGGCTGGACGAGGCCATCCTCCAGTTCTGTAAATGGCACCATCATCTGCCCAGTTTCTGACACCTTGAAGCCTGGGGATTGTTCTTGCTGTCACCACATCCCGCACTGCTTGTGTCCAGCCTGTCAGCAGACCTGTTTACTCCAGTATGTCTCCAAGGCCCCTCAGCCTCCCCCATCTCCTCCTCCCATCTCCAGCCAAGCTGCCCTCTTTCTCTTCATGTAGGCTCCTCACTTATATCCCCCCACAACTCCAGTCCCTTCCCCACCCCCCACCCCCGGAGCTTGGGAGGACTCTTCACAATTGACCCACTTCAGATCATCCTTGTACTTAAAGGGCTTTCTGTAGAAACCCAAACTCCTGGGCCCGGCCATCCTCTCCAGCCTCATATCATAACCCTCCCCCTGCCAGTTATGTCGTGGCCAGTTAGTCACTTTTTATTCCCTTGACTCAGGGCCCATACCCATGCAACTCCGTATACTAGAAATCTACTGTCTGGCTTTTCTTGGGGTTAGCTTCCCTTCCTTCAGATCTCAGCTTACATGTGTCCCAGGCGGTTTTCCTGATTACTCTTCTGTTGAAATTTATGACTTCTCAGTTCTTTGTTTTGTAAGGTGCTTACCTGCACCCATGGTCTGTCCCATTATGCCCCTTGTCACCACTGCAGTGGAGGGTCCTTGGGGGGCACAGAATGTGTCTGCCATCCCAGTGCCCAAGACCTGGGCGGTGCTCAGTAAACACTTGGGGAATAAATGCATGAACTTAAACATGACTTTGTTTACATATATTGCTCATCAGTATGTCCCTCTCCTTTTCCTTAGGATTCTTGGTTCATTGTCTTGATACTTTGAACATTTCTATGCATAGGATTTAGGTACCGATGGTCCTCAATCAATGCATATGGAATGGATGCAGGAATGGATGCATGCATAGATGAATGAGGGGAAGGATGGATAGATGGATGGATGGATGGAAGGCTGGGTATATGCTTTTTTACTTTGTGATCTCACAGGTTTCTTTTTTTCTTTACCAAATAATGAAACTGTATTATTTTTGTGATTGTCAACCCCCCTCCCAACCTTTGCCTTGTTTGCAATTTTCTCTCTATCTCCTTTTGAAAATCTGTCTCAGGGTTATATTCTATCTCTTTCTCTCTCTCTCTCTCTTTTTTTTTTTTTTTTGGCTTTTTAGGTCCATACCTGCAGCATATGGAGGTTCCCAGGCTAGGGGTCAGATTGGAGCTATAGCTGCTGACCTACGCCACAGCTCACAGCAATGCCAGATCCTTAACCCACTGAACGAGGCCAGGGATCAAACCCGCAACCTCATGGTTCATTTCCACTGCATCACAACGGGAACTCTAGGGTTATATTCTCTTAACAGACAAGAGATTCCTCTCTGACCCCAATCAGAAGGCTCTAGCACAATAACATGGATTGTTTCGGGAAAGTATTACTTTTTTTTTTTTTTTTGGTATAAGTTCCCTTCTTCCAAGGACATGAGAAAAAAGTTGTGTGATACAAAAGCATATTCCACCTACAAGCACTCTTAATTTATAGATAGTGGTTCGATTCAGGTCAGTGTAACCATTCCATAAGTAGCCTATGGCAATTAAAAGCCTAAAGTCAGGCCAACATCCAGTGTTTGTAAGGTCTCTTGGCTCAGTCTAGCAAGGATTTTTCTTATCGCGAAGGCCTCCAAGGGACTTGGCATCACTATCACCCAGGGTCCTGAGTTCTGATATTACCTACCTGCTGGGGCATTTGTCATGAATCCTCCAGACTCACCAAAGGTGGTTCTTTGAATTCTCCATGTTGCTGAAAGGAAAAGCCTCAGGGTTTTTCATCAGTCCCACCACCATTCGTTTTTCTTTCTTTCTCCTCTGCTGTTACCATTTTCTTCCTAGCCATTTCCTCACATGGTAACAAATCATGCCAAGTAAAATACCATTCCTTGAAACAGCTGTCCCTTGGGCGGCATGAGGCTCATTATCCCATTCAAGATCTGGTACATATAAAACAAATACTTCCCACCTCCATCCAACAATACTTCATGTCCAGCTGCTGTCTCTGTTGTATAATGTTTGGTGATTTACTCTCTCTGGGTTTTTTCTCATTTACTCAGTGTGTCAGTTTCTGTCTATTTCAGTTTGGGCAGGCTAATACAGTAGGAGTTTATCTTTTTACTCACATAAATCGCCAAGGGCTTGCAGATTATTGGGCATGAGGAGAAAAGATTCCTCCACACAGTGACTCAGGACTCCAGGCTGATATAGGCTCTGACATTGTAAACACATAGCTTCTAAGACCTGTCTGGATGTCAACATCCAGCAGGTGGAAGAAGAAAGAAGCTGGGAATCATGAGTGGGAAATTTTTATGGGGCAGATCTGGGAGTGAACTCATCATTTGAGCTCATGTTCTGTTGGCCAGAACTCAATCACATGACCATATTCAACTAGAAGGGAGGCTGGGAAGTGCAATCTGGTTATCTGTCCTGGAGAAGGACTTTGAGGAGTTACCAACCTTAACTCTGCTACTCAGAGTTGGGGATGTTTATATAACGGCCTTACTGAGTCATCACCAAGTGGGGTAAAGAAGACATTATCATCACCATCATCAGGGAGGAAAATGAAGCCTAAGACATAAAGTAAATGGCAAGAGAACCATCATTGTTACCGTTTATAAGTTGGAGGGTCCAGATCTGAACTTGGAGCCGTGTGATGCCCACTCAGTTTTCTTCTCATGGAATCACAACTCCTAAGGAAGGAAAAGATCTTACTCTGGAGCTCTCAGAATAGCCATGAAAGCTGTGAAGGGGAGGGGGACACACACTCCCCGGCCTCTACTGCTCTCCTAGGACAGACAGCATTACCCTGACCATCCTGGCTGGGAAGTACTTTTCTATCCAGCCCACCTCCTGCTTCCCCAAGGATTTTTCTCTACAAGTGCATTGACTTTATTCCTTCAAATGAATCTGTCTGGCCACTTTATTTGATCTCCATGGATGCGTCTTTGGGTACATGGTTAATCCAAACCTTCTCAGCTTAATTAGCCTGATGCTATTTTGCCAAGCAATAAATTCACTTAACAACCACATCTTCTAAAATGCAATACCCTTGAATGTTTCACGTCCATTTGCGTATCCTATTCTTTTTATCCCTGAAACCAAAGTTTCAAACATGGGTTTCTAACAGTGGCATTAAAAACTACTTAAAGGGGTTGAAAGTAGATAAAATATAAGACAACACCCACGCCAATACAGAGAAAGCCCATCTTTCATAAAACGTGCAAATTTGATAAATGAATACACACACATACACACTGCAAATACAAAGCTCGACTGGAATGCTTTTAAACATATTTGTTTAGATCTTTAAAATGCCCTAAATGTACTTTAAATATTTATATATATATATATATATTTGACTAGATGTAGAACTCCTCAGAGGAAGTGGGAGTTTCATGCCTGACCACTAGGTGGGTTGCTCATTAAGAGAAGTTGGTTTAGATAAACAGGTTTCAGTTAAGGCATCATCTAAGACCTTGGCATTATCTTGTTGGAAGGCATCCCTTCCTCTGGTACCAGTCATCCTATGGCTGTCAAAATCTCAGCTGCCTCTGTGCACCTATGCCAAATAGAACTTGGAGACAGAGTTGGAGGAAATAGAAAAAGTAGCTTTAATTGCCAGACAAAGAGGAGAACCCAGCAAGCTAGTGCCTCAAGGACCATGCCCCCCGCTGGAGGGGTTAGTGAGAAGTCTTACAGTGTTTGAGGAGCAGGGTGTGTTCAGCTCATGGACATTTTCCTGACTGGTGAGTAGTGAGGTCACTGGGGTCAGCATCTTCACCCTTCTGGTTCCAACTGGTCTGGGGTCTATGTGCTTGTGGGCAGCATGCAGTTGACTTTTTCTACCTGGTGCAGTGGGGTGGCTGGGGGAGAGGGGGGCCCTTCAGTACCTGCAAAGCAACTCCAAGGACATAGCTCAGACTATTATCTATAGTCCTTGAAGAAGAAGGAACTAAAGGTCCTTGACTTCGTTGAATGGCTAAACTCTTATCATTCTGTCTTGCTTGACAGTTTTCCTTTTTCTCTGTATTTTCTCACTTCTCTGATTAAATGGATTCTTTGACTAAAGTTTTTCTAGAGATAAAAATGCAGGTGGAGGACATGAGTGGGGGGCCACTCTGGGAAGACTTCCCAGGGTCCTGCTTGGCTACACTATCTAAGTATGTCAGGGAGCAGACTGCCCTCCCGGAAGCTTGGGTACCAGCCTCTCTCCCACCAACCCATCCCAGTCTCTACTGTATCCCAAGGCTTGAACTGTTTGTGATGGACATGGGATTGAGAAAAGACAATGGGCCAGAAAGTTGATGTCACCTTAGACTCACTCGTCTGACTCTAGTAAGTGACTGAAACATGACCATTCTGTGCCGGTGCCACGTGTTAAAGGATCAGCAGATTCCTTTTGTGGAAGCTCTCTCACTCGGGGCTCAGGGAGAACCCAGGACACGGGTCTCAGACATTTTCTCTATTTTCACCCACTCCTTTTCTGAGCTCAGCCACTTTCAAGGCTATCAATACCTCTTGTATCCTGATCTTCAGTGGACAGCTCTCAATCCAGACTTATTAACTCTCAACTTGTAATTCCAACTGCCTTTTCAACAGTCCCACCTGGCTGTCTAAGAAGCATCTCCAAGTGAACGTGTCCAAAAGCAAAGTCTTTTCTTGTTTTTCAACTCCCCAGACCTTGCTTCTTGATGAGTCTTCCTCTTCACAGAAAGCCTTGGCTCTGTTCTTCCTTTTACACAGCACAGCAGCCTTGGGGTCATCCTTGTTTCTTGTCTTTCTCTCACGCCTTCAGTTCAGTTTACAGGCCCATGCTCTTGTCATCAGCCATCATCATGTCCCCATCCCACTTGCCTTGGTCCAGATCATCGCCTCCCACTGTAATGATTTCAAGTAGCCTCCTAATTGGTCTTCCTTCAACACTTACCCCCTAGAGTCTCTTCTCCACACATCAATCATCACAATCTTCCAAATGTATAAGGCTGGCCGTGTCTTTCCCCTCAAAACCATCCATGGGTTCCCATCTCATTACAAGATAAAATCCAGAATTCTTACAGTGGCCTCGAAGCTCTACATTATCCAGCCCTGGCTGCTTTTCTGCCCTAATTTCCTCCTGCTCTCCCAGTCTCACACTTCTTTCTAGTTACCCTGGCCCCTGGCTCCCTGATCCTTGGATACCCTGGAACTTTTGTGCAGTGGTGTTTCCTCTGCCATCCTCTCACTCCTTCTGCATCCCTTTTCGGATGCCACCTCTGACCTGGTCGTCTGCTTTAAAGGGCCCCCATGTATACTCAGGGCATAGCCTCTGTCCCACTCTGTGGGGTTTGGGACTGTCTCTCACTTGGATAATAAAGTAAACCAATCAGATGTTTTCTGCCAGGACTTTTGATCTTTAGTAGAGTGGTTTGGAAAAGGAGAAGAAGAGGGAGAGAAGGAAGGAAGAGAAGAAGGTGGGGGAGGAGAAGGAAGAGGAAGGAGAGGAAGGAGATGGAGACAAAGATGAAGATGAAGACAAAGAAGAAGAAGGGATAGATAAGGAACAAAAGACAAATTAAATGAAGGAGAAAACAAAGACCGTTGAGTCTGACCCATCCCTTTGGTGGCCCCGGCAGCCTGTGTTCCCAGCTCCCGTATATCCTACCCTTTCCAAGCCCATTCACAGACTCTTCCTTATGAGTCACCTCATATATCCTTGAGTAAATGCCTCCCTTATAATAGTTGTCTGGAAACGTTTCTTGTTGCTAACCGGTGTTCTAAATAATGGAGCCCAAAGCATGCATACAACTCGAAGGAAAAGCCAAGAGCTCAACATTGAAGGGTGTGAGGTTTAAATAACCCAAAGGGGCATCATGCATGATCACGTAGCTCAGACCAACCCTCCACTTAGAATAAACAGCATGTTTAGCCCCTGCCTTTGAGCAGCTTTGGAATATTCACAATGGCGGCAGGAAAAGTGCCCTCCTCGGAAACAGCAAAAACGTGAGCAGAAGAAAGTAGAACCAGGTACCTCTCTTCACGTGCCAACCTCCAAGCCCAGATGGGGAGAGGAGGGAAGACTTCATGGCATCAATTCCTGAGCCTCTCCTGTGCCACCTCCCTGCATCTCTCCTCCTCTGCTGGATGCAGAAGGACTTGACACCCTCCTGTAAGAACTTAGGCAAACAAACCATCGGTGGTGATATTTCAGCAGCTCTGTTGCCTTTACAACCCTTGCTTATCTGAAATCTTCTTTATCATCTTCATCACTTAGACTAACTGCCCCCTTTTCACCTCCCAGATGCCCAGGGGTTTGCTATTCTCTGTTAAGAGATCTTTGTCTGCATCCACCCTCATCCCACTGCAGCATAGAGAGAGCTTGGTATAGAGTCAGAAGATTCTGGCTTCGAATCTCCACCTGGGGACATGCTATTTGGGTATCTTTGGGTGGGTCACTCTCTGAGTCTACTTTTTTCATAAAAATCATAGTGCTTATTTCCCAGAACTGGAAATTAAAGGATTTTTTGTAGAAGTCACCACCACACACAGATCATAAAGCCAATGGGATAGATGCTTCATCAGAATTAACCCTCTTCCTCTTGCTTGTTCACCTATCAAAAGGTAGCATGGATGGGGTCAAAGGAGCTATCGTAGTGGAATCCTGCCAGTTGTGTGACCTCGAACAGCCCTGTGCCTCAGTTTCCTTATCTGTAAAATAGGGATGAAAGTAATTTTCAGGAGTTCCCATCACGGCTCAGCAGAAACAAATCTGACTGGCATCCATGAGGATGCAGGTTCAATCCTTGGCCTCCCTCGGTGGGTTAAGGATCCAGTGTTGCCTTGAGCTGTGGTGTTGGCCCGAGGTTATAGCTCCGATTTGACCCCTAGCCTGGGAACCTCCATATGCTGCCTGTGTGGCCCTAAAAAATAAAAACAAACAAACAAAAAAGTCATTTTTACCCCAGAGGATTGTTCACAGGGTTCAATGGGTTTAATCTTGTTAAGCACTTGGGATCTCAATAAATATTAATATTGAACAGTCATTGGTATGGGCATGTTTTAGATATTACCAGGAATTTCCCAAATAGGCTGTGAATTCCTTGATAGGGATGGGTAATATTGATCTTCTTCTTCCAGGACTCAGCAGCTATCTTATATACAGCGATTAATCAGAAATGGCTTAGCAAGTGAATGAAAAAATGGCCGGGTGAAGCGCATTGGTACCCAGTGGGCTCAGACTTGGAGCATCTACAGGAATTCTGCCTCCCTTCCCCGCCCCACCCTACCCCACTGCTCCAGTCCATCCAAGAGACACAGCATCACTCCCGTTACAAAGATAGAAACATGCTGAGGGCTAAATTAAATGCAGGATGAAAACCAGGAAGATGACATCACAAATAACCCCTAGAAGAAAAAGAAACTCCGCTCCCGCCATGCACTCCCTGGCAAAACGAACTGTGATTTACTCCCGCAAATTACCAACTGTAAAATATTTACAGCTCATTCCCTTTACCTTCCAGGGCGGCAAAGGGAGGCAGGCTGTTTAGGTAGTAAATGCAGAATGCAATTTCCATGTCAGTGGCCCCGTTTCCTGCAGCAACCCCAGGCGACGGCGTCATTTATATCTTCCACGCACACAATCTTTTCTGCATGTGCGTGAGTCTCGATTACAGGCAGTTGAGGTTTGTGTGGTAGGCATTATGCATTTATGAGCCAGAGCAAACATTAGCCAGTGCTAGTAATTTGTCTAGGGGTGAAGGAAGAGAGGGGTGGAGGGAACTGGGCATGGCGCTGGTTCCCTGGCAGCGCATCCCAGATTTGGGATGCAGAATTGGCGCACAGCTGGGGGAAGAAATGTCTGGTCTATCTGGAGACACCTGCTCTCCCAGGCTTATCTCCTGGCACATCCATCTGCCTACACCTCCAGCCCCTGAGATCAACGTAAAATTATCTGGAGCCTTTTCGCATCTCGGTATATGCTTTAGTGTATACCATCTGTATATGTTGTTGACACCCAAATATTTCTCCACCCTGGAGTTCTCGTTGTGGCTCAGCAGGTTAAGGAGCCTGGCACAGAGTCCATGACAATGAGGGTTCGATCCCTGGCCTCTTGCCTTAAGGATCTGGCATTGCCTCAAGCTGTGGCATAGGTCACAGAGGCAGCCTGTATCTTGTCTTGCCGTGGCTGTGGCATAGGCTGGCAGCTGCAGCTCCAATTCGACCCCTAGCCTGGGAACTTCCATATGCCACAGGTGCAGCCCTAAATATGAATAATAATAATAAAACTTTGGGCCATCAAAAGACACATAAAGAAGGTCACAAGTTAAGACACCAACTGGGAGAAGATATTTGCAATTTACATAACAGAGAAAGGAGTATTACACCCAAAATATAGAAAGAACTCCTACCAAAAAAAAAAAAAAGACAATCCAATATAAAAAAAATGGATAAATGATACAGATATTTCACACAGGAAGAAACATAAACCATCAGTACATAAACAAGGCCTCTCAAGCGCAGAGAAATTTAAATTGACAGTACCACACATTAAGCCACGAGGAGGATGAATGTGGGGTTCTTACGCACAGGTGGGTAGATTATAACTTAAGTGCGATCATCTTATAAGGATGAGTGTCTCAGAGCACTGGATTCAGCATTTCCACTATGTGGAAAATACCTAAGAGAGATTCCTCCCCTTTATATCAAGAGGCATGCACAAGGATTTACATAACACCATTGTTTATTTAAAAAAAAAAAAAGTCTAGCAACAACCCCAGTGTCATCATGAGAAAAATGGATAATGCCATGTCCACATAGTGGAATACTATACAGCAGTGAAAATGGATTGACCAACTCTGAATGTCATGGCATGAATAGATTTTACAAAGATACTCTTTAATTTTAAAAAATTGAACATGAGTTCACGTCATAGCTCAGCAGTTGGCAAATCTGACTAGGATCCATGAAGATGCGGGTTCAATCCCTGGCCTCACTCAGTGGGTTGAGGATCCAGTATTGCCATGAGCTGTGGTGTGTGTCTCAGATGTGGCTCAGATCCTGTGTTGCTGTGGCCATGGTGTAGGCAGGGCAGCTGTGCCTCTGATTCGACCCCTGGCCTGGGAACCTCCACATGCTGCAGGTGTGGCCTTAAAAAAGACAAAAAAAATAAATAAAAATTGAACAAAAGACTAAATACTGTGTTACGTCATTAAAAAAAAAACAACGAAATGAAACAGTATATTGTTTAGAAATGCAACTTATGATAGACACATACACACTAACCAAAAATCAGGAGAGTGGTTTTTTGTTGTTGTTTTTTCTTTAGTCTTTAGGCGATCTCTCTAATAAATCAAATCTTCTTGTTCCCTTGTGGGTGGATGGGTTCATAAGGCTACCTGGGAATATTTGAGATTGTTGAAAGCTTCACTCCAGGGAAGCTGCCCAGAGGAGGAGTCCATTGGATCAGGCATGCCATGAACAAAGACCCACCCAGTCAGTGGGCAGGAAGGGAAGGGCATTTCAGGAACCTGGAACATCATGTGCAAAATATAAGATATGTAAAATCTCTTGTATCTGGGAAATGGGAAGAAGTTCTAAGAGGCTAAAACATAGAGTCCAGGGAGCACAGGGCAGGATGGTGGCCAGAGTACAATATTCTTTACCAAGGTGCTGGAATGCGGGGGTCACCAGAGCCTGGCTAACACTTATTCTTGCCAGCAGGCTCTTCATTCGAGTTTCGTTCCTCCTCTATTTCTGCTCAGTTGTACTCCATCACATTCATTTCTGCCTAGAATTATATTTTCCCATCGTATTTCTCAATGTCAGAAGTTCACATGATACTCCACCTGTGCCTGGTGCTGCCAGGGGTACAAGAATTCCTGGCAAAGACATAGTATAGCATCTGGGAAAAGCAGGGGGTTCATCTGGTCCAACCAAGCAAACTTTTCCTGGGAGACTATTTTGGCCTTTTTCCCAAGTTGCTCAGAATCTGATAAAGAAGACAAGGCAATACATATGTGCCCTGGAGTTCCTGTTGTGGCTCAGTGGTTAAGGAATCCGACTAGGAACCATGAGGTGGCGGGTTCGATCCCTGGCCTCGCTCAGTGGGTGAAGGATCCGGCATTGCCGTGAGCTGTGGTATAGGTTGCAGACACGGCTCGGATCCCACATTGCTGTGGCTCTGGCGTAGGCTGGTGGCTACAGCTCCGATTAGACCCCTAGCCTGGGAACCTCCGCATGCCATGGGAGCGACACTAGGAAAGGCAAAAAGACAAAAAATAAAAAATAAAAATAAAAATAAATAAAAATACATACGTGCCCTATGGCACAATAGGTCAATAGCACAAATAGACCAGGCAGCAGAGGCCAGAGCAGGGAAGTAATTTGTCTCCCTGGGGAAAACAGGACAAGGGGGCTGAGTCCTAAAGGATGGTTATTAGACACCAGATTGGTGGAAATAAAGAGTATCATTAAGACCTGTGAGGGGGAGTGGCGCAGTATCATTAAGACCTGTGGCGCAGTGGAAACGAATCCAACTAGGAACCATGAGGTTGTGGGTTCGATCCCTGGCCTCGCTCAGTGGGTTAAGGATCCGGTGCTGCCTTGAGCTGTGGTGTGGGTGGCAGATGTGGCTCAGATCGGGTGTTGCTGGGGCTGTGGTGTAGGCCGGCACCTGTAGGCTCTAGTTAGACCCCAGCCTGTGAATCTCCATATGCTGCGGGTGTGGCCCTAAAAAGACCAATAAATAAATAAATAAATAAATAAATAAATAAATAAATAAACGAGACATGTGAGGGGACATGGGTCACTTATTATGAGTGGGAGTGTAATTTGGCTTGACCACCACAGAGGGCAGTGTGCCAGTATCCATTAAGATCTGTAGACACCAACCCTCATGACTCAACCACCCAACCTGGGAAATTCTCAGGTACATACAAAGAGAGACACGTGCAGCAGGGCTCACTTCAACATTGTTTATCGAAGTAGGAATTTTTCCTTTTTTTTTTTTTTTTTGGTTTTTAGGGCCGTACCTGAAGTATATGGAAGTTCCCAGGCTAGGGATTGAATCAGAGCCACAGCTGCTGGTCTACACCACAGCCACAGCAATGCGGGATCCGAGCCCGCCTCTGTGACCTACACCACAGCTCACGGCTCCGCTGGATCCCCCAACTCACAGAATGAGGCCAGGGATTGAACCCGTATCCTCACGGATGCTAGTTGGATTTGTTTCCGCTGTGCCACGATGGGAACTCTTTGTTTTAGGAGTTGATGAAAATCCAAAGACTATGAGGAAATGGCTAAATAAACAGTGATTTGCATTTACCATAAAATGCAACATTCATTGAAAAATGTGATGTGGTGGGTCGAGAGAGGGACCAATTAGGAGGTTGGAATTAGCATATATACGGTGCTATATATCAGAGTTAACCAACAAGGACCTACTGTATATAGCACAGGGAAATACACTCAATTTTTTGTAATAACCCATAAGGGAAAGATTCTGAAAAAGAACAGAGAGGCGTTCCCGTTGCGGCGCAGCAGAAACAAATCCGACTAGGAGCCATGAGGTTGTGGGTTCGATCCCTGGCCTCACTGGGTTAAGGATCTGGCATTGCCGTGAGCTGCGGTGTAGGTCACGGAGGTGGCTTGGATCTGGCATTGCTGTGGCTGTGGTGTAGGCTAGCAGCTGTAGCTCCGATTCGACCCCTAGCCTGAGAACCTCCATATGCTGCGGATGTAGCCCTAAAAAGACAAAAAAACAAAACAAACAAACAAAAAATGAACAGATGTATCTCTATCTCTAGAACATAATAGAGAGAGAGAAAGAGATGAATCACTGTGTTGTATGCCTGCAACTAACAGGATAGTGTAAATCAACTGTAATTTAAAAATTTTTTAATTAAAAAAATAGTTTTAAAAAAATGAGATGTGAGGAGTTTCCACTGTGGCACAGTGGAAACAATCCAGCTAGGAACCATGAGGTTGCAGGTTCGATCCCTGGCCTCAGTCAGTGGGTTAAGGATCTGATGTTGCCCTGAGCTTCGGTGTAGGTCGCAGAGGTGGCTCAGATCCCACGTTGGTGTGGTTGTGTAGGCGGGCAACTGTAGCTCCAATTAGACCCTTAGCCTGGGAACCTCCATATGCCATGGGTGTGGCCCTAGAAAAGACAAAAATAAATTAATTAATTAAAACTATAAAAGGAGAGAGAGGAGTTCCCGTCATGGCTCAGTCGTTAATGAACCCCGACTGGTATTCAGGAGGATGCAGATTCAATCCCTGGCCTTGCTCAGTGGGTGAAGGATTGGCGTTGCTGTGAGGTGTGGTGTCGGTCACAGATGTGGCTTGGATTCCATGTTGCTGTGGCTGTGGTGTAGGCCGGCAGCTGTAGCTCCAGTTCGACCCCTCGCCTGGGAAGTTCCATAGGCCGTGGGGGCAGCCCTCAAAAGAAAAGAAGAACAAAAAAAAAAAAAAAAAAAAGAATTGGTCCACAGAGGTTGCCAAGTAAAAGGAAGACTGTGTCCCAACGCAACTCATCAAATGTGTGCTGAGCTCAGGAATGGGACAAACCATTCTACAGACCAGGCAGAGCGAGTCCAGGCAGAAGATAAGATCCACAGGCACCTGGGGGCAGTGTCCTGCTTCCCTGGGATCTTTCAGCAAAAGCAGCACCTTACTTTGCCCACTCAGTTGTGAGATGGTCTAGAGAGAAGCATCAAAGGAGAACGGCCAGAGAATATAGATTCCCCACAAAACCCTCTCCCCAAGGGCCGCTTTCTTGACATGTGAGTGTAATGACTGCAGGTTATGGTGGATAGACGTGAGAGCAAGAAGTTGTGGGCAATCGATCAGACGTGCAACAAGGCTGTGACTTTGCGTGTGCCCCTGGCCAGCTGGCAGCACAGACCCCATGTCCTAGAATGGATCCTTCCCAAAGCTCCTTCTCCTGGGTGCTCAAACCTGACTAGGACCCTGAGTCCAGACCTGGAGAAGTCTGGCAAGACGTGTAGAGAGCCTCGGGAGTTCCCATTGTGGCACAGAGGAAACGAATCCGACTAGGAGCCATGAGGATGTGGGTTCGATCCCTGGCCTCACTCAGGGGTTAAGGATCCAGCTTTGCTGTGAGCTGTGGTGTAGGTCACAGACGCGGCTTGGATCCCGCATGGCTGTGGCTGTGGTGTAGGTTGCAGAAATGGCTCGGACCCCATGTTGCTCTGTTGCTGTGGCTGTGGCGTAGGCCAGAGGTGACCGCTCCTATTCCCTAGTCCGGGAACTTCCACATGCTGTGGGTGAGGCCCTAAAAAGCAGAATAATAATAATAATAATAAATGTGTAGAGTCTCTGTGAAGTGGGCTGGGCTGGGCTGGGCAAGAGTAAGAATCAGCTCTCAGCCTTTTTTTTTTTTTTCCCCAGGGCTACACCTGCAGCATATGGAAGTTCCCAGGCTAGGGGTTGAAGAGCCACAGCAACGCCAGATCTGAGCTGCATCCAAGACTTACACGGCAGCTTGCAGCAACACCAGATCCTTAACTCACTGAGCGAGGCCAGGGATCACACCTTGCCTCCTCATGGATACTAGTTGGATTCTTAACCCACTGAGCCACAGCGGGAACTCTTCTCTCCAGCTTAGAACTTACATCTCTTCCTTCGTCCTGCTATATGCATGTATGAAAGGAGTGTGTATATGTGTGTAAAAATGTGAATGCGAACCTCCAGGGGGAGTCGTTCATTTACTCATTGTCATTTATTAAGTACCACGCTCTATTAGAGATAGATTTAAAACCTGGTGAATAAGACAAAGTTCTGCCATTGTAGAGTTCACTTCCAAGAAGAATGGTCATCAGAATTTGATAAGTGAAAGCAGATAATTCCAGTAAGTAAAACCAGATGGGTAATTCCAAATCTTGACCAGTGCCGCCAAGTGTGAAGAGGAAGAGAAAGCAGAAAAATGGGATGAAGAGTGGCATGCGTTTTGGTAGAATGATCAGAGAAAGTCTCTGAGAGATGACTTTTTTTTTGGTTTTTTTTTTTTTTTGGCTGCACCCACGGTGTATGGAGGTTCCCACGCCAGGGATCAAATCCAAGCCATAGCAAATGACCAGAGCCACAGCAGGGACAATCCTGGATCCTTAACCAGCTGAGCCACCAGGAAACTCCTGAAAGATGAATTTTAAGTGGCATACAGATGTCACAAAAATCATAGCTGATGGACCAGGCCAGTGCTATCCAATAGAACATGACATGATAATGGAATATACATGATACAATAATGGACCAGATTAGATCTGCATCTCCACTGCAGTAGCCATTGGCCACTTGTAGCTATTGAGCCCTCGAAGTGTGGCTCCTCTCACTGAGAAACTGAATCTTTAATTCAATTTAATTTGAATGAATGTAAATGTTAATAGCTCCATGTGGCTAGTGGCTTTCCTAATAGCCCAAAGCCAGTCATTGACCATCAGACCTGAGGGATGGAAGAAGCCAGCCCTCCGAGATCTGGAGCAAGACCATTGCAGGATGAGGGAAAAGCAAATCCAGGAGGGAAGAGATTTGGAGTGGGTGGGGACAGAAAAGAGGCCAGTGTTGCTGGGACCTGGACGAAATGGGATTGAGTTTAGAGAACACATCACACAGATCCATGTAAATCCTTAAAAGAAGGTAAGATTTTTTTTAATAGAATGAGATATTATTAAGGAGTTCCCGGTGTGGCTCAGTGGTTAACGAATCCCACTAGGAACTATGAGGTTGCGGGTTCGATCCCTGGCCTTGCTCAGTGGGTGAAGGGTCCGGTGTTGCTGTGAGCTGTGGTGTAGGTCACAGATGTGGCTCAGATCCCGCGTTGCTATGGCTGTGGTGCAGGCCGGCGGCTCCAGCTCTGTTTAGACCCCTAGCCTGGGAACCTCCATATGCTGCGAGAGCAGCCCTAGAAAAGGCAAAAAGACAAAAAGACAAAAAAAAATGAGGTATTATTAAGTGGGTTTAAGCAGATGAATTTTATGACAGTAGTAATGACAATAACAATAGTTAAAGTTTAGGTGGAGTTACTAAGTGGGCTTTATGTATGAGTCAGTCTTTACTTCTCAATCCTCAATAGGAGGTGTGTTAGGAAAGCTATTGGGTGTAATTCTATGCCTCAATTTGGGCACATTTTCTTATATTTCCATCTTTTTTTTCCTCCCTCCCTTCCTTCCTCCCTTCCACCCGTCCTTCCATCCTCCCTTCCATCCTCCCTTCCATCCTCCCTTCCATCCGTCCTTCCATCCGTCCTTCCATCCTCCCTTCCATCCTCCCTTCCACCCGTCCTTCCACCCTCCCTTCCACCCGTCCTTCCATCCTCCCTTCCATCCATCCTTCCATCCTCCATTCCATCCTCCCTTCCATCCCTCCTTCCATTCTTCATTCTTTCCTTCCACCTTCCTCCTTTCCTTTATTCCTCCTCTTGTCTCCAATCATGCCCTTTCTCTTCCTCCCTTCCTTTCTATCTTCCATCCTTGGGCAAATATTGATTGAGACCTATGTCTCAATCTTAGGCACCATGTGGGGTGCCAGGGACTCAGCAGGATACAGAAGTGCCAAACTGTCTTCCTTCTTGGGAGCTTGCCTCTTTAGGACAGACAACACACAAGAAAATGCACACATAAACAAGATAATGTCGGAAAATGATAAGCCTTAGGAAATGAACAAAGAGAAGGAGAGAGGTGAGAAGGAGAGTGATTTAGATGGTGCCTGAGGATGAGGATTGTGCTGTGAGTGGGTGATGTTTGAGACCTGAATAATGAGAAGGAGTCAGTTATGGGAAGAGCAGAGGGTATGTGTGTGTGTGTGTGTGAAAAAGAGATGGAGAGAGATACCCTCTAGGGGAATATCTGATAATATAAGAACTTCAGTCTTTGGAGCAGAGTGTGTGTGTGTTTGTGGATATCTTTCTAGGTGTGCACTGTTCTTCTTTCCTCTCTAACTGTCATGTCTCCATCTGTTATATGATCAGATTGATGGGTTTGAAAATCTGTTGAGTATTTCGTGCGCCCCAAGCTGTGAGAGTCGGATCTAAGTACAGGCACAGTAGGAAGCACTAATGAATTTATGATGCTGCTTTACACCATGGGAGCTGGAGCTCTTGGTTTGGGAATGCAACTTTATGAAGGAAATAATCTCAAGGGCAAACGTGGAAGGCTCTTACCCGGACACAGTGTAAGAGAGGCTGTCCTGCCATTGTGACCAAATGTAGCCCCAAAGGGGGGCTTCTGGGCTACATTCTCTCAGCAGCAAGAACAAGTTTCTTCAACACTAGAGCTGGCGCCTGTCAGTCTGACAAAACATTGTTCTTCCTGCACCATTCACACCTGTCCTTCCCGTGGATGGATGCTTCCCATCTTGACCGACTTATTCAACGCGTTTCCATGGCCGGGCATCAGTTGGCCAGAGCAACTCCTTCCACCAATACAACACTGAGTGCTTTGACTGAGCCTTATCTGTCTAGCTGATCAGCCTCCTTGGATCACAAGGAAGAAACCCGTACAAATTATGTACAAAAGCCAAGTTTGCTTTAAGGATGCACATAAGGTAAACTTGAAATGACCTCATCATCACTGCATATGCTTCTAAGATGAATGCACAATGAATAAACAGCCTTCATATATAATAGCAAATAATTAACATGTGTACTGCGCAGTTAATTCCTTCCAGGCACTGTGCTAAGTTGTAATTTGTTCAGGCTGCTGGAACAAAAATACCGTAGACTGAGTGGCTTAAACAACAAACATTTAGTTCCCACAGTTCTAGAGGCTGAGAATCCCAAGATCAGTGAGCTGGCGGGTCACCATCGGATGATAACCTGCCTGGCAGGTTTTATTTATTTATTTTATTTATTTATTTATTTATTTATTTATTTATTTATTTATTGTCTTTTTTGCTATTTCTTGGGCCGCTCCCGCGGCATATGGAGATTCCCAGGCTAGGGGTCGAATCGGAGCTGTAGCCACCGGCCTACGCCAGAGCCACAGCAACGCGGGATCCGAGCCGCTTTGTGGCAGAAGAAGGAAGGGAGCTTCCCGGGGTATCTTTTATAAGGCACTAATCCTGTTCATGAGAACTTCACCCTCATGACCTAAGCCCCTCTCAAAGGCTACACCCCCTAATCTCATCCCATTGGGTGCTACGATTTAATATATGAATTTGGGTGGGAGGGGACCAACAGTCTACAGCTCCATCCTAAGCACCAGCCCTTTAATCTTCATAAAACATGCTCCGAGATTGGTCTTGCTGGTGATCCCCACTGTATGAGGAAACTAAGATTTGAGGTGGTTTAAATAAAAGTCAGAAAGAGAAAGACAAATACCAGATATAATATACACCATAAATGAACCTGTCTACAAAAGAGAAACAAACTCATGGACATGAAGAACAGACTTATTGTTGCTCAGGGGGAGGGAGTGGGATGGACTTGGGGGTTTGGGGTTAGCAGGTGCAAACGTTTGCATTTGGTATAGATAAGCAATGAGGTCCTGCTGTATAGCACAGGGAACTATATCCAATCCCTTGATGGAGAACAGTACGGAAAAAAAGAATGTATATAAAAGCATACCTGGAGTTCCCATTGTGACTCAGCGAGGGTGAACCTGACTAGTATCCATGAGAGTACAGGTTCGATCCCTGGCCTTGCTCGGTGGGTTAAGGATCTGGGTTGCTGTGGGCTGTGGTGTATGTAGGTCACAGTAACAGCTCGGATCCTGCGTTGCTGTGGCTGTGCTGTAGGCTGGCAGCTGTGGCTCCCATTTGACCCCTAGCCTGGGAACCTCCATATACCACAAGTGCAGCTCTAAAAAAATAAACAAAGAAACAAAAAATCACAAACAAACAAACAAAAAAGCAAGTATACCTCCTGGATCACTTTGCTGTATAGCAGAAATTAACAGAACATTGTAAATCAATTATAATTAATTTAAAAAAAATTAGCTTTCCCAAAGTTCTTTAGATGAACAATAGCAGAGCCAGGACGGGACCACACAGTTAGAGGCTGTCAGGATAAGACACACATACGGGTGAAGGAGGCAGACTCGGCAAGAGGAAGTAGGGCTTGGTTCAGCTGCAGGAGGCAGGTGAGAAGGAAGCAGGGCTGGCAGGCTCCCGAGGCAGTGATGCACTGACACAGCCAAGAGTGCAGGGCGGGCTGGAGAGACCTGGAATAAAGCCTTCCCAAGAGGAGCTGGCTCCTGTCACCAGCCATTAAATCGTGAACACGAGGTGCTGGTGCAGACACGCTGACACCTCCTTCATCATTTCATTGTGGCACCTGCCCTTTGAAACGTGGAGCCGGAGAAAAGAAAATACAGTGAAACAGCTAATAGATATGGGTGCTTGAGGTTCTGCAGCGGGGTGCCCTTTGAATGCGTATGAATAAAGTATCGAAGCAATAAACTCCAGGGGGAATCTCCAGTCAGGGGCAGGTGAAGTGAGCCATAAGCTCATTCATTCAAAACCAGGGAACGTCTTTTTTTTTTTTTTCTTTTCTTTTTAGGACCGCACCCGCAGCATCTGGAAGTTCCCAGGCTAGGGGTCAGATCAGAGCTATAGGTGCCAGCCTCCACCACAGCCACAGCCACATCTACACCAGATCCTTGACCCACTGAGCCAGGCCAGGGATCGAACCCACATCCTCATGGATCTTCGTTGGAGTTTCTAACCACTGAGCCATGAAGGGAACTCCAACCAGGAAGCATCTTGTTTTAGAACCTCTGGGGTGAGGCATTCCAATAACAAAAGAGGAAAGATTGAAGGGGAAGTGGTGGGTCAGAAGGCGCTGATGGAGGTTGTGGGCAGGCAACGGGTCAGATTTTAGAGCCCTGCTTCCCGACCTGTGACTTATTGCAACCTGAGAATTATTGCAAGGGACCTTTCCAGGCTTTGAGATACCAAGCATTGGGTATAGATGAAATCAATACCAAGCATTGGGTATAGACCACATCAATGAAAATTTCATACACACATGGCCACTCTTAAAAATGTAGATTCAGTGGTAACGACTCCATCACAAATTCATCGCCAACTGCATCGTTGCTTTCTGTCCATATGTGCTTTCTAAATCAAACCATACAAACCAGGCGGCTTCTGCATATGGTGGTCTGTTGATGCTAAAGCCGGGGTGTCGCACTGGGAAAAGTCAGAGAAGACAGAGAGAAAGAAAGGCAAGCCTATGATTTGTGCGGTTTGAGGTGTGGGCCCCCTAAAGTGGCCCATGCTCTGCCCAGCAGTGATCAAATGCTTGGGTAACCCAGGGAGGCGAGGAAAGATTTCTCGGAGTTGCCGTCGGGGCTCAAAGGAAACAAATCTGACTAGCATCCATGAGGACGCAGGTTCGATCCCAGGCCTGGCTCAGTGGGTTAAGGATCCGACCTTGCCACCAGCTGTGGGGCAGGCCGGCACCTGCAGCTCTGATTCGACCCCTAGCCTGGGAACCTCCACAGGCTGTGGGTGCAGCCCTAAAAAAGACCAAAAAAAGAGAGGAGAGATATCTATGTGCCAAAGAGAAGCTGTCTAGTGCTCTCAGAGTGGGTTGTATCAACACCCCTTGGAGAGGTGGGTTTCTGTCAATCAAGGTCATCAATTTTTTTTTTGTCTTTTTAGGGCTACACCTGAGGCACATGGAGGTTCCAGGCTAGGGGTCCAAATGGAGCTGCAGCCACCAGACTACTGCCACAGCCACAGCAACGCCGGATCTGAGCCACGTCTGGGACCTACGCCACAACCCACGGCAATGCCGGATCCTTAACCCACTGAGCAATGCCAGGGATCGAACCCGCGTCCTCAAGGATGCTAGTCAGGCCCGTCAACCACTGAGCCATAACAGGAACTCCAAGGTCATCAATATTTACAGAGCAGCGGGTACATGTGGTAACCAGCAAGAGGCGTGTAGATTCAGAATTTAAGCAAGGGTAGTCGTTTCTTTTACTCACTCAATGAATCCATTTGTTTGCACCTACCATGTGCTGTGTTACACTAGCAGCCATAGCAAGACGGGGGCAGGGCGGGGGGTGGTGCGGGGGTGAAGGAGGGGTCGTCTTTTACCAATATGTGCTCTGGCCTGGGATGCCGGATTCCTTTTCTTGTGCATGAGTGGAGGTTATTATTCCATTTCAACAGATGATGAAACAGAGCATCAAACCCAGGAAGTGGGTGGTTCAAAGCCCATCGTGGGTCACAGAGAGAACCCCGAAGTGAAACACCGAGCCACTCACCTTTGTCAGGATGAGCTCCCACTGACAAGCTTGTTCCCATCGTGGTGCAGTGGTTAACGAATCCGACTAGGAACCATGAGGTGGCGGGTTCGATCCCTGGCCTGGCTCAGTGGGTTAAGGATCCAGCCTTGCCATGAGCTGTGGTGTAGGTTGCAGATGGGGCTCAGATCCTGCGTGGCTGTGGCTCTGGTGTGGGCTGGCGGCTGCAGCTCCAATTGGACCCCTAGCCTGGGAACCTCCATATGCCGCGGGAGCGGCCCTAGAAATGGCAAAAAAAAAGACATAAATAAATAAATTAATTAAATTTAAAAAAATAAAGGAGGTGATTATAGGCTCTGGAATCAAGTGGAATCAAGTTGACCTCAGCAAGTAATGCCTCCCAGTGATTTCCTGCCAGAAACTCATGGAGCCCCTGTGAATCCTGAAACAAGGTAGACTTCTCAGAGTATACTACTGTTTCAGAAAGATGCACACTTCTTCAGGGCAAGATCTTGCTCTTCACTCAATCTATTTATTTATTTTTCTTTGTAGAGATACCCCCATGGCATATGGAAGTTCCCGGGCCATCAATTTGGATCTAAGCTGCAGCCGTGGCAACACTGAATGCGTTTAACACACTGCATGCCATCGGGGATCGAACCCTTGATGCTGCAGTCAAATTCTTAACCCACTGTGCCATGGAGGGACCTCCTCCAGGTTAGGTCTTAAGTTAGAGCTTTAACGCAGGATGCCTTTTTTCTCCACTTCAATTTAGCCCTTTGCCCTAAGGCCCTGGCAGATGCTTTTCTGGGGTCTTCACATAAGAAACATGCTTTCCAAAGGGTTTGACTTTTTGCCTCCAGGGATTCCAGGATTGATAAGTTTGGATTTGAAAATCACCATCAACTTTCCAACAGGGAATGCCCATCGTGGCTCAGCAGAATAGAATCTGACTAGTATCTCTGAGGACACAGGCTCGATCCCTGGCCTCGCTCCGTGGGTTAAGGATCTGGCATTGCCACGAGCTATGGTGTAGGTTGCAGATGCAGCTCAGATCTGGTCTTGGTGTGGCTGTGGTGTAGACTGGCAGCTGCAGCTGTGATTGGACCCCTAGCCTGGGAACCTCCATATGCTGCTGAAGCAGCCCTAAAAAGAGAAAATAGACTAGACTAGACTAGAAAAGTCTAGAATAGTCTGGAATGGAATGGAATAGAATAGAATAGGATAGGATAATAAACTTTCCAACAGAATGGGACTGAAAAGGCTCTAGCTTCGTGGTCCTGAGCAGGGCGCATTGTCTCTTTGACGCTCAGTTTCCACATCTCTCTAATGGGCTCAGTGAATACTCACAAGTGTGAGGTTCAGCTGGAATAATAGGTGAAATTGCCTCGCTCAGTGCTTGGCAAGTGGCAGGTGACCGGTTGCATTTCTGAGATTCTTTCCTCAATGCAGAGGAAACAGCCCTCCCCTGTGCCCTGGCTCTAATCACCGTTCCCCTGGGTTACGGTTTATCAGCAGGGCTCAGAAACCATTGCTCATGTAGGCACCGTTTATTCCACTGGAAAATGCATTTGGGAAAATGTGAGGTGCCCGCGTACCTCTGATTCAGGCCAGCCAAAGGCAAGCTCAGCTGCTGACCCTCCCAGAGAGCACAGGCTCTTTCTATCTAATGTTGCCCTCTCCTCGGCGTTCTGATCATGTCCATTTGCTTCCACTGAGGAGGCTGGGGAGAGAGAGATCACACAGTGAATGATGGAGCTTGATCCAGCCAGAATTTCTGGGGATTCTGGCCCAGGCTTCTATAGCTCCCAGGGGTTAGTCAGTGACAGCCCATCTTTACGACAAACGTAATGAGTCTCATTTTCTGATTTAGTTTTGACACCTACCCGCAGAGTGAACTTGAGCTACTTAGGCAACCTTGCTGAGCCTCTGTGCTTTAGTTAAGCATTGTCAGGCAGTGACTAAGAGCTTAGGCCAAGGGGCAGGGCACACCTGAGATTGAATTTCAGTTCCACCTCTTCTGACTTTGGACTAATGAATCTATTCCACTGAGCCTCAGTTTCTTGACCTCTTTAAAGTGGGGAGAGGAGGTCCCATCATAGCTCAGCGGTAGAGAACCACTAGTATCCATGAGGATGTAGGTTTGATCCCTGGCCTCGATCGGTGGGTTGGGTATCCATCATTGCCATGAGCTGTGGTGTAGGTTGCAGTTGAGGCTCGGATCCTACATTGTAGTGGCTGTGGTGTAGGCTGGCAGCTTCAGCTCTGATTTGACCCTTAGCTTGGGAGCTTCCATATGCTGCAGGTGCAGCCCTAAAAATCCAAAAAAAAAAAAAGTAGGGAGAATAGTTGTACCTTTTTTCTCCCCCTTCAGGGTGCAGCAGCTTGATGTGGGATCTCAGTTCTCAGGCCAGGGTTTGAACCTCAGCCCCAGCAGTGAGAGTGCCAAATCCTAACCACTAGACCACTAGGGAACTCCCAGTCGTACCTCTTTAAGAAAGTTGTTTTAAAAATTCACAACTAGAGTTCCTGTTGTGGCTCAATGGGTTAAGAACCCAACTAGCATCCATGAGGATGCAGGTTCAATCCCTGGCCTTGCTCAGTGGGTTAAGGCTCTGGTGTTTCGAGATTGCAGCTGTGGCTCAGATTTGGTGTTTCTGAGGCTGCGGCAAAGGCTGGCAGCTGCAGCTCTGATTTGACCCTTAGCCTGAGAACGTCCATATTTGAAGAGCGTGGCCCTAAAAAAAAAAAATTCACAGTTAACCTACAATATGTGAGGCATTCTTTTAGACATTAACTCATGTAACCCTCATATAATCGCCTTGAAATGGGTAATTATTAGTATGACGCCCATTTTCCAGATGATGCAACTGGGACGCCAACTACTTGGGTTAGAATTTGAAGAGAGTCACAGAGCTAATACTGAACCAAATAAGGGTCTGCTGTCCCACGAGCAATGACGCCAATCTACCCACACTGAGGTGCAGTAAATAAAAGTGCAGCATTTATTGCAGGTGCCAAGCAAGGAATCCAGATAGCTAGTGCTCAACAAGCCCAAACTCCTTGCTGTATTTCAGGAAGGCATTTTTGAAAGCCAGGTGAGGGAAGGGAGTTGCAGGGTACCATCAGCTCGTGCACGATTCTGATTGGCTGATGGTGAGGTAACCGGGTGACGTCACAGGGGTTAATATTATCCATCTTTATGCGCCAGTAAGCCTGGGGGCTAGGTGCTCCCCGTCATCAAGTAATTAATTTCTTCCATTTGGTGGGAGTTTCAGCATCTGTAAAACAACTCAGGAAGTGTGCATCAGATATTGCTATCCAGGTACTTCAGGGAGAAGCTAAAGCAGAGGATTCGGGGGGGGGGGGGGGGCCTATATCTAGTCAATTGTGATGGAACATGATGGAGGATAATGTGAGAAAAAGAATATATAGACATATATATGTATACATATGACCGGTCGCTTTACTGTATGGTAGAAATTGACAGAACATGGTAAATTAACTATAATGGAAAAAATTAAAATCATAAAATAAAGTGTTGAAGAAAAAAAAAAAAAAGATGATTTGGGAGAGAGGGTTGTCGTCCTGCTTAGCTTTAGCTATATGACCAGTGGATCCAAATTCCAGTCTCTCCTCTTAACCCGCAAGCTCTAGAGCCCAGTATCTGAAAGCGCTTGGAGACGTTGATCTGGTATCAGAATTTGAACTCTCAGCGGCCGAACAGCACTGAGTAAGCACTGGGTGAATGTATGATAACGATGGTAGGATGGCTGCAATATGTTGTTGCTGTGGTGATTGACCTGCATTCCGAGGGGGCTGGTGCTTAGCCTGGAGCCACCTCCAGGGGAGCGAAAGTGGGGGAGGGCGAGCGAGTTGGATGGTGTCTCATAAACATTTGGGGCTGTGAGACCAGCTGTGTGATCTTGCGGAATGATTCTCGCTTCAGGACTGTGTGTTGACGCCAATGTCACGGCTGCTCTGAGCACCCCAGATACTGTTAACGAGCTGTTCCAAGCCCAGATGCAGTGTTTTCTCACCATATGGTCCACGCTGCACTGCAGGGTCTTTCAGACAAGGAAGGATGGTAAGGAACTCAGAAATGCTGAACCCCGCGCAGGGGAAACATGCTTAGAGGAGTCGTGTCCTCCAAACGGCCCCAGTCTTCCTGACCCCCAGGGATCATGTTTCATTGGCCTGTCATTCATTTATTCAATCAACAACCACACATCGTTATGGGGCACCTGCCAGGTGGCAGGTACTACATCAGGCACTGGGGATACAAAGGTGAATAAAACTTTGCCCTTGGCTTGGAGAAACTGAGACTGAGCAAAGTTTGTGCGACCTACACACAGTGAGGCCGCACAGAAACGCCGGAGTTGTGAGCACAGAAAGGTTTATTGCAGAGCCAAGCAAGGAGATGGGTGCCTTGCACTCAAAAACCTTGGAACTCCTCAATGGTTTGGGGGGAGAAGTTTTTATAAGCAAGATTTGGGGTGAGGGCTGCAGGGTGTGTGACTTTCTTCTGATTGGTTGGTGGTGACGCGGTGGGGCGGGGCTCCAGGAATCTTACCCTCAGCCTGAATATACCACCTCCACCTGAATGGGGGCTTTATTCCCTGCAGAAGAAGTCGAAGATATGGTTATGAAAATTCTTTAGGGAATCAGGACCCTGCCCCAAGGCTGCATGATTTTTTTTTTTTTTCTGCCTTCCCTTGCCTGATTAGCAACTGCCCTTTGGAACTCAGAGGTCAAAGAGACTGCATGAAGCCAATTTCCTACACACAAGAAAAGGCCGACACAGAAAGGCTTCTGTGCCCAGGAGGTTCCCGTAGGTTCCTTCCCCGTTTTCAAGACTAGTCACCAAAGGCAGGGAAACAAGCCATGTTATGACATTATTCTAAGCTCTGCCATACAGGAAGTTACCAAAGACCCCAGGAATTCAAAGGAGTTAATGAAAATCTTTGTAATGGAATTTTAAAAGATTTTTTGCATGCTGGCATCTAAACACCCTTCCTAGGGAGTTATGGTTGCAGGTCAATGGTAACAAACCAGGCTAGTATCCATGAGGATGCAGGTTCTATCCCTGTCCCCTCTCAGTGGGTTAAGGATCTGATGTTGCTATGAGCTAAGGGGTAGGTCGCAGACATGGCTAGGATCCCGAATTGCTGTGGCTGTGGTGCAGGCCAGCAGCTGCAGCCCCATATCGACCCCTAGCCTGGGAACTTCTATATGCTGTGGGTGCGGCCCTATAATAAAGCCAAAAAAGTAAATAAATTAAAAAATAGATTTGTGGGAGTTCCTGTCGTGGCGCAGTGGTTAACGAATCCAACTAGGAACCATGAGGTTGCGGGTTCGGTCCCTGCCCTTGCTCAATGGGTTAACGATCCGGCGTTGCCGTGAGTTGTGGTGTAGGTTGCAGACGCGGCTCGGATCCTGCGTTGCTGTGGCTCTGGCGTAGGCCGGTGGCTACAGCTCCGATTCAACCCCTAGCCTGGGAACCTCCATATGCCGCAGGAGCAGCCCAAGAAATAGCAACAACAACAACAACAACAATAACAACAACAACAAAAAATAAATAAAAAATAAATTTCAAAAAAAAATAGATTTGTGGTTGTCAAGGGGGAGGGGGAGGGAGTGGGATGGATGGGGAGCTTGGGGTTAATAGATGCAGACTATTGGTTTGGGGATGGATTGGCAATGAGATCCTGCTGTGTAGCCCTGGGAACTATGTCTAGTCACTTATGATGGAGCCTGATAATGGGAGAAAGAAGAATGTATACATGTATGTGTGACTGGGTCACCATGCTATACAGTAGAAAAAAAAATAATGTATTGGGGAAATAAAAGTGTGTATATATATATAAAATAAATACAAATTTTAAAAATAAATAAATCAATAAACACCTTTCCTATTCAGGAGAGCTCCCCAAATAGGCAAATGTCAGGTTCCCATCTTCTCCTGGTGAAGGTAAAGAGAATCTGACTTTCCTTCTCCCTGCATTCTGCAGGTGGCTTATGAACACATGTTATAAATGGCCACCTCGGAGTACCCATCGTGGCTCAGTGGCTCATGCATCCGACTAGGAACCATGAGGTTGTGGGTTCGATCCCTGGCCTCGCTCAGTGGGTGAAGGATCCGGCGTTGCCGTGAGCTGTGGTGTAGGTCGAAGACACGACTTGGATCCCGCATTGCTGTGGCTATGGTGTAGGCCAGTGCCTACAGCTCCGATTGGACCCCTAGCCTGGGAACCTCCATGTGCTGCAGGAGCGGCCTAAGAAAAGGCAAAAAGGCAAAAAACAAAAACAAAAACAAAAGCCACCGGGGCTCTCCCTTGCCTTTCGGAATCCTGTGTCCAGAGGATTCCTCCACTCCCCAGCTGGAGTGTCTCCTAAGTCTGATCAAAACGTCAGACTTGGTATCATCCCTTGAAACCGGCTTCTTTCCCCATGTTTTCCACATCCATCAACTGCACTAGGCTGAAACATGAGCTCAGGTCAACAATCTTGGAGTCATTTCTGACACTCTTTTTTTTTTTTTCTTTTTCTTTTTAGGGCTGCACTTGCGGCATATGGAGGTTCCCAGGCTAGGGGTCGAATCGGAGCTGTAGTGGCGGGCTACACCACAGCCCCAGCAACTCCAGATCCGAGCCGTGTCTGCGACCTACATCACAGCTCACGGCAACGCCAGATCCTTAACCCACTGAGCAAGGCCAGGGATCGAACTTGCATCCTCAAGGATGCTAGTCAGATGCATTTCCACTGAGCCACGGTGGGAAGTCCTGGATAGATATATTTTAAACGGCAGATCTTATGTTCTCCTGTGAATGTTCTTCAATGGCTTCTCATCACATAGGGAATAAAATTCCGTGTCTTTCCCCTGGACCCTGAGAACCCCGATGTCCTTCCCTCCCCATCTGCTTACCTTCTTTTCTCACTTTTTTAGCTTTGCTCCTGCCCCTTCAGGATGGCTGGTCTCCAGTCCATTCCTCAAGCACACAAAGACAGGAGAACACAGGCATGTGAAGTGTCAGGCCCGGTCAGAAAGAACTTACTTAAAACCAGGAGAAAGAAGGAAAATTGGGGGTGGAAAGTTCCAGAAAAGGTAGAAGGAGTTAACATCCAAAGCCCAGTTGGGGAGAGGTTGGTTTTACACCTATGAGAGAGCTGCCTTCTCTAGTGTTTCAGGAAGAAGGAGACTAGGAAACATATAGAAATAGCTGCTGCAGCGGCAGCAACTTAGGTCACTATGGTGGTGGTGGGTTCGATTCCCAGCCTGGAACTTCCACCTGCCCTGGGCGTGGACGAAAGTAAGAGAAATAGCTGCTGGATCAAGGCCCAGGTGAGGAGGCCAATGAGGGGATAAGAGCTGAGAAATGGCCAGATGAGGATAAGAAAACCTATCCCAAAAAAAGCCTCAGCTAAGGACAGGCGATCAATGGCTTATTCATCCATTCGTTCAGCGGATATTTATTGAACACCTGTTACGTGCCAGGAATGGCTGTCAGGTGTTTGCTTGGCCAGTGAGCTTAGGAACCAGACATAGTCACTCAGGGAGACTTGGAAAAAAAGTGTCTTTATGTTCTGTTTCCTTCTCTGCAAAATGGATGCATGATGATACCCGCTCTGTTGATTTTTATTTATTTATTTATTATTTATTTTTTGTCTTTTTAGGGCAGCACCCATGCCATATGGAGGTTCTCAGGCTAGGGGTCAAATTGGAGCTGTAGCTGCTGACCTATGCCAGAGCCATGTCTGCCACCTACACCACAGCTCACGGCAACACTGGATCCTTAACCCACTGAACGGGGCCAGGGATCGAACCCAGGTCCTCATGGATACTAGTCGGGTTCGTTAACCACTGAGCCACATCGGGAAGTCCAATACCTGCTCTGTTGATTATTTATGTGATGCTACAAAGACGTCTCCTTTTATCTGACGTCGTAGTTGGAGTGGAAGCTCTGTGGGGTCAGCGCCTCCTTGTCTGTTTGGGTCACTATTATATTTCTATTTATGGAAATGAGCACTTATGGAATGAAGGAATGAATGAGTGTACCTGATTCAGAATCAGTTTGGGGAAGGAGAAACAGCTGTTCCTTGGTTGATTTTGAGCAGCTACTGAATAGCTTCTTACTGGCAAAAATCCTATGTATCTCAAGCCACAACAGTTGTATCTTGGCACAAGGAAATGATTTTACCACATGTGCCTCAAATGCAGGAACTCTGCTGAAGTACATGGTGTAATCCATCTGTCCCATGATGATCAAAGACATTTGGGCTCCTCTGCCCCCCTCTCCCTTCTCCAGGACCTTCTCCAGCCCGCCCCACCTCTCATTCCCTTTTGCACAAAGCACTGAGCTAGGCATGCACTTACTCCCCTATACACACGGGTTTATAGGCTGGGTACCATTTCTCCCAGATGCTTCCGATAAGACTCAAGATTCACAGGAGTTTACATTGTGGCTCAGCGGAAACAAATCTGACTCGCATCCATGAGGACTCAGGTTTGATCCTTGGCCTCGCTCAGTGGGTTAAGGATCCGGCGATGCTGTGAGCTGCGGTGTAGGTCGCAGATGCAGCTCGGAACCCCCGTTGCTGTGGCTGTGGCTGTGGCCGGCAGCTGGAGCTTGGATTCGACCCCTAGCCTGGGAACCTCCATGTGCAGCGGGTGTGATTCGAGATTCACAAAGAGCTTGACAGGCTGTAGCAATTTGCTGAAACGAAAGAGTTGAATTTGAAGGGGGTCAATGTGAAAACAAACACTGAAGTCTAAGAAGTGAATGACAGAGACAGAATGAGAAGAAGAACCCTGCAGCTGCTCCTGTGCGAGGGAAAAAGGCAAAAAAAATAAAGGAGCAAAAACACATCTGAGGGGTGGAAATCTGGAAAAGGCCATGTGAAAATATCTGTCTTCAGTACTTCTTTGCATCAACATTTATTTAATATTTTTATACTATGCGCGAGTTCCATAAGAAAATCAGAAAAATCTCTCTCTCCAATTGAGATGAAAGCAGGGTATCTGGATGTTCCTTCAACTCCAGCTCAACTAATAACAGCTCCCCTGTTGATCGCCAGCCTCCAGATTCGGAATTATAGTTGATACTATGGGCTCGAATCAGAATATACTTTTTTTCCTCCCCTTAGATCAGTTCCTTCGTTCCCACATTTCTCAGCTTTTCCATTTGGTCAAATGTAAATATTTTCTCCTTGCACTCCTCTGAGAATTGCTGTGCCGATTGCTCTTGCTCATCTGGTGTAAGTTTTTAAAATTCCGGCATTAATTGGACACTATTGGGAGTGATTTACCTGCAGTATCACATGCAATTATCATTACAACCCTATAAGAGAGGGAATCTTATTAAACTATTTTTTTTTAGATGAGAAAATAGAGGTTCGGAGTGGGTTAAGTAATACCATCAAAGTGACCTGCCTGGATAGTCAGAGCTTTTTTTTTTTTCTGTCTTTTGTCTTTTGAGGGCTGCACCCATGGCATATGGAGGTTCCCAGGCTAGGGGTCCAATCAGAGCTACGGCTGCCAGCCCATACCGCAGCCACAGCAACACCAGATCCAAGCCTCATCTGCGACCTACACCATAGCTCACGACAACACCGGATTCTTAACCCACTGAGTGAGGCCAGGGATCGAACCTGCAACCTCGTGGTTCCTAGTCGAATTCAATTCCGCTGCACCACAGTGGGAACTCCAGAGCTCTTTTTTTTTTTTGTCTTTTTTTTTTAGGGCTGCACCCGTGGCATATGTAAATTCCCAGGCTAGGGGTCCAGTTGGAGCTAGCTGCCAGCCTACACCACAGCCACAGCAAGACCAGATCCTTAACCCACTGAGTGAACAGGGATTGAACCCGAAACCTCATGGTTCCTTGGATTCGTTTCCACTGTGCCATGACAGGAACTCCTGGTCAGAGTTCTTGAATCAGGTTGACTCCCCTAAACTGTTTTCCTTAGCCCTGCCGCCCCCCAAAATGACACAATTAAATTTGAGGCAAGCTAAATGGACCCACAAACATGAAGACATTTAAAATTAAATTTGGGGGAGTTCCCGTCGTGGCGCAGGGGTTAACGAATACGACTAGGAACCAGGAGGTTGCGGGTTCGGTCCCTGCCCTTGCTCAGTGGGTTGACGATCCGGTGTTGCCGTGAGCTGTGGTGTAGGTGGCAGACTCGGCTCGGATCCCGCGTGGCTGTGGCTCTGGCGTAGGCCGGTGGCTACAGCTCCGATTCGACCCCTAGCCTGGGAACCTCCATGTGCCGTGGGAGCGGCCCAAAGAAATAGCAAAAAAAAAAAAAAAAAAAAAAGACAAAAATAAATAAATAAAATTAAGTTTGGGGTTGGTAAATGCAAATTGTTACATTTAGAGTGGATAAGCCATGAGGTCCTACTGTACAGCCCAGAAATTATATCCAATCTCTTGGGATAGACCATGATGGAAGATAGAATAAGAAAGAGAATATACATATACATATATATACATACACATTATATATGTATATATGTGTATACATAAAATACACATATTCTGTCTTGTGGATTGTATTCTTGTGTATATTATATATTGGGTATGATATATATTATATATACATGCAACATATATATGTATACATGCAACACATATATGTGTATGACGGGCTCACTACTGCTGTGCAGCCGAAATTGACACAACACCGTACATCAACTATACGCTCATAAAAAATCAAATTAAATGTTTAAAAACATGCATCGGTTAAAAAAAAAAAATTCTGGAGAGGCGATGTCAGTTCAGGATGAGCACATTTATTCATGGCCAAAGCTGTTGCTTTGATCTGAAAACTACACACAGCCCACCCGTTAGCCACTAACAGCGTCGAACTCAATGTGAATTTCTCCACCAGGCAAATTCCTCTTGCCTAATAAAAGTGCTTGCCGAGAAAGCTCAAAACCCAGTAGCAATTAATTATTGACAGAGCATGTGAATTAGAGATAAAAGAAAAGTCATTCTTTCTCCGAACACGCGATAGTAAATAAATTTAATTATGGTAGGGGAAGCCAAGGGATCTTCGTCCGTATTAAGTTTTATTAGCAGAGACATTTAAAAGCATGTCATCATAACAAAGAGGTCTTGTGTAATTCTCCATGTACCACTTTGGCGCGAGGCTCGAGAGGGCATTGGCTTAATGGAGCACGTGGTGGCAGATGGCCTGCTGCACCGACAGGTAGGGAACAGGTTGATGCCAATTAACTTTGGACTACACATCCCTACAGCAAATTGACTGTATAATAGGATCCAATGATAGACCTGCCACATTGGGTGTGGGGTAGGGAGCCTCAAATTCCTTTGATATCTTGGAGCTCCCCAATAAACCCAGGTCACTGGGGAGGTGAATACAGCTGGATGGGTGGGTTTGGAGAAGCAACCTTGGGAAGGACACCAAGAGACATGGGGCCTGGGGTGGGATCCATCACTGGCTTGCTGGGCCACCTGGGGAGTCAAGAATGAAGAAATTCCATGTATAAAACCATTCTTTTTTTTTTTTTTTTGGCTTTTTAGGACCACACCCACGGCATATGGAGGTTCCCAGGCTCGGGATTGAATCGGAGCCACAGCTGCTGGCCTACACCACAGCCACAGCTACACCAGATCCAGCCATGTCTGTGACCTACACCACAGCTCACAGCAACGCCGGATCCTTAACCCACTGAGCCAGGCCAGGGATCAAACCCGCAACCACGTGGTTCCTAGTCGCATTCGTTTCCACTGCGCCACGATGGGAACTCCCATATAAAACCAGTTCTATGCTAGATGCTGTCACATGGTATGTCCTTGCTTTCTCAGCAGAACTTGAGGTAAGTTTTAGGATGTTACCCACGAGGATAATAAGGCTTAGGAAGGTGATTCAACATACAGAGGTCACAAAGCCTGACTAATGCCCTAGCTCTGGGCTTCGGTTTCCTCTTTCACATAAAAATGCCTCTGGACAAGGTCAGGGGTCAGCAAAGTTTTGTCTTAAAGGGCCAGATAGGAAATACGTTCAACTTCACGTGTTCAACTTTATGCTGTCTCTGGCAGCTCTTCAGCTCTGTTGTTGTAGATGCAAAAGCAGCCACAGGACAGGACAAAAAGGAAGGAATGTGACGGTGTTCCAATGAAAGTTTATTTATAAGCGTTGAAATTTGAATCACATATAATTTTCACGCATCACAAAATGTTGGTATTATTATTTCAGGTATTTCCCCCCAATCTTTTGAACATTAAAAATCATTCTTAGCTGTGGCTCATTCAAAAACAGGAGGCAGTTCATAGTTTGGCAACTCCTGGGCTAGTTTTTTTTTTTTTTCTGTCTTTTTAGGGCTGCATCCGCAGCATATGGAGGTTCCCAGTCTAGTTTTCTAATTGGAGCTGTAGCCAGCCTACACCACAGCAATGCCAGATCCAAGCTGCATCTGGCACCCATACCACAGCTCACGGCAACACCAGATCCTTAACCCACTGAGCAAGACCAGGGATCAAACCCGAAACTTCATGATTCCTAGTCAGATTCATTTCCACTCCTCTATGACGGGAACTCCTGGGCTAAATCATTTTTGAGGTCTTGTTGCGCTCAAACACTGCTGGAAAGCCACTGCAACAATCATATCCTTGGAGTTTCCATCGTGGCTCAGAGGAAACGAATCTGACTAGCATCCATGAGGAAGCAGGTTCGATCCCTGGCCTCGCTCAGTGGGTTAAGGATCCCACATTGCTGTGAGCTGTGGTGTAGGTCACAGATGTGGCTTGGATCTGGTGTTGCTGTGGCTGTGGCACAGGCCAGAGACTACAGCTCCAGCTGGACCCCTAGCCTGGGAACCTCCATATGCCGTGGGTGGGGCCCTAAAAAAACTTTTCTTTTAAATTTTTAAATCATATCCTTGATTTATTAAGCTCTTACACATTCCAGCCTCTGTGCCAAATGCTTGAAAAGCATTATTTTCCTTAATCCTTTTACAGCCATATGAAGTAGGTGTTCTCATTATCATCATTTCAGAGATTATAAAACTAATACATAGAGAAATTAAGAGTCTATCTGGGTTCAGGAGTTCCCGTCATAGTTCCCGTCGTGGCGCAGTGGTTAACGAATCCGACTAGGAACCAGGAGGTTGTGGGTTCGATGCCTGGCCTTGCTCAGTGGGTTAAGGATCCAGTGTTGCCGTGAGCTGTGGTGTAGGTCGCAGATGCGGCTCGGATCCTGCGTTGCTGTGGCGCTGGCGTAGGCCGGTGGCTACAGCTCCGATTCGACCCCTAGCCTGGGAACCTCCATATGCCTTGGGAGCGGCCCTAGAAAAGGCAAAAAGACAAAAAAAAAAAAAAAAGAGAGAGAGAGAGTCTATCTGGGTTCAGCGTTAACAGGTAAACTCAGGTGTGTAAAGCTCCCAAGAATGAATGCCTAAGCCTTAGGTTACCTTTTCTGAAACTACTGTACTCGGAGCTATAGTGCAACACAGAGTCAAAAAGAGCTTCCTAGTGAATGTGAATTTCATGTGGGAGCTCCCCACGTGGCTCCTGATAGCATACATTTGGTGCAAAAAAGTTACCTGCCTGCTGGAGAGGAATGATCACTCTCTTTCCTTTTCCTCCCTCTTCCAGAAATGTGATGCCTAAGACGGTGGAGGGGCAGTTAACCATGGAGAAGACGCCGAGTTACTTTGTGACAAACGAAGCCCCCAAGCGCATCCACTCCATGGCCAAGGACATCAAACTGATCGTGGTGGTGAGAAACCCCGTGACCAGGGCCATCTCTGACTACACCCAGACGCTGTCGAAGAAACCTGAGATCCCCACCTTCGAGGTGCTTGCCTTCAAAAACCGGACCCTCGGGCTGATCGATGCCTCCTGGAGCGCCATTCGAATAGGCATCTATGCGCTGCATCTGGAAAACTGGCTCCAGTACTTCCCCCTCTCCCAGATCCTCTTTGTCAGCGGTGAGCGACTCATAGTGGACCCTGCCGGGGAAATGGCCAAAGTACAGGATTTTCTGGGCCTCAAGCGTGTGGTGACTGAGAAACATTTCTATTTCAATAAAACCAAGGGGTTCCCTTGCCTCAAGAAGCCAGAAGACAGCAGTGCCCCAAGGTGTTTGGGCAAGAGCAAAGGTCGGACTCATCCTCGCATTGACCCAGATGTGATCCACAGACTGCGGAAATTCTACAAACCCTTCAACATGATGTTTTACCAAATGACGGGTCAAGATTTCCAGTGGGAACAGGAAGAGAATGACAAATGAGGCCAGAGCTGGGGAGGGAAGGCTGGGGAATCGCTCTGGAGGCTCCTTACCTGAATCCTGGCTCCCCTGGGGTCTGCAGCCTCAGCCCTGCTGTGGTGCCGAGTAAATCTCCTCCTTTGGTCCCATCAGGATTGCTTCCAATGCTATTGGCTCAGGCAGAGGGGCAGAGCCCACAGTGTGCTCCTGGGGGAGGTGGAGGGGGGGGGCTGGTACTAGGCATCTGGTTGACCAGATAGCCACCAGAATCCACGGCTCATTCTCATCTTCCGTGGGTCAACTGAGTCTGAAGATGGGACAACTAGCAGTCAGGGTCAGAGACAGGGCCGTGAAGGTTGGTTTCCATGATCAAAAAAGGACAAAAGCTCTGCTTTTGGCATGGAGCTCTCAGTCTCATTTGGGAAGCCCAAGTTCTAGCCCCGTCTCCGTCAAAGGCTCCTGCTCTATCAACCTCTGCTTCGGCATCTCACCAGAATACTAATTGTGGCTGAGTGCTCCAGGACTCCTAGGGAGCAAGCTCCTCCCTCCAAGGTGTCTCTAGCCTTGTCCTTCCAGCTCTCATCCCACACCCCTTTGACTTCCTCCCTCCTCACCTTGCGAAGGCAGGGGCATGCGTGTTCCTCCCCCTCCCCGCAAAAGCTGACACCCCTGGAAGCCTTCTAAGAGCCCTCCAAGGGGGGCTCGGGTCTCCCTCTTCATGAGCATCCTGGGTTGTGCAAAAGCTTAGCCCACGCCCTCCTTAGACGCAGGCTCACGGGGCTGCTCTCAGAGCAGTGCAGTTGCCGCTGCGTCCAGAGCCCCGAGGCTGGTGCACATCCAAGCGGGCTCTGAGATTGAAAGCCCATCCTCTTGGTGGGAGGTCTCTGTCTGTGCCTGAAGATCCTCAGCAAGCCCCATGCTTCTGAGATGTGCTATCAGGATAGGCTCTGTCCTTTAGGATCCCCAGGGGGGTAAGGACCCCAACGTTGGCATGTCTTTGTCATGTTGGCATGACCTTGAGCAGCACAACCCACAAGAGAGCCGTCACCATCTATTTGCCGCCCCCCAACACCCCCACATGGTCACCTCATGCTTCATTTGCTCGATTCAGAGACGGCACGCGTCAGGGTGGTACCCGGAGGGCTGACTCCATTTGTGAGAGCCAGGGAGTGGGGGTGGGGGAGGGTTAGGGCTGTCTGCGGACACCCCCATCAAGGGCTCTTGAATACAATGTCCCTTCCCATTAGTTGGATTTGATGAAAATGCCGCATTTGACATAAAGCACTCTTCACAGATCTCCAAAACCAGGAACTGTGCTTGCAAAATTGGAAATATGTATGAGTGGGGGGGGGGAGCGGAATCTGTTCGGCTGTTATTAAACTGTCATTTCTCCCGCTAAATGAAACCTGTGTTGTTATAAAGCTTAATGCAACCTGATTTATGGGCTCCGATGGTGTGTTTGTCTTGGTCACCCCCCATCCCCACCTCTCTCCCTCTCCCTCAAATGCTGGGAGCACCCCTTCTCGGGGATAGCCAGAAACACCCAGGTTAGGGAGTCATCTGGGGAATTAGGGATGCTGGGTGGGATGATTTTTTTTTTTTTTTAAGGGCTGCACCCATGGCACATGGAAGTTCCCAGGCAAGGGGTTGAATTGGACCTGTAGCTGCCAGCCAACACCACAGCCACAGCAATGCAGGATCTGAGCCACGTCTTCGACGTGCACCACAGCTCATGGCAACACCAGATCCTTAACCTACTGAGCCAGGCCAGGGATCGCACCCACATCTTCATGGATCCTAGTCGTGTTCATTAACTGTTCATTAACCTCAGGATGATTCTTAAAATAGAACAAAGGAAGAGTCCCCCCCCCCCCGCTGCCGCCCTCCACAAGGGGTACCATGCCCCCCCTAGCTTTACCAGTCCTGGCGAGGAATGCACTGATGTGCCAGATTCAGAAACAACCTCACAATGAATTTTTTTTTCCAGGTAAGAAAGTAGCTATTGGAGTTGTAGCACAGCAGAAACAAATCTGACTAGTATCCATGAGGATGCAGGTTCGATCCCTGGCCTCACTCAGTGGGTTAAGGATCTGGTATTGCTATGAGCTGTGGTGTAGGTCGCAGATTCAGCTTCCATCTGGCGTGGCTGTGGCTGTGGTGTAAGCCAGCATCTGTAGCTCTGATTCGAACCCTAGCCTGGGAGCTTCCATATGCCGCAGGTGTGCCCCTAAAAAGCAAAAAAAGAAAGGAAGGAAGGAAGAAAAAAGAAAGTGGCTATTTGAGCTGAAGGCAGCATTTATTCCTTAACTACCAAAGTAAAAGAAGATCCAGATGAATGGAGTTCCTGCCCTGGCTCATCGGTTAACAAACCTGACTAGCATCCATGAGGATGTGGGTTCCATCCCTGGCCTCGCTCAGTGGGTTAAGGATCTGGCATTGCCATGAGTTGTGTGTGGTGTTGGACACAGATGTGGCTGGGATCCTGAGTTTCTGTGGCTATGGTGTAGGCCAGCAGCTCCAACTCCAGTTCAACCCCTAGCCAGGGAACCTCCATATGCCGCGGGTGTGGCCCTAAAGAAAAAAAAAAAAAAGACATATAAAAATGCATGCACATATGCACATACATACTTATTTGAAGGAAAGCAATGACCTGTTGGCTCAGAAAAGTGTACTAGGGGCTGGTTGATTTGGGGCCTTATTTTATAAGCAAAGCAAGGAGTAGACCTGGTTACACATCCGAGTCAGCTTTGGGGTGTGTCTTCAAGCTCCAGCTTCCTAAGCACTCTTTCAGACTTTTCAAAGAACCAGAATCTCGGAGTTCCCATCGTTGCTCAGTGGTCGACAGATCTGACTAGGAACCGTGAGGTTTCGGGTTTGATCCCTGGCCTTGCTCAGTGGGTTGAGGATGAGGTGCTGCTGTGAGCTGTGGTGTGGGTTGCGGATGCAGCCCGGATGCTGGGCTGCTGTGGCTCTGGCGTAGGCCAGCAGTTACAGCTCCGATTGAGCCCCTAGCCTGGGAACCTCCCTGTGCCCCAGGAGCGGCCCTAGAAAAGAGAAAAAGACAAAAAAAAAAAAAAGAATCAGAATCTCTAGGCTGGGGCCCAGGCATCTATCCTTTCAAAAACATTCTGGGAGTTCCCGTCGTGGCGTATTGGTTAACGAATCCGACTAGGAACCATGAGGTTGCGGGTTCGGTCCCTGCCCTTGCTCAGTGGGTCCATGATCCGGCATTGCCATGAGCTGTGGTGTAGGTTGCAGACGAGGCTCGGATCCTGCGTTGCTGTGGCTCTGGCGTAGGCTGGTGGCTGCAGCTCCGATTTGACCCCTAGCCTGGGAACCTCCATATGCCGTGGGAGCGGCCCAAGAAATAGCAAAAAAAGAAAAAAAAAGACAAAAAACAAAACAAAACAAAAATTAAAAACATTCTTATGGAAGCTGGGATGGAGAAGGAAGGAGGTCTTACCTGTGTGTTTCTTTGCCCTCTCCTTCCTCCCCTCCTTTTATGATTCTTTGGGGATTATTTCTAAGAGACATGGTCCCTAGGGGTTATGGCTTCCTTGGAGGAATAGGTGCCCTTTGGGGTTCAATGACCGCTAGGTAAGTGGAGAGCCTACACCTTAAGAGGTCAAAGGGCAGGAAAGCTTTTTTTCTTCCATTTTGTTTGGGTTTTTTTGTTGTTGTTGTTTTCTTTTTTTATAGGCACACCTGCAGTACATAGGAGTTCCCGGGCTAGGGGTCAAATTGGAGCCTCAGCTACAGTCTAATGCCACAGCCACAGTGACACCAGATCCACATTGCATCTTTGACCTGTGACACAGCTTGCGGCAGTGCCAGATCTTCAACCCACTGGGTCAGGCCAGGAATCAAACCCGAGTCCTCACAGATACTGTATCAGGTTCTTAACCTGCTGTGCCACATTGGGAACTCCTAGGAAAATGTTGAGGATGTTTTTCCACCATCGAAGGATGACCCTTATTCGAGCCTACCCATATCCCTTCTCTGGTGGCTGGACACATGTTAGCCCAGTCCCTCAGTCACATGTACACATTCCCCATGTCCCTGACTTGTCTGTCTGTCCCCATAAGCCCAGAACATCAAGACCTTAAGGATGCTTAAAAAGAAGATGCTTGAAAACAAACCCAGTGAGGGAGTTCCTGACGGGGCTCAGTGTCAAAGAATCTGACTAGTATCCATGAGGACACAGGTTCAATCCCTGGCCTTGATCAGTGGATTAAGGATCTGGTGCTACTGTGGCTGTGGTGTAGGGCAGAGGCTACAGTTCTAATTTGACTCCTAGTCTGGGAACCTCCACATGCATTGGGTGCGGCCTAGAAAGACAAAAAAAAAAAAAGAAGAAGAAGAAGAAGAAGAAACTCAGTAAGTATGTATTCTCACATAAGTAGGATGAGCAAATTAATTTGTTTGTTTGTTTTTGTCTTTTTGTCTTTTCTAGGGCCACACTCGAGGCATATGGAGGTTCCCAGGCTAGGGGTCGAATCGGAGCTACAGCTGCCGGCCTACACCACAGCCACAGCAATGCAAGATCTGAACCACATCTGTGACCTACACCACAGCTCATGGCAATGCCGGATCCTTAACCCACTGAGCAAGGCCAGGGATCGAACCCGCCACCTCATAGTTCCTAGTCAGATTCGTTAACCACTGAGCCACGACGGGAACTCCCGCAAATCAATTTTTAATATGGTTAGCTCTGATTAAGAAGATGTTCTGACCAGGGAAATAAAAGTAGAGAACCCAGGAGTTCCACTGTGGGTCACTGGGTTATGAGTCCTACTAGTATCCGTGAGGATGAAGGTTCAGTCCCTGGCCTCGCTCAGTGGGCTAAGGACCCAGTGTTGCCGTGAGCAGTGGTGTAGGTCGCAGAGGTGACTCAGATCCCGAGTTGTTGTGGCTGTGGTGTAGGCTGGCAGCGGTAGCTCCAAATCGACCCCTAGCTTGGGAACTTCCATGTGCCACGGGCTTGGCCCTAGAAAGAAAAAAAAGAAAAAAAAAAGAAGACATTTTCACCCACGAAATAAAACGGGGAACCCTCCTGGAACTATTTCTTCACTCTTGCATATAACAGGAGGCTAAAATTCTCTGGAGAAATAGAACAGAGGTCTAAGCCTTGAGAGCTGGAGGATTTTTATTTGAAGAGTCTGTTGGGCGATATGCTTGAGAGCTCTTGGGTCTGAAAAGAAAGGCAAACTTGACATGTTTAAGGTCCCTTTTCTACAGTGTCTCCTCTGGTTTGATCCTTGTGACTCCGAGTGAGCTGCGCAGCCGTCTCCTTCATCCGGGGGGACACTTGACAAAGGAATTATTTCCTATCCGGAAAAGCCAAGTCAAGCTGCTAAAATAGAGTCAGGTTCATAATCCTTCCACCCTTTTTAAACGTGAGCATCGTGACTCACGGGAGACTGGATCCTGTCTCTGATTTGAATTAGCAAAGCATAAATTAGAGCTCATTTTCTATTCCCCCCATTCCCTCAAATGGATGATTCACAATCTTGGAGAGGCTCTGGCGAGTGGGTCGAGATGAAGAAGGGAGAATCCATCCTTCCAAAGAGCACAGCTGTCATTGTCCCCAAGTTCATGCTTTTTGCCCGTAACGTTCTGTACCTGAGTGGTAGAAACACCTTGACCTTGACCTTATAACCGAGAACTACCAGCTCAAAACACAGCAGCAAGAATAACATCACGACAGGCATTCACTGGCCCCATTTATCTTTAGAAAACCCTGACATCAGAGTTTCACGGCCACGGAAGAAGGTGGCCGTTCATTGGCAAGTTTCTGCAACTTTTAGGAGCCTCTCAGACCAAATTTCAAGTTCAGGAGAGGGTGGTCTGATCAGTCCACCCCCAGGCATGCAGAAGTTCCAGGGCCAGGGATCGAACCTGTGCCACGGCAGCGTCCTGAGCCAGTGCAGTGAATGCCAGGTTCTTAACCCCCTGAGCTGCCAGGGAACTCCCTGAGAGTCTTCATCGGATCACTTCTTTCAAACGTCATTCCCTTGTCTCTTCCTTTCAGTGCCTTCCAGTCTGTCCCACCCCTTCCCATGTGTCCATCCTCTACCTTCATCCCCCCTCCCCCCCCAAAAGAGAACTTCTGTCTCACTACCGTTGGAAGAAAGGTTTTATCCATGCCCCTCTCTTGGGCAAGCAGCCTTACCCATCTGAACCTCAGTTTTTCTACCTCAAAAAATAAGCATATTTAATCCCTACTGGATCACCACCCAGAGTTACTGTGATAACCCTGGGTGGTAATTAATTAATGACCATCTAATTAATAGACGGAAGATATTTAAAAAGAATGAAGTGCTTTATTTTTTTTTTTATAATTTTTGTTTATTTTCCCACTGTACAGCAAGGGGGTCAGGTTATCCTTACATGTATACATTACAATTACATTTTTTCCCCCACCCTTTCTTCTGTTGCAACATGAGTATCTAGACAAAGTTCTCAATGCTATTCAGCAGGATCTCCTTGGAAATCTATTCTACGTTGTGTCTGATAATGAAGTGCTTTATTGACATACTGGATAGTGAGGTTGATGGCAGCGATGCTGGTGATGATTGAGAAGAAGATGATGCAGAGTTCCCGTCAGGGCGCAGCGGAAACGAATCCGACTAGGAACCATGAGGTGGCGGGTTTGATCCCTGGCCTCGCTCAGTGGGTTAAGGATCCGGTGTTGCCGTGAGCTGTGGTATAGGCCGGCAGCAACAGCTCTGATTAAACCCCTAGCCTGGGAACCTCCACATGCCACGGGTGTGGCTCTAAAAGGACAAAAGACCAAAAAAAAAAAAAAAAAAGTGATGAACGTATCGAGGAAGTGGGGAAGGAAGGAGCTTCTTGATAGCTCTTCTGGAACAACATGCCTCATGGTGTTTCAAGGGTGTGTCTATTGACTCAGACTGGACCACCATGTGAGTGCTAGGAGGGAGGAAACAGCATTGACTTTGCTCTGAGCTAACCAAGGCCAGAAGAAAAGCCCCCTACAAATAGCTCAGAACTGGCTGGATTTCTGGCATTTAAATGTGAAACCTCCCCCCTACCCAGGTCAGGCCCCTCCCTCCACCACCCAACTCCCACCCCCAGCCCAGATCCAAACAGGTTCTCCTCACTGTCGCCTTCCTCTTGCTCTTCTGCTCAACTTTCTTTTGTTATTATTATTGCTTTTTAGGGCCACACTCAAGGCATATGGAAGTTCCTAGGCTGGGGGTCCAATCGGAGCTGTAGCCGCCGGCCTGCACCACAGCCACAGCAATGGCAGATCTGAGCCACGTCTGCAACCTACAGCACAGCTCACAGCAATGCCAGATCCTTAACCCACCAATCGAGAGACTGGGATTGCACCTGCATCCTCGTGGATACTAGTCGGGCTCATTACCGCTGAGCCACAGTGGGAACTTCCTCAAGGTTCTTTAGATGCCACCAGGCACTGAGACTCATGCACAAAGGGGGCAAAACAGATCCTCTTGAGATGGAAATGGGTGAAGTCTGCAAGCTTCTGGGCTCTGAATTCTTTTTTTTTTTTTTTTTTTTTTTTGCTTTATAGAGCTGCACTTGTGGCATATGGAGGGTTCCCAGGCTAGGGGTCCAATCAGAGCTGTAGCCGCCGGCCTGCACCACAGCCACAGCCATGCCAGATCTGAACCATGTCTGCAACCTATACCACAGCTCACGGCAACCCCAGATCCTTAACCCACTGCAAGGCCAGGGATCGAACCCGCCACCTCATTGTTCATAGTCAGGTCCGTTAACCACTGAGCCATGACGGGAACTCCTGGGCTCTGAGTTCTTGACTCCAAAATGTTTACCTGGAAGACAAGAAGCTTAAGAACAAGGGCAGGTGCTTGGGAGGGGGTCTCTTATGTTTCTGGAGACAGAGTAGGCAGAGGGACCGCCTCGGGTTCTTGGGGTAACGAACTGGGGTGGGGAGAGATGTGTTCATGTGATTTCTACCTTATGAAGGGGGGTAAGGATGTATCTGTTGCAGACAGAAGAGCTACGTGAAACTACTTTTTATAAATTGCAAAAATACATTATTTCAATGTAAGAGTAGTACATCCTCCATCAACAAGGCAAGAAATAAAGGCCAAGAAAATGCATGATGTGGGAGTCCACGGAGGGTAGATGGGCAAGCATCTTGAGTGTCCCTGGATACAGGAAAGCTGTGCTCTAGAGTCAGCATCTTTCATTCAGGCTTTTATTCCACACGTATGTGTAGAGTGACCAAGGGGAAGTTGAAAGGGAGATGCGAGATGGAGTTCCCGTTGTGGCTCAGTGGTTAACAACGAATCTGACTAGCATCTGTGAGGATGCAGGTTCGATCCCTGGCCTTGCTCAGCGGGTTAAGGATCCAGTGTTACCGTGAGCTGTGCTGTAGGTTGCAGACACAGCGAGGATCTAGCGTTGCTGTGGCTGCAGTGTAGACCAGCTGCTGCAGCTGCAAATTAACCCCTAGCCTGGGAACTTCCATATGCTGTGGGAGTGGCCCTGAAAAGCAAAAAAAAGAAAGAAAGAAAGAAAGAGAGAGAGAGATGCGAGAGAGCTGAGATGACATGCCTTGATGGGGCTCCCAGCCTAGTAGGGAAGCTGGACACGGGTGAAATGAAAAACATAGGAAAAAGTTTACACTAGAGGTTCCCACTGTGGTGCAGTGGGCTAAGACTCTGACTGCAGCTGCTCCAGGCCCTGCAGAGGCAAGGGTTTGATCCCCAGCCCAGTACAGTGGGTTAGAATCAGGCATTGTTGCAGCTGTGACCTCACGTGGCATAGGTCAAGGCTGCGGCTCAGATTCAATCCCTGACCCAGGAACTTCTATATGCCATGGGTACATCCATTAAAAAAAAAAAAAAAAAAGAGTTCCTGGAGTTCCCATTGTGGTGCAGTGGGAATGAATCCGACTAGGAACCAAGAGGTTTCAGGTTCGATCCCTGGCCTCGCTCAGTGAGTTATAAGGATCCGGCGTTGCTGTGAGCTGTGGGGTAGGTTGCAGAGACGGCTGGGATCCTACATTGCTGTGGCTGTGGTGTAGGCCGGCAGCTGTAGCTCCAATTGGACCCCTATCCTGGGGAACCTCCATATGCTGCGAGTGCGGCCCTAAAGAGTAAAAACAAATAAATAAATTAAAATAACAAAGGAGTTCCTGCTGTGGTGCAAGGGGAGCCGTGGTGGCATCTCTGGAGCAGCGGGACCCAGGTTCTCTCCCCAGCCGAGCACGGTGGGTGAAGGATCTGGCGTTGCTGCCGCTGTGGCGTAGGTTACAACTGTGGCTCAAATCAGATCCCTGGCCTGGGACCTCCATAGGCCACAGGGCAGCCCAACATGAAAAAGAAAAAGAAAAATTGCACCGTGATGAGCAAGGATGAGGCACAGGGTGCTATGGAAACATGAAATTGGGGGCGGTGGTAATAACTGAGGCAAAAGAAAGACCACCAAGTCCTTGTGGCTTCTAAGACCCCCTCCTCAGCAGCATTTTGCTTCATCTCAAATCATCAAACTCTTCTTGGGCTTCGAAACTAGGCCAAAGCACGAAGAGGTAGACACCCGCCAAATAAAACACAAAAAATAACAAGATTGGATAAAGACGGCTCTGAGGCAGAGAAATTTGGGGACAGGAAAGAAATAGGCCTAAGGGATCTTACTATCAAAAATTATCTCTTCAGAGTTCCTGTTGTAGCTCAGTGGTCAAGAACCCAACTAGGATCCATGAGGACGAGGGTTCGATCCCTGGCCCCCGCTCAGTGGATTAAGGATCCAGCCTTGCTGGGAGCTGTGGCGTAGATTGCAGATACGGCTCTGATCTTGTGTTTGGCTGTGGCTGTGCTGTAGGCTGACAGCTTTAGCTCCCATTCAACCTTTAGCCTGGGAACGTCCATATTCTCTGGGTGCAGCCCTAAAACACAAAATAAATAAAGAAAGAAAAAGCTCTTCTCAGAACTTGCTCTGTCTTGTCTTTCAACGACTCTGGTCCAGCCACGAATCAGGCATATAAGTCCTGCTAGAGACACCCCACCACACACTGCCTAGAATTTCCTTGGCGTGGTCTAAGGCCATGGTCAAATGAGCACCCTCTTTCCTTTGCTCTCAGCTATGGTGGACCCCCACAGCCAGAAGGAATCCGAACCCACCTTTTCTGAAAACGGAACAGAATCAATACCAGTCCAAAGGAAATACACATGCACTCAGAAATCTTAGGTTAGATTTTTTTTGTCCTCTAGGTCAGGGATGGCCAACAAGTCTTAGCCAGTATCTTACAGATGGGAACTGTGATGGGACTTTCAGAGACTTTAAGTTGTGCAGCCGCGTGATGGTTGAAGGAAAATTTGCTGCCCAGGTTGCTGCCTTGGGGACTGTGGGAGGCAGAAGCCCCCGTTACAGCCTGTCCCACATAATAGCAGGAAATATGATTTCGAAGGGTCTTTTCATAATCTTTTCTCTAAGGCCTTTCCTGAATAGCTCTGATTCCATCCAATCATGCTGGCCCACTTGGAACAGGATGATTTTAAAGCAGGAGATGAATGACCAGTTAGCAGCTCATCCTTGAGGCCGTGCTGGAACAGTCTGTTGTGTTGGCGGCGGCAGGTGGCGGGGGCAAGAGGGGCGGGTGGGGGGGCGTCGATCTCCGTCATAGCTTCTTTCTGGCTCTGAGTGGACCCATAACACCCTGTCCTTGTGACAATTGCAGGACAGTAAGTAGGACTAAATGTGAGACGAGGAGCTCCTTTGGTGGAGCACATCTCACTGACCAATGTCAAGCAGCTTGAACCCATTTTCTGGCTCTTGGTCCAAAATAAAAAAAGATCTACCTTCACGGTGAGCAGTCTCAGAGCATCAGATCTCTTGTCTCAGCCACCCGGCCCCAGAAGTACGTCCCAGTAGGTTTCCTAGCTAGATCCTTCCTGAACAGTGTCTTTCCCTAATTAATTCCTTTTTTAAAAAATTGTCTTTTTAGGGCCACCCCCCAGCACATGGACATTCCCAGGCTAGGGGCTGAATGGGAGCTAAAGCTCCTGGCCTAGGCCCACAGCCACAGCAACACCAGATCCGAGGTGAGTCTGCACCCTGCACCGCAGCTCATGGCAACGCTGGATCCTTAACCCACAGAGCGAGGCCGGGGATCGAACCCTCGTCCTCATGGACTTGTCAGGTTTGTTACTGCTGAGCCACAATGGGGCCTTCTCCCTGATTGATTTCTTGCCCTTTGCTCTCATCATCCAGCCCCCTCCTACCTCACTGTTTCTGCTGAGAGACGTCTTCCCTTAACAGAGATGCTGGATTATCTTTTGCATATGCCTAGGGAACCTGGGTCCTGCAGCTTCAGGGCAGGCTATTCTGAGAGGGAAAAAAAGAAAAAGAAAAAAAAAAAAAAAGCAGTGGAAAGTCAGGAATAATCTTTAGAGGGGCTCTGAGAACTAGAATAATGGATGCAGGAATCCAGGTGCAGACTAATAAAGACATTAGGTGTCAAGAATCCTGTCCTACATAGGTCTTCACTTTAGAGACACACAATTAAGAAGCATCTTGTCTTGGAGTTCCTGTCGTGGTGCAGTGGTTAATGAATCCGACTAGCATCCATGAGGTTGCCAGTTCGATCCTTCGCCTTGCTCAGCGGGTTAAGGATCCGGCATTGCCATGAGCTGTGGTGTAGGTTGCAGACGCGGCTCCGTTCCTGCATTGCTGAGACTCTGGCACAGGCTGGTGGCTACAGCTTCAATTAGACCCCCTAGCCTGGGTATCTCCATATGCCATGGGAGCGGCCCTAGAAAAGGTGAAAAGACCAAAAAAAAAGAAGCATCTTTTCTCACTTAAGGTAACAGGAGAGCCATGCTCCCAGCCTGTGTCTACTGACTTCTAGCCCAATGCACTTTCCACTATGCTCACATCAGAGATAAAGGACACAAACCGAGGGTATTCAAAGTAGCTTTCCTGGAGTTCCCGTTGTGGCTCCACAGGTTAAGAACCTGACATAGTATCCATGAGGATGCACTTTCAATCCCTGGCCTTGCGCAGTGGGTTAAGGATCCGGTGTTGCTGCAAGCTGGGGCAGAGTTCACAGATGTGGCTCAGATCTGGTGTTGCGGTGGCTACGGTGTAGGCTGGCAGCTGCAGCTCTGATTCGACCCCTGCCTAGCCTGGGAATTTCCATATGCCACGCTTGTGGCAGTAAAAAGAAAAAAAAAAGGTAAAAGTAGATTTGCTGGAGTTCCCGTTGTGGCCCAGTGGTTAACGAATCCGACTAGGAGCCATGAGGTTGCGGGTTCGATCCCTGCCCTTGCTCAGTGGGTTAACAATCCGGCGTTGCCGTGAGCTGTGGTGTAGGTTGCAGACATGGCTTGGATCCTGCATTGCTGTGGCTCTGGTGTAGGCTGGTGGCTATAACTCCGATGAGACCCCTAGCCTGGGAACCTCCATATGCCACAGCAGCGGCCCAAGAAATGGCAAAAAAGACAAAAAAAAAAGGTAGATTTGCTAACAGAGTGAGCTCAGAAATGGGGTGTTTCTACAAACACTAACAGGGAGACTTTTCCAGGAAGCTAGGGCTGAGTTTATGCTCAATTCTGAGCCTGCCCCAAACATGCCTTTGAAGGCGTGCAGTCCTGCTTTGGATGGAGCTAGACCCGTGTGTGTGATGAATACACGTACATTTCCACTGCCCTTTGCCACGTCTGCATTTCATCTGTCAACTAGGAGAGGTACCTTTGGATAAGGAGGAAGACCAAGTCCCGAGGATGCCCCTGGGAATCATCTGTATCCAGAGTCAACTAAATTAGATGCAAGAAGGCAAGTTTTAGGCAATGATAGTTGTTTATTTGGGGGGTTTTGGTTGTTTGTTTGTTTTGTCTTTTTTTTTTTTGTCTTTTTAGGGCCCCACCCGAGACACATGGAGGTTGCCAGGCTAGGGGTCCAATCAGAGCTGTAGCCACTGGCCACAGCCACAGCCTTGCCAGATCTGAGCCACGTCTGCGACCTACACCACCGCTCATGGCAACGCCAGATCCTGAACCCACTGAGCGAGGACAAGGATTGAACCCACAACCTCATGGTTCCTAGTCGGATTCGTTTCTGCTGAGCCACATGGGAACTCCCATAGGCAATGATAGTTGTTAAAGCAAATCAAGGAGTTCCCGTCATGGCTCAGTGGTTAACGAATCCGAATAGGAACCATGAGGTTGCGGGTTCGATCCCTGGCCTTGCTCAGGGGGTGAAGGCTGTGGCTCTGGCATAGGCTGGCGGCTACGGCTCCGATTCAACCCCTAGCCTGGGAACCTCCATATGCCGCAGGAAGGGGCCCTAGAAAAGGCAAAAAGACAAAAATTAATAATAATAATAAAATAATAAAAAAATAAAGTCTCAACTTGAGAGGGCAGTGAGTATGAAGCTTTTTTTTTTCTTTTGACCATGCCCTCAGCATGTGGAAGTTCCCAGGCCAGGGATCAAACTCTTGCCACAGCAGTGACCCAAGCTGCTGCAGTGACACAATGCCAGATCCTTAACCCACTGCACCACAAGGGAACTCCAACATTAAGCTTTTTGAACATTTCTAATTAACTTTCTTTTTTTGGTTGTGTTTTATCTTTCCCTGCCTGGGAGAAACACAAAACCCCCTGGTGGGGAAAAGGGGAATGAAGTGAGCTGGAATTGCAGAATGAGGTTGGAGTCAGGTTGAAAAAAATGGCAAACTGTGGTCCTTGAACCACATGCCTTGATGGTGAGTCCACAAAGGCAAAGCTGGGACAGCACAGGGCAGTTTTCACACAGCTCTGTGCTGGATGGAAGGATTTAGTCTTTTTTTTCCTCTCAAAACTATTCAAGAACCCCAATCCCCTTGGCAGATCCACCTCTGCCATATTTTTAGTTGCAACTCAATTACACCAGTGTCTCTCTAACAAATGATATCTCCCCTTAAATGTACATGTCTTTAGGGGATGAGCTTTTGTCACTAGTTTGTTTCTAAGATCATAGGAACAGCCTTGGGAATGATTAAAAAAATATCTATAATAAATGGTATAAAGAAAAAAAGTGGTGTGTGTTCTTTTTGATAACGCATGGAAAAAGCGATATTTAGCAATCACTTTGCTTCCTTCTCTCCCACGAGAAAAGAGCAAGTACCATTTGAGATGAGGGCTGCAGATTCCACTGTGGCTTTGACGATCCAAGGCGAGATTTTGTGATGGCGTCTTCTCCGTCATTGAAGGAAGAAAAGATTTTTTGGTTTTCATCCCAGTAGAAGGGGTGCCAGGGAAGAGGCTCTGCTTCTGGGATTGCTTGGGGGAAGGGCTTTGGGAATAAGGGCTTTCATTACTCTGACCATCCTGCTGAGAGGAAGGAAAAAGCAAACACCAAAACGGGGACTGTTTATGCCACAGGCAGCACATCTGAGCACAGAGTCTAAATCATAGACTCGCAGACCAGTCCCCAAGCCGAGATGAATCCCATCATCCATTTATTCTGCTCTGGTGCACTTGGCAGAGGATGCAGATTGGGGTCTCTATAAATTTCCGGTTTCTAACCACAGCTAGGTTCTCAGTTCTGTTATTCATTCCTTTTATTTCTCCCTGGGCAGCTCTTTTTTTTTCCCCCCTGGTCCCTTGAATTTGTTTCATGGATTGTAACCAGGCGAGTGCCCTGTGAGGTTCCTAGGCACACACGCCTTTCTGGGTCCTCCATGGCTTCTTTTTAGGGAATAAGCCTCAGCCTCCATGACCTTCCCTGAGGTCCAAAGGGCAGCTGCTGATCAGGGAAGGGAGGGGATACAGACACCAGGGAGGAGCCATCAAGAGACAGTAGGGCAGCCTTGGGGCAGGGTCCTGGTTCCTCCTCAAAGAATATACAGAACAGAATCTTTGAGCCTTTCTGCAGAACCCAAACCCCCCCACAAAAGGAAGAACAACTTGATGAGTCATTCTTCATTCCGGGAAGAAGGAGGACCACCAGAACCAGTCCTGGGACCACTAAGCACCAGCTTTGAAAGACAACACAAGCTTGCCTCTACCCTGGTCCTTACCTATGGCCCTAATCCTGATTCCACTCCCCAAGCTATAAAACCACCCTTCCAAAGAGGACACAGTGTTTAAGGTTTTAGGCTGCGGTGGCTCCCTTTGCTTGGCAAAACAATAAACCTATCTTTTTCTCCTTCCCCCCAAATTCTGTCTCTGCGTTTTTATTCGGCAATGGCAGACAGAGGCCAAGTTTCAACAACAAAGACTTCCACCTTTCCTCAAGCTTGCTCTCCCTATCCAGAAGTTCCCCCACCCACACTTGGTTCTATTGGCCAAGGGGCTTGACGTCATAGAGAAAAATCAAGGTCCTGGCTCTTGGCCTCCCATTGGACTTGCCTCCCCTCGTCCATCGGATGGAAGCAATGACAGTGCACACCTCACAGGACGGAGAGAGGACTGAGATGATACAGGCAGGGAATTTAAGAGGGGGACTGGAGAAGAGAGAGCTCAATAGACTTGCTACGATTATCATGATTATAATATTTATTATTATAGACTACTAGCTATGGTTTGCGTCCTTAATTCCTCCACCCATATGTCTCAACATTTTCTACTTTTGCATGGAATCCCTAACTTTTTTTTTTTTTTTGGCTGTATCCATGGCATGTGGAAATTCCTGGGTCAGGGACTGAATCCAAGCTGCTACAGTGACAACGTCGGATCCTTAACCCACTGCACCAGAAGAGAATGCCTCGAATCCTCAACTCTTAACCTCTAGGATCATGTGCTTTATTCATTTAACCCCCGCTTTACTGGTCTTTTTTTTTTTTTTTTTAATTTATTTAGGGCTGCACCTGCAGCATATGGAGGATCCCAGGCTAGGGGTCGAATTGGAGCCACAGCTGCTGGCCTACACCACAGCCACAGCAATCCAGGATCCGTGCCACGTCTGCAACCTACACCACAGCTCCCGGCAACGCCAGATCCTTAACCCCCTGAGGGAGGCCAGGGATCAAACCAAAACCTCATGGTTTCCTAGTTGGATTCATTTCTGCTGCACCACGACAGGAACTGCTCTTCACTGGTCTTTATATTTAATGTTAATCTATTACAGTTCCTCTCTCCTTATACCCTGAAAGAATTCAAACAAGAGACACAGAGCAGTTTCAAGCAGCAGAAATTTAATTAAGCAAAACAAGCTACAGCACACTCCTTAGAGATGAGAGCGGACTGTCTGGTTGGAAACCAGAAGAAGCTCAGCAGCGGGGCAAGGGCTGGTTTTTCAGAGTCATAGAAAGTCCCTCCCTGTGTCCTGCTTCATTTGATTGACAAGGTGATTGACAGCTTTCGGTCATAAAAATTTTCTCCTTGTGGGCAGGCACTTACTCATTAACACCCAAGTGAAAACCACAGTGGGGGTGGGGGTGGGGCAAAACCTGCCACGCTTCTTTATTATAAATGCAGCATAATGAACCTCGAGTCATTTTGGTATCACCTCTTAGGTCTTGGTGCATGTGTGCCAACCATTGCTGGGCATTGCTGGAAAGCCCAGCTGTGTTTTTGGACCTTCTATTTGGACCTGATAAGGCTGAGAATGTGCAGGTTCGATCCCTGGCCTCGCTGAGTGGGTTAAGGTTCCAGCATTGCTGTGAGCTGTGGTGTAGGTCACAGAGGAGACTCGGATCTGGTGTTGCTGTGGCTGTGGTGTAGGCTGGCAGCTGTAGCTCCGATTCAACCCCTAGCCTGGGAACCTCCGTATGCTGTGGGTGTGGCCCTAAAAACAAACAAATAAATAAATAAATGCCATTCTCAGCCTTCATCTACTTAATCTCTCTTTAGCATTTGACACTGTTGGCCACTTCCTTGCTCCATGAAGCACTCCTGCTTTCATATCAGTCCATATGGTATCATATGATATCACTTCCGTATCATTCTTCTCTCCAATACTTGTCCCATCTCTTTCTACGTCTTTCACAGACTCTCTCTTTTTTTAATGGTGGAGGTTGCTCTGCTTGGTTCAATTCTCAAATTTGTGTATATTCTGGAAGGTCTCTTTTACTCCCATGGTTTTAACAATACATCATAATCTGCCTTCTAAAACTATAGTATCAATGGCCATGATGCTTGTGACAGATGTTGTTGATACCCTATCCAACACGTCTCTCTTCCCCTTTTCCCTGATAACAGAACCCTGGTTTAGTTCTGGTAAGAAGTAGCAATAGGTACACGGAAGGTGGACCTCTTCCACAACCCACAGGATGAACCATGACCAATCTAAGCAATTCCGCTCACTTAATGCCCCATGGCCAGGAGACATGTGCTCCTCTTTTGGCCAGTGGGACTTGAGTAGGGGACTGCTCGGGACTTTTGAAAAATATAACCTTTAAAGATTTTTTTACAATAGGTTAGGATAGTAATCCTTTTTTTTTTTCTTTTTTTATTCCTTTTGAATGCTGTTTTGAAAGGATGACAGATTTAGAGTTGTGGCAGCCATATTGTAACCATGAGGGAAAAAAACAAAGCCAACACTGAGGATGCTGGAACAGGACTGATGAAACATCTTCATGACTTGAGACACCTGTAATTGGGAGCAAGAAAGAGAATACCTGGATCAGCCCACCTCAGTGTTTGAGAAATCATCATGACCTCAGGATGCTAACTAGAATAATGGAGATCTTGGAGAGACAGCAGTAAATGATGGCTTGACGTGAGATCTTATTCTCTGCTCCAACCTGGGCGGCCTGGAATCCTAGCCACTAGATTAGCTAGAGGCTAAAAGCAGAATTGCCCTGATTCTTACCCCCGGTTGAAAACAAGAATGCTTCAAGGAGGCAAAGACTATAAAAATAAGTATAAAGTTTGTAGTTAGAAACACACTACAACTGGAGTTCCTGTCGTGGCTCAGTGGTTAACAAATCTGACTAGCATCCATGAGGACACAGGTTTGATCCCTGCCCTTGCTCAGTGGGTTAAGGATCTGGCATTGCCTTGGGCTGTGGTGTAGGTCGTAGACACAGCTCAGATCCTACCCTGCATTGCTGTGGCTGTGGCGTTGGCTGGCAGTTACAGCTCCTATTTGGCTCCTAGCCTGGGAACCTCCATATGCCATGGGTGTGGCCCTAAAAAACAAAGAAAGAAAGAAAGAAAGAGAGGAAGGAAGGAAGGAAGAAAGAAAAGAAAGAAAGACCCTATGACATGTGGGGGAGCACACAGAGAAGGAGTCTATCTAAGGCAGAAGCAAAGTGGTAATACACACCCAAAGGAGCATGGCTGTGGGTATCCTCCTATATGAGGAGTACACAAGAGAGGTGGTTTAAACCACTTCTGTGGGGCAGTTCTTCCAGGTCTTTGTCTTCCTTTGGCCAATTATCTTGTTTTATCTTTCACACTTGACCAGACCCAGGGTCCTCCCGAATCTGCATTTGCATCTTTTGGTCAAGATGGATTCCAGAGCAAGGCATGGTGGGAAGGTTATCTAGACTTATTATGGTCTGGCACCCTGGCCCTTTCTGATCCAAGGTGGGGGATCTCTGCACATGCGTAATTGAAGCTTTCCTGACCCCAAGGATGGGAAGTATGTGACCTCTTTGTTTTTTTGCCCAAGCAGGACTCAGGCCCTCTTTTGATCCTGTCATTACCATTTTTTTTTGTCTTTTTGCCTTTTCTAGGGCCGCTACCGTGGTATATGGAGGTTCCCAAGCTAGGGGTCTAATCGGAGCTGTAGCCACCGGCCTATGCCAGAGCCACAGCAACGCCAGATCCGAGCCACATCTGCGACCTACACCACAGCTCACGGCAATGCCGGATCCTTAACCCACTGAGGGAGGCCAGGGATCGAACCTGCATCCTCATGGTTCCTAGTCAGATTCGTTAACCACTGAGCCATGATGGGAACTCCTCATTACCATTTTTTAACAAGTTCACGGAAGGCAAGTACTGATTACCTTCCTTGTGCCTGTTGTTATTTCTATCTTGGTGTCTAGATCGTGGCTGGTTGTAAATCTTTATCCCAGAGCCCACCTATCTCCTGCCTCAGGAAGTGGAAACCAGGGGCTAGTTGCAAATGTCTATCCCGGAGCCCCTCTATCTCCCGCCTCCATGGGATCAATCAAGGGTATATGGAGCCTAGGTTAGAGGGCAGAACTGGCCTTAGAAGAACATGGATGTTGCCATCATTGCCACAGTACAAAGCACTTGCCCATTTCTTCCCATTTCTAACCCTCCATCACCATAAAAAGCCACATCTCACAAAACATCGTCAGATCCATCATGTTTTCAGCACCACCAGTGTTAGGAAAGTTATACATTCCCCTAGGTGCTTTCTCAAACTTCAAGAAGTTGATCTATCTCTTCAAGCTCTTACATGGTTTTCTCCCAAAGTATGCAGTCCGTACATTCCAGGTTAAAAGGATGCTATTAAATCCTAACCAGACTGTAAATGCCTCTCCCCTCTCCCCTCCCCACCCCCATTAAGGTAAACAACTCCCAGGGGCTCCATCTTGACTTAAAGACAAATATTGAGCACTGGCTGCTCTTCCATCACGCTTGCTGGCTCTTCATCTTCCAAGGCTCACTCTTTCTTCATCTGCATTTGCTCCAGGCAATCTCATGCATTCTCATAGTTGTTTTTTGTTTGTTTGTTTTGCTTTGCTGTTTAGGGCCCCACCCACAGCATATGGAGGTTCCCAGGCTAAGGGTCCAATTGGAGCTGCATCTGCCGGCTGACGCTACAGCCAAAGCGACATGGGATCCGAGACGAATCTGTGACTCATAGCAACGCCGGACCCTTGAGCCACTGAGCGGGGGACCACACTCGCATCCTCATGAATCCTAGTTGGGTTCATTAACTGCTGAGCCGTGACAGGAATTCCTTTTTTTTTTTTTTTTTTTGGTCTTTTTAGGGCTGCACTTGCAGCATATAGAAGTTCCCAGGCTAGGGGTTCCCATCGTGGCGCAGTGGTTAACAAATCCGACTAGGAACCATGAGGTTGCAGGTTCAGTCCCTGCCCTTGCTCAGTGGGTGAAGGATCCGGCGTTGCCGTGAGCGGTGGTGTAGCTCTCAGAGGCGGCTCGGATCTGTCCTTGCTGTGGCTCTGGCGTAGGCTGGTGGCTACAGCTCTGATTCGACCCCTAGCCTGGGAACCTCCATATGCCGTGGGAGCGGCCCAAGAAATAGCAAAAAAAAAAAAAAAAGTTCCCAGGCTAGGAGTTGAATAGGAGCTGAGTTGCAGGCCTACACCATAGCCACAGCAACACAGGATCCGAGCCATCTCAGCAATCTACACCACAGCTCACAACAATGACGGATCCTTAACCCACTGAGGGAGGCCAGGTATGGAACCAGTGTCCTCATGGATGCTAGTCAGATTTGTTTCCACTGAGCCATGATGGGAACTCCCTTTCTCATAGCTTTTTTTTTTTTTTTTTTTTTTTTTTTAGGGCCACACCTGAGGCATATGGAGGTTCCCAGGCTAGGGGTCCAATCAGAGCTGTAGCTGTCAGAGCCACAGCAATGCCAGATCCGAGCCACATCTGCAACATACACCACAACTAACAGCAACGCCAGATCCTTAACCCACTGAGCGAGGCCAAGGATCGAATCCCCAATCTCGTGGTTCCTAGTCAGATTCGTTTCCACGGTGCCACAAGAAGAACTCCCCATTTTCATCATTTTAAACTCCATCTCCCTGCTGGTGACTTTGAATCCCATAGTTGAAGCCCAAATCTCTTTCCTGAACTCCAGATTCTTATATCAAACTACCTCTGACTTGTCCATTTGGAGGGCATAGGAGGTATCTCAATCTTAATCCACCTAAAACAAATTCCAGTTGTTTTAAACCCACCCAATTCAGTTCCTCCCGATGTGTCTCCATCTGAGGAAATGGCTTGTCTTTCCAAGCCAAAAAGTTACATCCATCCTCCTTCTTGTCTTTCTCCTGTATCCTGCATATTATTTTAAAGTGAGTATGTCCAGAATTTAGCTACTTCTTATCACTTCCGCTCAGGGCTGTCGGATGTAGCAAACAATTACATAAACATACTTATATTAAGCATTTACATTCTCTTATGGTCTTCTGAGTTTTGCATAAGACACACTTATATTGGAGTTCCCATCGTGGTGCAGTGGTTAACGAATCTGACTAGGAACCATGAGGCCGTGGGCTCGATCCCTGGCCTTGCTCAGTGGGTTAAGGATCCGGCATTGCCCTAAGCTGTGGTGTATGTACGTCACAGACGCGGCTCGGATTCTACATTGCTGTGACTGTGGCGTAGGCTGATGGCTCCAGCTCTGATTAGACTCCTAGCCTGGGAACCTCCATATGCCATGGGAAGCGGCCCTAGAAAAGGCAAACAAACAAAACACATTTATATTAAATATTTATATTTCTCTTATGGTCTTCTGAGGTCTTCCCATAAGTGGTCTCCTTTCCACTAGCTTAGTCCCTTTTTTATTTATAATTAATCCTGCATCTGGGGCCATGGTAGCTGGCAAAGGAAACTGATAATAACTTCCTCTAATAAACTACTCATGACTCCTGTATAAGTTAGTCACCTCTTTACCTGGCAGGGACAGACAGTTTGACTCAAAGGAGAATATGGACTAAAGAGACGAAGATGCTGGAAAGAGGTTACTGTAATCCAGATTCTTTTTTTTTTTTTTTTGCCTTTTTGCCTTTTCTAGGGCTGCTCCCGCAGCATATGGAGGTTCCCAGGCTAGGGGTCGAATCAGAGCTGTAGCCACTGGCCTACACCAGAGCTACAGCAATGTGGGATCCAAGCTGGGTCTGCAACCTACACCACAGTTCACAGCCAACACCAGATCCTTAACCCACTGAGCAAGGGCAGGGACCGAACCCGCAACCTCATGTTTCCTAGTCGGATTCATTAACCCCTGTGCCACAATGGGAACTCCTGTAATCCAGATTCTTGTTCACAGAGCCGAAAATTGAACTTTGAGAACACACAGGCAGCAAGCAAGCAATGTCGATAACAGGAAAGCAAAGAGCTCCCAGGACCAGGAGGGGGAAGAAGAGTCCCCCTCTGTATTGTTCTATAGGGGGTTTTATCCCTTAAAGATGCAGGGTACCAACGTGGGAGTCCAGAAAGATGTGGTTTTCTCCCACTGGCCTTGCCCAGTTACCTACAGCAGTCCTTGTGCAGTAGGGGTCTTGGGGGTGGAAATATCCTGTAAATCTCATGTTTTTTTTTTGTGCTTCTCTTCTTGTAGACTGAGTCACAGGGGGTTAGGGATTCAAGTCCATCTGGGCGTAGGTACACTCTCTGTAGTAACAAGGCCTGTGGGGATGTTATTCCCTGGAGCCCTTAAGCCACAAATGTTCATCAATGGCCCTATTCAAAGAATGCATCGAAGCCCCTGCTCCTACAAGGACTCCCTGAGTTATTATTCTGCCTCATAATTACTGGATCACTGTAAGTGAGTTTTCCAAAAGATGGTGGCTTAAAGTATAACTGTATCCAAGAATGGAATTGTCTATACATCAGTATGTCTGCCCTTTTTCAGTCTCCTCTCCTCTACCCGCTCTGTTTTCCAATATTTTGCCTCCACAGATCTCTTTTCACATGATGAGAGTCTTATCATTCTCAGAGTCTTTTCACATTATATTATTATGGTTGCTTGCAGTCCAACCCACAGGACTCTTAACAATTCCCCAGAAAACATATTTGCCTAAGAGCTCCATCATAAATGGGTCACATGACTACTCAGGAACCAATCACGGTGGCCAGGAATTGAAAGCCCTCTCCTAGCCCGGCTTAAGTCACACCTGGGGACCAGACAGAGCCAGCCCCTGCCCTTAAGATTTGGAAAACATAATTATGGAATGAGGGAGAATGACTCCAAACAGAGATGCTGGGAAGCAGAAAAAATGTTTTTCATGGTCCCCTATCGCCTTCTTGATAGATTCCAAATTCCTCAGCTTAGCTCATAAGGATTTTTACAATCTCCCCCTAAACCACCCCTCCAACCTCCTCCCTGACAACTACTGCATACCCAGTGGTCCTGCCACACTGATTTGTCATCATTCCCTACACAGTTTTTGTTCTACCTGTGAAACTGAGCAGGAGCCTGTGGGCTCTTGGGCACCAAAGACTTTCTGTGCCACCCCGCAACTCTATTTCTCACCAGTAGGGGCTAGGCTTCAGCCTCCCTGACTTTCCCTGCGTTGCAAAGGGCAGGTTCAAACCTATGCTAGTCAGGGAAGGGAGGGGTTGCAGAGACCAGGGAGGAGCCATCAAGAGCTGAGATAGTGCAGCCTTGGGGCAGGGCCCTGGTTCTTCCCCAAGGAAGACACATAACAATATTTTAGAGGTTTTCTGCAGAATTAAAACCTCCAACAAACAAAAGATGTGAACTACTTGGTGAAGCCTCCTTCATTCCAGAAAGGAGGTCACAATGAGATGACCTCAAGAACCACCAGAACCAGTCCTGGGGCCAGTAAAATACCAGCTTTGAAGAAGAATGCAAGCTGGCATCTACTGTGATGCTTATCTGTGGCCCTATTTTCCACTCCCAAACTAGAAGACGACTTCCTATTCTCTCCCAAAGGAGGGTACAGTCTTTAGAGCATTAGCCTGCTGTGGCCTCCTTTGCCTACAAGACCAAAAGGCTATTCTTTTTTTCTTTGCCCTCTGTCTCTTCATTTCTATTCCACTCTGGTGGATGGAGGCAACACGGCAACACCTGTACATGTGATACTGTTGCCTCTCTCTGTGGTTGCCAAATAAAAATGTGGAGACAGAGTTTTGAGTGAAGAAGAAAAAGATAGCTTTATTGCTTTGCCAGGCAAAGGGAGCCACCGCAGCCTAAAGCCTTAAACAATGTGTCCTCTTTGGAAGGGTGGTTTTATAGCTTGGGGAGTGGGAAATAGGGCCATGGGTAAGGACCAGGGTAGAGGCAAACTCGTGTTGTCTTTCAAAACTGGTGCTTAGTGGTCCCAGGACTGGTTCTGGTGGTCCTCCTTCTTCCCAGAATGAAGAATGACTCATCAAGTTGTTCTTCCTTTTGTGGGGGGGTTTGGGTTCTGCAGAAAGGCTCAAAGATACTGTTCTGTATATTCTTTGAGGAGGAACCAGGACCCTGCCCCAAGGCTGCACTATTGTCTCTTGATGCCTCCTCCCTGGTGTCTGTATCCCCTCCCTTCCCTGATCAGCAGCTGCCCTTTGGACCTCAGGGAAGGTCATGGAGGCTGAGGCTTATTCCCTAAAAAGAAGCAATGGAGGACACAGGAAGGCTTGTGTGTCTAGGAGTCCCACAGGGGCTCAGTTGTAATACCTTCCCCTCACCAATCCTTTCTTTTTCTGCAAAATAGTATTCATGCTGGAAAAGTCGATGGGAATATCCCTTCCATGACTCCCTGGTTGAACTGGTTGTCCCATCCTCGGCACTTTGAAAACTCTGCAGTGCCAAGCAGATCCCATGATTCATTCCTCTGAGCCATGATTTGGGAGGATGGGAGTAAGAGTGTCTCATTCAGCTCTGTTCCCCTGATGTTGAGTGTTAGGATTGATACAGCAAATAAAGGGTGATGAATAAAGCATTCAGTGAATGAGTAAACATGGTATTTAATGAGGTGAGCCCCAAAGAGACTGCTCTCTTCATTTGGGTTCATTCAAGCTCATGCCCCACTACTTAGGTAACCTTGAACAAGTCCATTACCTGCTTTTAATCTCACTTTCCCATCATTGCCTCTTTACCCACTGAGTGTACTGATCTCTCGTGAAGAAATAATGTGATGAATAAAGGAAAGCAAAGAGCTGTGCTCTGTATATTTTGCTAGGCTGGGATGAGCAACTGACTTTTTCCTCTGAAAACATCATGGAGGACTTCAAGATGAAAGGGTACAGTCCAGGAAAGACAGGTTTTTTTTTTTTTTTTGGTTTGTTTGTTTTGGTTTGTTTTAAGAGTATAGTTGATTTATAGCATTGTGTCAATTTCTGCTATACAGCATAGTGACCCAGCTGTACATATATACATTCTTTTTCTCATACTATCTTCTATCATATTCTATCACAAGAGATTGGATACAGTTCCCTGTGCTGTACAGTAGGACTCATGGCTTATCCATTCTAAATGTAATAGTTTGCATCTACTAACCCCAAACTCCCTGTCGATCCCACTCCCTCCCCCCTCCCCCTTGGCAACCACAAGTCTGCTCTCCATGTCCTTAATCTGTTTCTGTGTTGTAGACAGGATCCTTTGTGCCCTATTTCATATTCCACACATAAGTGGTATCATAGGGTATTTGTCTTTCTCTTTCTGACTTACTTCACCTAGTATGAGAATCTCTATTTCCCTCCATGTTGCTGCAAATGGCATTATTTCATTCTTTTTCATGGCTGAGTAGTACTCCATTGTTTATATGTACCACATCTTCTTGATCCATTCCTCTGTCTATGAACATATAGGCTGTTCAGGAGAGACAGTTTTTCTCTCTCTGGAGAAAGGCTTTGGAGAACCAATTCGGGTTCCTTTTAGCATTTTATCATCATGGATGAGAACTCTCCATTTATATCTGACTCAATCCCATCTGTCTATAGAGCTTCCCCTTTATTTCAAACCAGTGTTTATTGAGCACTTACTGAGTGTCGATTGCTCTTCCCTCTGATATAGGAGGTTGATGGGCCCCTGGGTTAAGGACACCTGAGACTTGTTAGTAAATTGGGCCTTGCTTCTCTTTGACACCTCAAGGGGAAATTTAATGGCAGACACTGAGCTCTGCTGGAGGCAAAGAAAGATAAGATGACCACTTCAATTACTCCCAGGGTCAAGGAGATCTCCCAAATTATGCATGTGCAGAAAGACTCCTAGGGTCAAAAAGGGAGGGGGCGTCATTCTATAAGTCCTGATAACTATCCCATAACACTTTGCTCTGGAATTCATCTTGGCCAAAAGATGCACATGCATATTGGGGAGGGCCCTGGGTCCAGTCAAGTATGGAAAATAAAACAAGATAATTGGCCAACTGTCATGTATAAGTGATTTAAATCACCTCTCTGATGCACTTCTCATTCAGGAAGATGCCCACGCCCACACTCCTCTTTAGGGTGTGTTTTACTGCTTTGCTTCTGCCTAAAATAAATAAACTCCTTCTCTGTGTGCTCTCCCACATGTTGTACTGTGTCTCTAACAATCAACTTTATACCTGTTTTCACAGTCTTTGCCTCTTTGAAACATTCTTGATGTTAATAGGGGACAACGATCAGGGCAATTTCTACCTTTAACCTCTAGCTGGTCTAGTGGCTGGGATTCCTGGTTTTCCTCCAAGCGGCCCAGGTTCAGTTTCTGAGCAGAGAATTAAGATCTCACTCCAAGCCATTACTCAGTGCTGTCTCTCCAAGATCACCTCCATCCAGAGTCATTTGCTGCTGGATATCCATGTGACCTATTGCTTCATTCCTCAGGTCTCTGTTCAAATATCCCCATCTTGGAAGGGTCTTCCCCAACCACCCCATGTAAAGCCATAACCCCTCCAAATTTTAGCCTGGACCATTTTTGTTCATAGCACTTCTTGGTGCCTGTTGTTACATCAAGAGCATGCATCACGTTGTGTTCAATGGCTCTCTCCACTGAGACATAACCTTGGGGGGCAGAGGTGGAGGAAAGGGCAGAGACCCCCTGACTGTGGTCTACCCCTCTGCCCTTGAGCTCCTGCAAAAGGGCCTCACATATAGTAAGGCCTCAATACATGGTTACCAATTTGGATAAAGACATATATAAGCACCTTATATAGGTTATTTTAATCAACTTTATCCAACAACCCTATGAGGTAGGCATGAATATTCTTCCATTTATATATTCCCTCATTTATATATGAGGGAATTGAAGCTTAGGGGAGTTAAAAGGATACTTTATGGTCACATAACTAATACATGGCAGAATCAGGACTCAGGGAGCATCTCCTCCTTTGGGGAATTTCTGGGCTTCACTAAAAAAAAAAAAAAAAAGCTGAGATGGGATTTTATATTCTTCTCAAGTTCCTTGTGGGACATTTTCCCAGGGCAGTAGCCAAACATTCTCTGACACCATGTGGACCCCAGAGGAAAGAGATTTACTGAGCTATTGCTGGACCGGCACAGATGAGCTATGGAACTGACTTCGCCACTTAGTAGGTTATAAATCGTTTTCCCATCCGTGAGGACACTCAACTCTGATTTAGGTTATGATTCCCATTCTGCGGGAAAAGAAACAGAAGATAGAGAGGTTAAATGGTCTGTCCCAGAGGAAGTTTTCCAATGCTGCTTAGTTTCCTTTTCCCTGCTTGCCTCCCCAGGCAGGGAACAGCTTACAGCCACATGACGAACTTGCAGAAGTGGCATGGTCCTAGCGAGGGTTGGAAAAAGAATTTCCAGACTCAGAGCAAGGTGAGGAGATAGATGAGTTTATTTACTTATGCATTTATTTTGCTTTTTAGGCCCTCCCCTCCATCCCCCGCATATGGAAGTTTCCAGGCTAGGGGTCACATCGGAACTTCAGCTGCCAGCCTACACCACAGCCACAGCAACATGGGATCTGAGCCATGTCTGCCACCTACACCACAGCTCATGGCAACACTGGATCCTTAATCCACTGATCGAAGCCAGGGATTGAACCTGCATCCTCATGAATACCAGTTGGACTCATTTCTGCTGCACCACTGTGGGAACTCTGAGAGATGAGCTTATTGAGATAAGAAACACTGCTAGCACAGCAGGATGGCTTCCTGGTGGTCAGGGGAAGCCAACCCCCAATGGAATTTGGCTGCTTCTTTTTATAGCCAGAGAATAAGGAAGGGTGGTGTGATTTTACTGATTGGCTGGGGGTCTGAAATTCTCATTCCTGATAAGGGCCTGCCTGGGGAAGCCATCTCTTTACCGAGAGAAGGGGACGTTGCCAGGGCAGGCTAGTTCTTTATAGGAAGAGAGCCAGGCCTGTCATGAGCTTCAGCTCCAGGTTTTGTGTTTGAGCTGATATGCTGTGGCCTGAATTTCACAAGTAGAATAGGGACTCATACTGAGAAAAGCCTTCTGCCACCCAGACCATGCATCGGTCATCTTTGCTGGAATGGAACATCCTGGCAGTTCCTCAAAGTGCTGGGTAAGACCAATTCCATTTGCAAAGTTCCTCCTTTAAGAAAAAAAGATGGGTGTCAGTTCCTGTCGTGGTGCAGCAGAAATGAATCTGACTAGGATCCATGAAGATGCAGGTTCTATCCCTGGCCTCAATCAGCGGAAGGGGATCTGGCATTGCCTTGAGCTCTGGTGTAGGTCGCAGACACGGCTCAGATCTGGCATTGCTGTGGCTGTGGTGTAGGTCAGCAGCTGTAGCTCCAATTCCACCCCTAGTGTAGGAACTCACATATGCCACGGGTGCAGCCCTAAAAATAAAAAAGGGGGGGGGGAGTTCCTTTTGTGGTGCAATGGGATTGGTGGCATCATGGGATGTTTTTTTTATCTCTGGCCCGGCACCGCGGGTTGGGATCCGGCATTGCCACAGCTGCAGCTTCAGTTGAAGCTGTGGCTCAGATCTGATCGCTGGCCCGGGAACACCATGTGCCATGGGGCAGCCAAAAGAGAGAAAAAAGAGGGGGGGGGAGTTATATCATTGTATTCTGTTCAGAGAGACTGTTTCTCCTGGGTAGCCAGTGCTGTGAAAGATGATTATGAGAAGAGACCTCCCAGATAAACTCAATCTAGCCAATCCCTCTCTGCATTTCTTGATCTTACGAAGTGCTTTGTGGCCAGAGAGAGTGACCAGAGCCTCTTACCCAGGAAGAGAGGATAACATCTTCTGCCAGGTAACTTTATTAGACCACGGGGAGATGACCCAAACAACTTGTCCCTCAAGAAAATTACGGGACTCCACTAGACTGTCAGACAATTAAATTTTTTTTAATGGTTGCACCCACAGCATAGGGAAGTTCCCAGGCTAGGGGGTAAATTGGAGCTGCAGCTGCTGGCCTACGCCCAACCACTGCAATGCTGGATCTGAGCCGCATCTGCAGCCTGCGCTGCAGCTTTCAGCGATGCCAGATCCTTAACCCACTGAGTGAGGCCAGGGATAGAACCTTGCGTCCTCATGGATACTATGTCATGAACTTAACCCACAGCACTGGGCTGGGATTAACCCTGAGACTCCTCAACAACCTGAGCCACTGCTGTCAGATTCTTTTTTTTTTTTTTGCCTTTTTCTAGGGCCGCTCCCTTGGCATATGGAGGTTCCCAGGCTAGGGGTTGAATCAGAGCTGTAGCCACTGGCCTACGCCAGAGCCACAGCAACGCGGGATCTGAGCCACATCTGCGACCTACACCACAGCTCATGGCAACGCCGGATCCTTAACCCACGGAGCAAGGGCAGGGATCGAACCCGCAACCTCATGGTTCCTAGTCGGATTCGTTAACCACTGCGCCACGACGGGAGCTCCTGCAGTCAGATTCTTAACCCACTGGACTACAGCATGAACCCCAGGTCGCCTCCCTTTCAAAGGTGAAAGAAATGAGGCCTGCAGAGGAAACATCCACCATCCCCCCGACACCCCCGCCCCCCCAAAACTGGGAAGGGAAGGGAAGGGCCAGTGGGGTATGGATTTTTTCACTGTGTAGCCCTGGACCACCTAACCAACCTCTTTTCTAGCCACTCACAGCTCCCAACCATAATCAGTTTTGCAGCAATGGCCCGTCAAATTGGCACATAATGGGACCAAGCTTTTAGGCTTGTGGGGGTCTGAGATCGCCACGCAGAACACTCAGCAAAGTGCTCAGACCTGGCAAATGCTCTAAGCACTGATGGCTCATCCCATCACGATGATTATTTTGTAGCGGTGAAAACTTTGAGTGCAAGAAAAAGAGGCTGTCAAATGGATGCTTTTTATCATCTCATTCTGGGTACCACAGCCAAAGCCGAGGAACCTGGACTGGGGATGTTTTCACCGACATTAACAGCCCTGGGAAGGAAGCATCATTATGTTCTTCCATGTAGAGGTATGTGGTCTTGCTATCTCTGAAAAGGCTCAGGTGAACCTGCAGAGGCTTGGAGTTTGTGTCATGGGTCAGGATAATGAACCCGACTAGTATCCATGAGGATGTGGGTCCGATCCCTGGCCTTGCACAGTGGGTTAAGGATGCGACATGGCTGTGGGTGGTGGTGTAGGTCACAGACACGGCTCGGATCTGGCATTGCTGTGGCTGTGGTGTAGGTTGCAAATGCGGCTCGGATCCAGTGTTGCTGTGGCTGTGGCGTAGGCCAGCAGCTATAGCTCCTATTTGGCCCCTAGCCTGGGAACCTCCATATACCATGAAGGCACCCCTAAAAAGACCCCCCCCCAAAAAAAAAGTAAAAATGCAGAGGCTCACAGTTTTGTCAGCTCAAACTGATGGCTCACCTTGGCTGCTGCCTGGCCCCCACCCCACCCCTCACACATCATTTGCTGCTGCTCTGGGGATAAAAAGTCATATTAAGTCTCTTCTCAGCCAAAGAACACATGTCCTGACCCTCTGTCCCACCTAGGATCCTCCTTCTAATTTTCACCAAAGATTCTTGGTCAGCCCTGCAGCTCTGTTCCTGGATCTGCTCTAGTCTCGAGTCATGTATTTTTTTTTTTTCTTTTACGGCCTCATCTTCAGCCTATGGAGGTTCCCAGGCTAGGGGTCAAATCGGAGATGCAGCTGCTGGCCTACACCACAGCCACAGCGACACGGGATCCAAGCTGCCTCTGTAACCTCGACCACAGTTCACTCAATGCCAGATCCTTAACCCACTGAGCGAGGCCAAGGATTGAACCTGTGTCCTCATGGATACTAGTCAGATTCATTTCTGCTGAGCCTCAACGGGAACTCCTAGCATTATTATTATTATTTTTTGTTTGCTTTTTAGGACTGCACCTATGGCATATGAAGTTCCAGGCTAGGGTTGAATTGGAGCTACAGCTGCCAGCCTACACCACCAGCCACAGCAACACTGGATCCTTAAACCACTGAGCAAGGCAAGGGATCAATCTGGCATCCTCATGGATACTAGTTGGGTTCACAACCTGCTGAGGCATGACGGGAACTCCCCCGCTGTAATCGTGTAGCTGAGACTTAGCCTCTGTCCACTGGCAACAATTAAGCTCGGATTCATTTCTGCTGCGCCCCAATGGGAACTCCTCACACCCTGTATTCTTTATGTTCCTGATTAGCCTATGAGGAGGCAGTCTATGGGTCCAGACTTTATGGTATAAAAATGGTCACTAACTTGTCAAGGTCACCCAGTCCCTAAGGGACAAACCCAAGCCGGACTGGCATCAACTTTCCAGAATATATAGAAATAAAAAATGTTTTATATATGTGTGTGTCTATGTGTATATATATATATATATATTTTTTTTTTTCCCCCTGTATTTGATTCTTAAGCCTCCAACCAACTTTATCAATAAGGAAATCGAGAGTGGTTTGGTGACATGAGAAGTCAGCTCCCGAGACACAACTGGGATCAGAAACTAGTTCTTCCAAGTTCAATGGTCCAGTCAGGGGTCATTATTTATTCCACATAAATGAATTGAACTAAACATAAAAGAAACCCAAGAGTCCATAGGCGGATGACCTAGATAACCCCTTAAAAAGAAAGGGAATTCTCGGAGGTCCCTTCGTGGCTCAGTGGTTAAAGAACCTGACTGGGATCCATGAGGATGCGGGTTCAATCCCTGGCCTTGCTCAGTGTGTTAAGGATCCAGCATTGCTACAAGCTGTGGCGCAGGTCTCAGATGTGGCTTGGATCCTGCATTGTTGTGGCTGTGCAGCTCGCCTCTGACCCCAGCCTGAGCATCTCCATACGCAGCAGGAGGTGCAGCCTGAAAAGGAAAAAAAAAAAAAAAATGGATTTGATGGTTGTGTATTTGCCACAATAAAAACATTGGTGAAGGAGTTCCTATTGTGGCACAGCAGAACTTGAATCCAACTAGTGTCCATGAGGATGAGGGTTCAATTCCTGGCCTCGCTCTGTGGGATAAGGATCCAGCGTTGCGGTGAGCTGTGGTGTAGGTCGCAGACTCGGCTCCGATCCTGTGTTGCTGTGACTGTGGTGCAGGCCAGCAGCTATGGCTTCAATTTGACCCCTAGCCTGGGAACCTTCATATGTCGCAGGAACAGCCCAAGAAATGGCAAAAAAAAAAAAAGAAAAAAAAAACCCAATACATTAGAGTCACATGTGGGAATTCACATGCTCTTACTATATTATTAAAACCTGATATCTTCTCTACACCCAACAGCCCATCCAGCCCAGCCCAGACAATTCCAGGATCTTTCTGGAAAAAAACAGGGGGGGATTATGCGTAAGAAATTCTGGGGTGGGAATTCCCATCATGGTGCACAGGAAACGAATCCGACTAGGAACCATGAGCTTGCAGGTTCAATCCCTGGCCTCACTCAGGGGGTTAAGGATCCAGCGTCACTGTGAGCTGTGGTGTAGTTCGCAGACACGGCTTGGATCTGGCGTTGCTGTGGCTGTGGTGTAGGCTGGTGGCTACAGCTCCGATTAGACCCCTAGCCTGGAAACCTCCATAGGCCATGGGTGTGGCCCTCGAAATCAAAGGAAAAAAACATAGAAAATGCTGGGGCGTCTGCTGTGAGGACAAACCGGGAGAGAAGCAGCGTCTGCATGAAAGGATAAACGAGATCACAGATCATGATGGGTGGTCCAGGCACTGTGTCTAAGAAGGAACATCCAGGTTCTGATGCCAGAGTGGCGTGGGACTTCCACTCAGAAGCCAAGACATGGCACAAAAGACATCAAGGGATAATGGAACACTGGCGACCAGATACATGGCAAACATCTAGCCACGTCTTCCCACGTCTGCCTCTCCATAGGCGCTGTTTTGGGAAAATGAGGTGATGTGAGTATTTGCAAATAGTGCCATACCAGGCAAAAGCTCTCTGCCCCGGGGGTTCACGTGGGCTAGATGTGGAAACAAAACACTGGGTACTGGGCAGGGGAACTCAACAATCCTAAAGGGAAGCACCTGGCATTCCCGTCATGGCTCAGTGCTTAATGAACCCGACTAGGAACCATGAGGATGCAGGTTCGATCCCTGGTCTCGCTCAGTGGGTGAAGGATCCAGTGTCACCATGAGCTGCGGTGTAGGTCGTGGACATGGCTCAGATGTGGCATTGCTGTGGCTGTAGTGTAGGACGGTGGCTACAGCTCCAATTCAACCCCTAGCCTGGGAACCTCAATATGCAGTGGGTACGGCCCTAAAAAAGCAAAAAAATAAAATAATAAAATAAAATGAGGAGGTACATACCTACTGTGGATTAGACAGTGTCACCTGTGTTTTTTAGAAATGCCACCAGGCTTGGAGCCCTTTTCAATTCTCTGAGCATCTTTCCATATATTCACTCATTTCACTTCCCAACCATCTTACTTGGTACCAAAGAGGAGATGAGGCACAGGGAGGCCAAATGATACAGATACTGAGTGGCAGAGTCAGATTAAGAAGCCAAGGGCGTCACACCAAAGATGGACCCTGAACTTCCACGCTGGAGCTGATGCACAGAATCCAGCACCAGCCTTCTGTCCTGGTTTGACAGGTAAGCAACTTGAGGTTTGCCTACGATGCCAGAGAAAGCAGAGTCTGAGCATGTTCAATTTTACCTTGAAAAGGCCGATGAATAAAGTGGTTATAAAGGGAGTTCCTGTTGGGGTGCGGGGGAAATGAATCTGACTAGTATCCATGAGGCTGCAGGTTCGATCCCTGACCTTGCTCAGTGGGTGACGGATCCGGCATTGCCATGAACCATGGTGCAGGTTGCAGACACGGCTCGGATCCCGTGTTGCTGAGGGTGTGGTGTAGGCCTGCAGCAGCAGCTCTGATTCGACCCCTAACCTGGGAACATCCATAGGCTGCAGGTGTGGCCCTAAAATGCAAAAAAAAAAGGGGGGGGATTATAGAGGCCCCCAAGTTTTATGATGGACAGGTAGCGACTCACCCGAGAAGATCCCACCATTCCAGGTGAGCCAGTGCATCTCGGTTCTGGCTTGTTATTTAACCCTCAACTCCAGTCAACTGAACGCACATAAAACAAGAGAAAGGCAGAGGTTAACACGCTGCTGCTACCTCTCTGGTTTGGAAAGTCTGAGCCTGCCGCTGGTGAGGGCGAAGGCTGAAGTCATCCTTGGATGAATATTAGACCCACCAAGGAGCATTTGTTTTTTCCTTCCCCCCGCCCCCCACCCCGGCACATGGAAGTTCCCGGGCCAGGGATCGAATCTGAGCCGGAGCTGCGACCTGCACCACCCCTTCAGTCACACCAGATCCTTAACCCCCAGTACCACAGCGGGAACTCCAAGGCAGGAGACATTTTTTAAAACAATTTTTTAAGTTCCAAGGTACTTGGCTTGAAAGGAAGCCGTGGCAGGAAGATGGTTTAGTTTTTGTGGAAGTTTCCCAGGTAGGTGATTCTAATCCGTGGCAATAGTAGAGAAACACTGGGCTGGAAAATGCACCCCAAAGTGACAATTAGAATGAAAATCGTCCCCCTGCACACACCTTCATCTAAGACACCTGTGGCTTGACTGAGCCATGGCCCTTGAAATGAAAACGATCTGCCATTATATATGGCATTTAATTTCAGCTCTTGATACTAACACGGGGTCTGGGAGGAGGGCTGGAGGAGGGGTGCTTGAGGGGAGCGGGAAGGGAAGGATGAGGACTCCCAGATGGGACAAGAATTAGCCATGCGCTGCCCTTGTTTGGTAAACACGCCCAGACCTTCAAGGTGCCTAATGGTGCCTGTAATTGATGTCTAAAGTTATTTAAAAATAAATTTACTAGAAAATAATTAGCAATTTTATAGTTCACTACATCCTCATTTTTTTTTTTTTTTTTTGCGGGTAAACATTTTTTTTCAATGGTTTGATCAGGCCCCGCAAGACAACAGCGCTGTGAAATCAATTGCCCCAAATGGAGGTAGATGGGGGTCCCCTAAAGAGAGAAATACATTTTTGAAAATGGTTTGATTAGCTCTTTTCATGATGGGAATGATGGAAGGTAAGCTCCTCTTTGCCTCCACCATCACTCCCCACCCCTCCCAACCTCCCCGTTTGGTCTGTAATAAATTATCCTTAATCAACATCAAGGGAAAGTTGTAGACAGGCAGCTTGGGGATGGCTTAGATGTGACCTGGGGAGTTCTTAACCTTGGCCGTGGGACTAGAGAAGATTGTTTTCTTATTACGCCAGAGACAGCTTTCCCTAATAAGCTTGTAGGAATATTCATCACAGCACATTTGCTCATCATTCACCTTTTCCACGATTGGCCCGGCTAGCCCAAGGCTACAAGGAGAGACAGAATGAGAAAAATAACTTTACTAAAAGATTTTGCCAAAGATGGACTAAGGAATTTGCTTGGACGTCTTTCCGGAGCGGGCCGCTCACAGCCCCTAGGGAAAGGAGTGACTATTATTTTAAGCTCAGATGGAGGCGCTCAGTCTCTTTTACAAACTTTCTGTAGATGATGACCCATTTCTACATCTGTGAAATGGGTGACATGATCCTTTCCTCTGCGTGTTCCTAAAAGTGCCGTCCGTGGACCAGCAGCATCGAGAGCCTTGGAAACGTGTTGGACAGGCAGACTTTCAGGCTCCTCCTCAAAACTACAGAAAAAGAATCTCTAGGGGTGTGGACTTAAAATTCCTTTTTTTTTTTTTTTGTCCTTTTGCCATTTCTTGGGCTACTCCCGCGGCATATGGAGGTTCCCAGGCTAGGGGTCGAATCAGAGCTGTAGCCACCGGTCTACACGAGAGCCACAGCAACTCGGGATCCAAGCTGCGTCTGCCACCTACACCACAGGTCATGGCAATGCCGGATCCTTCACCCACGGAGCAAGGCCAGGGATCGAACCCGTGACCTCATGGTTCCCAGTCGGATTCGTTAACCGCTGAGCCACGACAGGAACGCCTCGAGATGCTTGTTTTAGCAAGTTTTCAGGTACCATTTATGCCTGCTTGAGCATAAGAACCAGTGCTTTCCAGGGATACTGTGAGTAGCACATGTAAGAATATGCTCTGGAAAAAAAAACTTGGAAGATGCCATCAAAATTCTTGGCATCGTTTCCCTTCATATTAAGTATAAATGTCCGAAAAATATTAGGAGGTACAGGCTTAGAAGACTCATTCGACAGCTTCATGAAAATTGTGTGTTGTTAAACTTTTTGTCTTTAATGTTTATTTGTTTGTTTGTTTGTTTTTGGCCATTCCGATGGATCTCCTGGGATAGACCACGATGGAAGATAACATAAGAAAAAGGATGGGAGTTCCCCGTCGTGGCTCAGTGGTAATGAAACTGACTAGTATCCATGAGGATGTGGGTTCGATCCCTGGCTAAGCTCAGTGGGTCAAGGATCCAGTGTTTTGTGAGCTGTGGTGTAGGTGGCAGACATGGCTCGGATCCCGAGTGGCTGTGGCTCTGGTGTAGGCTGGTGGCGACAGCTCCGATTCAACCTCTTGCCTGGGAATTTCCATATGCTGCAGGTATGGCCAAAAAAGAAAGAAAAGAAAAGAAAAAGAATGTGTGTGTATGTACGAGTATGACTGGGTCACTTTGCTGTACAGCAGGAATTGGCACAATACTGTAAATCAACTATACTTTCACAAAAAAATAAATAAATACAAAAAAAAACCTGTGATGAACTATTATCTACCTCCAAAAAAAAAAAAAAAAAGAGATCAATTTTGGAGTTCCCTGGTGGCTTGGTGGGTTAAGGATCCAGCATTATCACCATCACTGCTGTGGCTTGGGTTGAATATTTAGGTCTTCTGCCCATTTTTTGATTGGTTTAGTTTTTTTGTTCTTTTTGAGAAGTACGGGTTGTTTGTATATTTTGGAGATTAAGCCCTTGTCAGTTGCCAGTTTGCAGCGATTTTCTCCCATTCCATAAGTTGTCTTTTTGTTTTTTTTAATGGTTTCCTTTGCTGCATGAAGCCTTATAAGCTTGATTAGGTCCTATTTGTTTAGTTTTGCTTTTATTTCTATTGTCTTGAGAGACTGACCTATGAAAACATTTCTACTATTTATGTCAGAGAATGTTTTGCCTGTGTTCTCATCTAGGAATTTTATGGTGTCATGTCTTGTTTTTGCTTGTTTATTTTTTCTTTTTTGTCTGCCCCACAGTACATGGAGTTTCTGGGCAAGGGATCAGATCCAAACCATAGTTGCAAACTAAGCCTCATCTGTTGAAATCCTGGATCCTTAACCCACTGTCCCAGGCTGAGGATCGAACCTGTGTCCCAGTGCTCCCAAAATGCCACTGATCCTGTTGTACCACAACAAGAACGCCTGTCATGTCTTATGTTTAAGTCTTTAAGCCATTTCGAGTTTATTTTTGTGCATAGCATGAGGCTGTGTTCTAGTTTCAGTGACTTACATGCAGCTGTTCAGTTTTCCCAGCACCACTTGCTGATGAAACTGTCTTTTTCCCATTTTATATTCTTGCCTCCTTTGTTGAAGATTAATTAACCATAGGTGTATCGGTTTATTTCTGGGCTCTCTAGTCTGTTCTATTGATCTGTTATGTCTGTCAATACCTCACTGTCTTGATTACTGTTGCTTTGCAATATTGTCTGAAGTCTAGGAGAGTTATGTCTCCTGTTTTGTTTTTGTTTTTGTTTTTTCCCCCTCAAAAATGCTTTGACAATTCTGGATCTTTTATGGCTCCATATAAATTTTTGGATTATTCAAACTCTATCTCTTCTTAAAGGACATATTTATTGTTTCACATTATTATAAATAAAGCTGTGTATTAGTTATCTATTGCTGTGTAACAAGTGGTCCCCAAATACAGGGGCCTAAAATGACCCTTATTATCTCATAGTCTCTGTGGCAAGGAATATAAGCATAGTTTAGCTGAAGCTCTCACAGGCTACAATGAAGGAATCAAAGGATGCTTTGACCTCATTTTTCTCCTCTTGCTGATGTGAAATGCCATATTTATCATATTGTACATTTTTATATATGTTTATCTCTTCTTGGGATATTTCTGCTTTTTCTTTGACTAACCTACCCGTTCTTGAACTGGTTCCCACACTGTTTCATATAAGTTATATTCAATATAATTTATATACACCTTCCTCATTAGCATATCATTACATTATTATATTAGTAAATTAATTTATTAGTTTACACTAACAGACATTCTTCTCACTGTTTATTAATGTTTTCCTAGCTTCCCCAGGATGTTGATTTTTAAAATTTAAGAATCACTTTATTGGAGTTTCTTGGTGGCTCAGTGGGTTAAGGAGCCAGCATTGTCACTGCTGTGGTGTGGGTTTAATCCCTGGCCTGGGAACCACGTGTGGTGAGTGTGGCCAAAACCAAAAAAAAAAAAAATCACTCTGCTAAGATATGAGAATTTTTTGATTTTTTTTTTTTGTCTTTTTAGGGCTGCACCCACAGCATATGGAGGTTCCCAGGCTAGGGGTCCAATCCAAGCTGTAGCCTCCGGCCTACACCACAGCCACAACAACGTGGCATTCGAGCTACGTCTGAGACCTAGTCCACAGCTAAAGGCAACACTGGATCCTTAACCCACTGAATGAGACCAGGGATCGAACCTGCATCCTCATGGATGCTAGTCGGGTTTGTTAACTGCTGAGCCATGACGGGAACTCCAAAATCTTTTGGATTTTGATCGAACTTATTTACACTCCTAAGTCAGGAGAGGTAATGGTTTTGAAATATAATTCTTCCAAAGAAAAGCATAATAAGTCTCCGCTTTTTTCAGTCTAGTTTTAAGAAGGCTCAATAAACATTGGTAGCAATTTTTTATCTACCTTGCACATTTTGTGTCCTCCTTCCAACAGTTATAACTACTATTTATATTCCATAGTATTTTTTTTTTGTCTTTTGTCGTTGTTGTTGTTGTTGTTGCTATTTCTTGGGCCGCTCCCGCGGCATATGGAGGTTCCCAGGCTAGGGGTCTAATCGGAGCTGCAGCCACCGGCCTATGCCAGAGCCACAGCAACGCGGGATCCGAGCCGCGTCTGCAACCTACACCACAGCTCACGGCAACGCCGGATCGTTAACCCACTGAGCAAGGCCAGGGACCGAACCCGCAACCTCATGGTTCCTAGTCGGATTCGTTAACCACTGCGCCACGACGGGAACTCCCCATAGTATTGTTAATACTGGGAAAATGACTTCATCTCTTTGAACTTCCTCTGCTCATCTTTAAACTGGACATGCTCGCCCCTGCTCGGAGGGTTAAATGAGGTGGTTAATTTAAATCTCCTAGAGCCATGCACAGCACACCAGGTATCCACTTGGGGTGGCAGGAGTTGGCGTTAATTTAAAAGAAATTGCAAAACAGCCTCAGACCTTAGCTCATAGTAGACCATGAAGAAAATTCCTCTTCTACACGACAACTCTCTATGCCCCTGGTACAATTAGCTCGTAAATCTTCTGAAGTGAGGCAGGAGGTTAGCAAACATCATCTAAGTGGCATTATTGTTGCTTAAACTCTTTTTTTTTTTTTTTTGGCGGCATGTGGAAGTTCCCAGGCTAGGGGTTACATCAGAGCTACAGCTGCCAGCCTCTGCCACAGCCACAGCAACCCCAGATCCAAGCCGCTTCTGTGAGCTACACCACAGCTCATGGCAATGCCGGATTCTTTAACCCAAGAGAGAAGCCAGGGATGGAAACCAGCAACCTCATGGCTATTAGTCAAGTTTGTTTCCGCTTCACTGGAATAGGAACTCCACTCTTTTTTTTTTTTTTTTACTTAATCCTGCTTCATACCTCCGAGCAGATCTAGTCAACTACTTATTGAATGAAAGCTACTGGATTTCTGGACGACGTGGAAATGCCTATCACATTCTATCCTTTAAGATGTGGATTAAGAGGAGTGCCCGTTGTGGTTCAGAGGTAATGCACCTGACTAGGAGCCATGAGGATGTGGCTTTGATCCCTGGCCTTGCTCAGTGGGTTAAAGGATCCGGCGTTGCCATGAGCTTTGGTGTAGGTTGAAGATGCAGCTCGGATCTGGTGTTGCTGTGGCTGTAGGCTGGCTGCTGTAGCTCTGATTTGACCCCTAGCCTGGGAACTCCACATGCCGCACCTGTGACCCTAAATGAAAAACAAGAAAAAATATGTGGATTAAGGATGGTTAATGGATGGGAGGTCCCGTTGTGGCTTAATGGTTAACGAATCCGACTAGGAACCATGAGGTTGTGGGTTCGGTCCCTGGCCTTGCTCCGTGGGTGAATGATCCGGCGTTGCCGTGAGCTGTGGTATAGGTTGCAGACGCAGCTCGGATCCCACATTGCTGTGGCTCTGGCGGAGGCCAGTGGCTACAGCTCCGATTAGACCCCTAGCCTGGGAGCCTCCATATGCTGAGGGATCAGCCCTAGAAATGACAAAAAAAAAAAGAAAGAAAAAGAAAAAAGAATGTTTAATGGATACATAAACATAGTGGTAAACAGATGAGGTTTACCTCCCCACTGTCTTAATCCACGACATTCTAACTCTGAGGGGCTGTGTGATGTGTCTATACAATGGTTTTATAGGATAGTTCTCTGTGATTGATCCATATGATGGGTCTATGGATTGATTCTAGAAGATGATTCTGTAGGATGCTTCTAGATGATGATTCTAAAATGATCCCCTATGGGAGTTCCCGTCATGGCTCCGTGGCTAACGAATCTGACCAGCATCCATGAGGATGTGGGTTTGATCCCTGGCCTCGATCATTGGGTTAGGATCCAGCGCTGCCGTGGATCCTGCGGTGTCGCTCAGATCTGGCATTGCTGTGGCTGTGGTGTAGGCTGGCAGCTGTAGCTGCGATTGGCCCCCTAGCCTGGAAACCTCCATATGCCACAGGGGCAGCCCTAAAAAGACAAAAAGACAAAAATAAATAACATAAATGATGCCCTATGGACCCTCTCCTTGCAGTACCATATTTAAGGCAAATGTGGAATTTCCACTGGGACCTCCTCCAGCCTGTTGCACAAGATGCCATTTGGCAGATGGAAAAATGAGGGAGGGAAAAAGGAGGGTTGACAGAGGGGGTTGGAGGAAGAGAAGGGGGATACGCGGAAGGAAAGGAAGCAGGTGGAAGAAATAGCAATTGGCAAATAGGGTGAAACGGGGGTGGGTGGAGAAGGGTCGAAGGACCAGCAGAAGAGTGAGGCGATAGAGCCAAAGGGAATAGTACGGGAAGTCTCAGTCTTCAATTTCTGCAGAAATCATAGTGGAAATGTCCCCAAATGCTGCCAACAATACATTCTGTGACTAAGTCGTTATGCAGAGAGATGAGCTGGGGGCTGAAGGACAGAATTAATATAGTAAGTAATTCTATCCCTTTGGCAGTGTCTTTTCTGCATGAAATAATGATTTTATGTCTGACTTCTCTCCCGTCTGCACATTCCTCATAACAAACAGTTCCACAGTGAGGAACTATTTATGTTTCAAGGCAACAGCATCGGCAGAAGCACTGTCCTCTGAATCTTTTTCTGCAAAGAAATGCGGGGGCCACCTGGGAACCCTGGGGGAGCGTTCTGGTTTAATGCCGTGGATGCTGACTACAGAAGTTGGAGTTGGGATTCTGGAATCAGGCAGATCGTGGTTCAAGCCCTTCCAGCGGTACTGGCTGACTCACCTTCACTGCCTCTCTGTTTTCTCATGTAACAGTGGGCATGCTGGGGAGTTCCCGTTGTGGCTCAGAGGTAAGGAACTGGACTAGTATCCACAAGGATGCGGGTTTGAGTCCTGGCCTGACTCAGTGGGTTAAAGATCCAGCCGTGAGCTCTGATGTAGGTCACAGATGCGGCTTGGATCTGATGTTGCTGTGGCTGTGACATAGGCCTGCAGCTGGAGCTCTGATTTGACCCCTAGCCTGGGAACCTCCATATGCCGAGGGTGGGGCCCTAAAAAAAAAAGACAAAAAGGGCATGCTGGGAGTTCCCATTGTGTGCCTCAGCAGGTTAAGGATCTGATGCAGTATCTGTGAGGATGCAGGTTTGATCCCTGGCCTTGCTCCGTGGGTTATGGATCTGGTGTTGATGTGGCTGCGGTACAGGCTGGCAGCTGCAGCTGAGATTCATCCCCTAGCCTGTGGGAGCTTCCATATGCCGCAGGGGCAATCATAAAAAGAAACAAAGGAAAAAAAAAAACAATAACAACGCCGGGTAGGCTCACATCTGGCCCATGCGTGAAAGCATACAGCCCAGGAATCTGGCACACAGACCAGGGTTGAATAATGGTTGACTAGGAAAATGTCAAGTCTCCTTGCAGCTTTATGAGTGGAAAAAGCACGAAGCTGGGTGGTAACATTCCAACCTGAGCCCTGATCGAAGAAATGGATACGTTTCCTCGTCTCATCCCCACACCTCCCTCTGAACGTGCACTTCATTCGTTCCACAAGATTTAACCCTGCCTTTGTCCCAGGCGCTGTGTTGTGGGGACGAGAGGGTGAAGGGACAGGAAACACGTGTGCGATGATCATTTTCATCGGATGATGTCTGTGCCTGTACTCGGTGCTCTATGCTAAACCCAGCAGTGGTATCACTAAGCATTCTGTACTCAGTGGGTACCACGAGAAGGATACAAGTTGCTTGCTCTTTTTGCCCACATTACAGATTAAAAAAATCTCCCGTGCAGAGAGCTAAAAAGTCCCGCAGGTCCATATGGTGACCTAACCAGGAGTTCAACTTAGAACTTGATGACACCATTGCCTGAATTCCCAAGCTCTGGGCCATGGTGTGCCTTGAACCTCCTTAAATTTCCCACTGACTCGTGGGGGAGTGCAGATAAAGACAGAAGGTGTGGAGTTCCCGTCGTGGTGCAGTGGTTAATGAATCCGACTATGAACCATGAGGCTGCGGGTTCGATCCCTGGCCTTGCTGAGTGGGTTAAGGATCCGGCATTGCCGTGAGCTGTGGTGTAGGTCGCAGACGCAGCTCCGATCCCGCGTGGCTGTGGCTCTGGTGTAAGCTGGTGGCTACAGCTCCGATTGGACCCCTGGCCTGGGAACCTCCATATGCCGCGGGAAGTGGCTCTAGAAAAGGCAAAAAGACAAAAAGACAAAAAAAAATGACAGAAGGTGTTAAGAACTTTGAAATTATCACATAAGTTTCCAGGTGATCACAGACAATGGATTACAGTCTGATTCTCACTTGGATACAAATGAATTATCCTAGGGTTTGGGGGATGGCTTGACAACGGGGGTATATGTCTGATTTGAGTCCTGAAAAGTCAGCGGGACTTTGTCCTAGGCACCTGGCTTTCCAGGTGGAGGCAATGGTCTCTTCAGAGGCATAGTGACTTGAGTATTCGCAGGGCACACAATCGGAAGATGCCATGGCTACAGCAAAAGTTCTCTTTGAGAGAAGTGGCCAGAGATGGAGTGGGAGGGATTGATGGAACTAGATTGGGGGTGGAATTCATTGCCTGTCGAGAGGGTTTACGCTCTATCCTAAGGGCAATGGAGAGCCACTGACATACTCTATAAGAGGAGCAGCAGGGTCAGATGGGTGTTTTACAAAGTACACCCCTGCTGAGAGAAGGGATGGCAGGTGACCCCAATGGCAGGCCAAGATGAAAGCCCAGGTAAGAAAGAGCGAGACCCCGAACATAAGCAATGAGACTGGAGAATGAATTAGGGAGAGCTTTACAAGGAAGACTGTACTTATGAGCTTGCATGTATGTGTAGAGGAAGGCAGAGAGAAGGGACAGGGGGCAGGGAGAATTCTAGGATGGCTGAGAAACTGACTCGTACACGGTGAGAATGGCGTCCCCTGGTCCCCTACCCAACCCGAGATAAGCAAGCCGGATTCGACATCCGTACATAGCCTGCCAAATATACCCAAGGCCCTTCCATTTAAAAAGCACAGCAGAAATACCCGACTATTCCAGTTCAATGTCCTTTTGATCCGAGGACAAATTGCATCAGCCAGAGGTCCCCAGAGGGGGGTCTAAAGCATGGCTTGGATCTTTGGCCTCTTTGATTCACCAAGACACCCTAAGTGTCCGAGACACCCTCCTCCTTGTGGGACTTGAAGAACTCTCCAAGGAAATAAAACTCCAAAAGCCTCTGGTCAAGATAAGAATGATCAGACCCTTATCATCCCACCCATCTCATTGTAATTGTTACAATGTTCCTGAGCCCCCTCCCCTCTTTGAGCAACCTGGCCTTCTCCTTCCTGCCCCCTACTAGGAAATGCATGTGGCCCACATCTTACCCATCCTTATAGGGGTCCTATATGCCCCTCACCAACCAACATGTGTATCGTAAGACCTCATCTTTCCACAACCATCAACTGGTCAGCAGATGTATTGTAAGACCTCTCCGCTCTCCCCTTTGTCTCTAGGCTACAAAAACAGACGCGATCATGCACACGGGGTCAGCTCTCCCCGATTATCAGAAGGTCCCTCGATGTGGTAACAGGGTCTCTTGCCTCAATACACTTATCTTTTCTTTACCTTGCTTTGAATCTGGAAAATTCTTTTTCTGACCCGTGTGCATAGACCATGACACCCCTTTCCATCCCCGTGATGCTCTGCTGCCCAGGGAACTCACATCCTGCATGTCCCAGTGCTGTAGGGTACCCAGGATGAAAGCAGAGGTTGTGATGGGGCTACAATCTCATGCCCGTGCCCCTGGGGAGATGCTCCCACAACCTGTTCATTCAACAAACGTTTGTCGACCCCTAATATGGTCCAAGAACTGTGCTAGGTGCCAAGCAGAGGAAGGCAATTAGCGTTGCTGAAACTCAGCCTCTCGCCACTGGCACCAAATAGAAATGGGGAGACAGAGTTTTGGGTAAAGGAGAAAAACACAGCTTTATTGCTTTGCCAGGCAAGGCAGGTCACAGCAGGTGAATGCCTTAAAGACTGTGCCTTCCCTTGGGAGAGATTAGGAGGTGTTTCATAGTTTGGGAGTAGAAAATAGGGGAGTTCCCACTGTGGCTCAGCAAGTTAAGAACCTGAGGATGCAGGTTCAATCCCTGGCCTCGCTCAGTGGATTAAGGATCCAGCATTGCCACAAGCTGCAGTGTAGGTCACAGATCTGGCTTGGATCTTGTGTTGCTGTGCCTTCATTGCAGGCTGCAGCCCTGATTTGACCCCTAGCCTGGGAACTTCCATATGTCACAGGTGTGACCTAGAAATAAAGGAAGAAAGAAAGAAAGAGAGAGAGAGAAAGGAGGGAAGGAAGGAAGGAAGGAAGGAAGGAAGGAAGGAAGAAGGAAGGAAGGAAGGAAGGAAGGAAGGAAGGAAGGAAGGAAGGAAGGAAAAGAAACTGGAGCCACAGATAAGGATCAGGCTAGACTCAAGCTTTAATTCTTTTTCCAAGCTGTCGTTTAGTGGCCCCAGGACTGGTTCTGGTGGTCTTCCTCTCTTGTTTTCATTTGTTGGGAGTTTTATTTCTGCATAGGGGCTCAAAGATGCCGTTATGTATATTTCCTGAAGAGGAACCAAGACCCTGCCCCAAGGCTGCACTATTGCCTCTTGACGGCTCCTCCCTGGTCTTTGGTTCCCCTTCCTTCCCTGATTAGCATCCGCTTGAAGTGCCCTTTGGAGCTCAGGGAAGGTCATGGAGGCTGAACCTATTCCTCAAAATCAAGTAATGGGGACACAGAAAGGCTTGTGCCCAGGAACCCCACGGGGTCCTGCTGGGTTTCATTAGGTTCCTGACTTTTTACATCTAATCTTCTAATGTTTGTGTGTGTTGGGGGGTGGGGTGGATGTCTCTCATCCCTGTACATATGAAAACTTGAAGCTCTGAAAAGGAGTGAAACGCAGAGCTATGAGACTCCACATCCATAAAGGGAAACCTCCCACTTAGTGAGGTCAGGGGCTGTGTTCCTGAGAAAGTGACAATTACACTGAAATCTGAGAGATGAAACAATATATGCAAGTAAAGTTACAAAGAAGAAGGAAGACCGCCCCAATATCAGGCCACCCTCCCCAGTTACCTGAGAAACCTTAAAATAAGGCTTTTCTTTTCTTCTTCTTCTTTTTTTTTTTTTTTTTTTTTTTTTGCTTTTTAGGGCTGCACCCATGGCATATGGAAGCTCTCAGGCCAGGGATCGCATTGGAGCTACAGCTGCCAGCCCATGCCACAGCCACAGCAATGCCAGATACGAGCCACATCTGTGGCCTACATCACAACTCATGGAAACACCAGCTCCTTAACCTACTGATCAAGGCCAGGGATTGAACGAACCCATGTCCTCATGCATACTAGTTGGATTCATTTCCATTGTGCCACTATAGGAATGCCCCAAATAATGCTTTTCTAAGATCCAATTCTCACTCTAGGATCTGAAGTCAATCCTTGCTGGAGTTCCCACTGTGGCTCAGTGGATTAAGAATCCAACTAGGATCCATGAAGATTCAGGTTCGATCCTTGGCCTCACTCAGTGGGTTAAGGGTCTGGCATTGCTGCAAGCTGTGGTGTAGTTTGCAGATATGGCTCATGTCCTGTGTTGCTGTGGGTGTGACATAGGCTGGCAGGTGCAGGTCAGATTCAAGCCCTAGCCTGGAAAATTCCACATGCCCTAGGTGCAGCCATTAAAAAAAAAAAAAAAAAAAGGGCGGGGTGGGGGGGTGGGGGGGAGAGGGGGGAGTTCCTTGCTGCTTTCTGTTCAGGAAGACACTTTTGGGTGTAGCCATTCCAGAGCTATCCCTTGCATTGGAATTCAGCCCAGGCGTGACAATGAAGAGTCCTGAGCTTGGTGCCAGGCTGGTCCAGCTTGAATCCAGGCTCCATTGTTTACCAGCTGTGTGATCTTAGCATGTTACAGACCCTTCGTGGGCCTGAATCTCCTGGCCAGTAAAATGAGACAAAAACCACTCTACTTCCTAATGATGTGTGAGGTGTTAATGAGACACCGTAGCGTGTCCACTCAGCTGGGAGCCTACCTTGTCGAAAGTACTCCATAGTTGATGGCTTTTATTGACCTGGACTTCTGAATTTGGCTCTAGGTCAATTTACTGAAATTCACCTAAAATCAAACTGTAAAGAAAAAAAAAATCAATTTGCTGAATGATCGATGTGCCATCGCTACTTGGTGCAGAAAGGCACAAAATGGACAAAAACTGTCACCTACATCTCACTCTGGCCATTGGCTTTCTCTTGCTTCTTCTTCCTGGCAGACAGCTCAACACGGAGGAGTCTCGATAAATTCCCTGACTCTGTTGCAGACACCGGGGCCGAGGAAAGAGGCAAGGGGCCCTCGGAGATGCGGCACAGCCAGGTTTAATTCAGCACCGGTGCGGGCTCAGAAGAGTCGCCTCCAGAGTCTGAGCACCAGGTCTTTGTGCTGGGTAACCTTTAAGCAATATGGACTTCTGGACTTGCGGACTTGTGGGTCTTATGATTTCCAGAGAGAGCAACCCCAGCCCTGCCCTCTCCCATCCCTGGGTAGCAAGCAACATTACAGAAGTGAACTGATCAGCTGCAACTCCTACCAGGGGAAAGGGGGCTGTTAGACAAGATTGCTGCGATCTGGTGTGTGGACCTGCTGACAGTCACATAGGCACCTGGTTGCTTTCTGATTGCTAGAGGACTGGGGTGTGGCGAACAAACCTGCTGACAGGCACGTGGCTGCCTTTCTAGCTGGGGGGGGGGGGGGGTGTGTCATTTTTCTAGTTCTTAGTTCTTATTTCAAGTCCACTTCTCCACCATTATTTGCAACCCATCTCCTGCAAACTGGCCCCTTGCTTTGCGCAATTCTCCCACCCCGGGAGGTTCCTTCCCAAGGTCACTATTTACGCCACGTTAGTAGGTCCAAGGAGCTCTTTCCATCCCTGGCTTTGCTTACTGCTTACAGCTTAACTGATGTGGATTTTTTCTTTTTCTTTTTTTTTTTTTGGTCTTTTTGCCTTTTCTAGGGCCGCCCCCGTGGCACATGGCGGTTCCCAGGCTAGGGGTCGAATCGGAGCTGTAGCCGCCAGCCTACACCAGAGCCACAGCAATGTGGGATCCGAGCCGCGTCTGCGACCTACACCACAGCTCACGGCAACGCCAGATCCTTCACCCACAGAGCAAGACCAGGGATCGAACCCGCCACCTCATGGTTCCTAGTCGGATTCGTTCACCACTGCGCCACGACGGGAACTCCTCGATGTGGGCTCTTGAGCAGTTTCTCCTCTCATCACACTCCCCACCTTGTTTCTAGAGGATGGAGTAGGATAGGCACACGGGTAGTTGAAGAAGTCCCAGTAAGGGGACATAGATAGAGAGGGAAACCTAGGGAACTTGGGGAGACCACGGTGGGTTGGTGATCGCTGAGAAGGGCCGTCAGAACAAGGCAGGCTGGCTGGACGAGTGGAGGCGCGAGATATGCCTCAGGTCACTGGGTGGGGGATGGGGTGAGACCTGCATTCAGGTTCAGACCAAGGGCAGGAGTTTAAGGACCCCCCTTCTGCTGACTTGAATAAGTACCAAGACCAAGACCTAGTTTGACCTCGTAGGGTCAAATGTTCTCTTATCATCAGATACCAAGGAGGAGCTGCTACTGAAGGAAAGGCGGTCTTTTCCCACCCCCACTCCCCTTGGATGATAAAACTGTAGCCCACCTAAAACTGTAGCCCTCCTTGCAGCAGAGTCTCCTTGCCTAACCGCTTGCATGTCTCACAAGCGTCTTATCTTAATAAATCTATTTCTTGGAGTTCCCGTTGTGGCTCAGTGGTTAATGAATCCGACTAGGAACCACGAGGTTGCAGGTTCGATCCCTGGCCTTGCTCAGTGGGTGAAGGATCTGGCGTTGCCGGGAGCTGTGGTGTAGGTGGCAGATGCAGCTCAGATCCCACGTTGCTGTGGCTCCGGCGTAGGCCGGTGGCTACGGCTCTGATTCGACCCCTAGCCTGGGAACATCGGTATGCCTCGGGTGTGACCCCAGAAAAGGCAAAAAGACAAAAATTTTTGAAATAAATAAATTAAAAAAAAAATCTATTTCTTGCCTAGCCTTTTGTCTCTCGCTGAATTCCTATTGGTACGGAGGTGCAAAGAAACTGAACCTCAGTACGTCCTGACACCAGGTCTTTAAAGCAGTGATTCTCATTTTAAAAAGCTGTTCAAGTCCCAATCTGGGTTTAGGCTGGGTTCTAGTCCCTGCCTGCATGTGGGTTCAAGTCCCAATCTGGGTTCTGGCTGGGTTAGCGTCTTACGTGCTGTCAGTTGCATATTCTCTGGCTCGCCTTGTCTGGTTCTTTCACTGTTATTACTCCTTAGGGCAGGATTTCAAGCCCTGTTTCTTTCCACAACCTCCCTGCCCCCAGGTGAGTGCATTCGCATCTGGAGCTTTCACTGTCATGGAGCCACGCTGATCACGCTGGAAGTTTAGCGTTCCAGGCTGGATCCTTCCTCTGAGGTCCGAGTCTCATAAATCTGACGGCTTGAGGTCACCACCGACATATGTCCCCTGCTCCTAGATCCCCTGCAGCACCTCCAGTTTCCCAAACTGACCTTCCCCCAGTGTTGATCTTGGAGGAGAACATCTCGCCCCCCAGGACATTCAGGCTTAAAAACCTAGGACTCAGCATTCCGGTTGTGGCTCAGTAGTGAAGAACGCTGCTAACATCCATGAGATGTGTGTTCGATCCCTGGTCGCGCTTAGTGGGTTAAAGGATCCAGCATTGCCGTGAGGTGTGATATAGGTTGCAGATGCATCTTGGACCTGGCATTGCTGTGGCTGTGGTGTAGGCTCTGCTAATTCGACCCCTAGCCCAGGAACTTCATATGCTGCAGGTGCACCCTAAAAAGAAGAAGAAGAAAAAAAAAAACCCCTAGGACTCATTTTTGACCCTACCCTTTCTCTCACCACTCGCATCAAAAGATTCAATGAATCTTGCCATCTTTCCAGTCTTAGTCTCAGGCATTTCCCTTAACTCCAGAGACCTTTCTTTTTTCCTTCTTTTTTTTTTTTACTATCACACCTGTGGCTCATGGAAGGGAGATCCCGCACCAGGAGTCAAATTGAGCTGCAGCTGCAGGCCTACACCACAGCAACACCAGATCCAAGCCACATCTTCAACCTACAAAGCAGCTTGGGGCAATGCCAGATCCTTAACCCACTGAGCGAGGACAGGGATGGAACCTATATCCTCACAGACAGTGAGTCAGGTTTTTAACCCACTGAGCCACAACGGGAGCTTGATTTTTTTTTTTTTTCCTTTTTTGACTGCCCACTGGTATATACAGAGTTCCCAGGCCAGCGATCCTATCTGAGCTGCAGTTTCAACCTACGCCACAGTTTGAGGCAAGGCCAGATCCTTCTCCCCCAGGCCAGGTGGGGGGCGGGAGGGGGGGTCCAATTTGCATCCCAGAGCGCCAGAGATGCCACCAAACCCTTTGTGTCACAAAAGGAACTTTCCAGAGAGCTTTTAAAAATACAAAGCTGGGAGTTCCCATTGTAGCCTATCAGAAACAACAAATACAACTAGTATCCATGAGGATGGGGGTTCGATCCCTGGCCTCGCTCAGTGGGTCGGCGTTCTGGCCAACGTTGCCATTGCCGTGAACTGTGGTGTAGGTCACAGCCTTGGCTCAGATCCCCCGTTGTTGTGGCAGTGGTTGGGGTATAGGCCGGTAGCTGTAGCTCCATCAAGTCGACCCCTAGCCTGGGAGCTCACATAGGCCATTAGTTTGGCCCTAAAAAGCAAAAACAAACAAATAAACAAAAACACTGGTATGTCATTCCCCAGCTTAGAATCCTTAATTCTCCCTGTGCAATCATGCCCTGGCGTTTCTCAGCCTATAGCCTGCATTTCTCTTTGACCTCCTGAGCTCTCGCCAGGCCGCTCTTCCTTTATATCAATGACCGCCTCCGTTTCTGCCGTTTCCTTGGTACAAAATTCTTCTGGAGCGTGGAGTCCCCTTCTTTAGCTCCTACCCAACATCCCTGACTCATTCCCCTTCATCCTTTTTGGTTTCAAGGTAAATGTCACCTTCTCAGACTATATGAGTTTGCTAATTATGAGCTCACATTTTATCGTCCCGATAGCAATTAAATATGGGAATGAATGAAGAGAGGGTTAAGTCTATACTTTCCGTGCGTGCACGGATCTTGTCTGTTGTGCTCACCCCTGCATCTTTTTATTTTTATTTTTATTTTTTAATGGAGCATGTGCGGCATATGGGAGTTTCTGGGCTAGGGTTCAAATGCAATGGACAGCCCTAAGGGCCTGAACCTAGCCAGAACACAGACTGGGATATGAACCCATGTGGCTGGGATGCGACTCCCGCCTAAAGCCAGATGGGGACTTGCCCCCACGATTTCATATTAGAATCCCTCACCTGGTGTCTGGACTCACTGAGGTTCAGGTTCTTCATGCCTCTGCGCAGAAGGAATTCAGTGCGAGACAAAGCGATAGGCAAGAATTAGATTTATTAAGATAAGTAAGATGCTTGTGAGAGATGCAAGGCTTTGGTCCCAGGATCCGGTGGGTGGGTGACAGTTTTCTCCTCCAAGGGGAGTGGGGGTTGGAAAAGCCCATCTCTTCCTTTCTGGAAGTAGCAGCTCCTCCCTGGTATCTGGTAGGGGGTGTATTCAAATCAGCAGAAGGGCGGTCCTCAAACTCTTGCCCTCGATCTGAATCTGAATGCAGGCGTCCTGCCATCCCCCCACCCAAGGACCTGAGGCACTTCTCGCTTCTCCACTGGGCAAGCCAGCCTGCCATGTTCTGGTGGCTTTCTTGAGCAATTTATTAACTTACAGTGATCTCCCAAAGTCCCTTAAGTTTCCCTTTTTATCTATGGTCCCTTATTGGCCCTTCTACAAACTTCGGTGCCTACTCCATCCCTAGCAAAATCAGAGCTGCACCTGCTGGCCTCTACCCCAGCAACTCAGGATCTGAGCCACCTCTTCAACCTGCACTGCAGCTTGCGGCACTGCAGGATCCTTAACCCACTGAGCGAGGCCAGGGAATGAACTTGCATCCTCATGGATGCTAGTTGGGTTCTTCACCTGCAGAGCCACAACAAGAACTCCACTCCTGCATCTTAAGGGTGTGGGCTAGAGCCTGGCACAGTGTAGGTGCTTGGTGAATATGCTCTGAATAAACAGGCACACGAACAAATAACCTGTGTTTCCTACTATGGTGCTTGGGAAAATGATGCAAGGAAGTGGAAAGGCTGGGCACAGTATTGCAGAAGCCCCACTTGTTTTCATTATTAAAGAAAATCTTGGAGTTCCCGTCGTGGCTCAGTGGTTAACGAATCTGACTAGGAACCATAAGGTTGCGGGTTCGATCCCTGGCCTTGCTCAGTGGGTTGGGGATCTGGCATTGCCATGAGCTGTGGTGTAGGTCACAGATGTGACTCGGATCCCGAGTTGCTGTGGCTCTGGTGTAGATCGGTGGCTACAGCTCCAATTCGACCCCTAGCCTGGGAACCTCCATATGCCGCAGAAGCGGCCCTAGAAATGGCAAAAAGAAAAAAAAAAAAAAGAAGAAAATCTTGAGCCATCTACCGCAATGCCAGAGCAACTAGCTCTGAAGCCCTGGCTAACAGGAACAGGGCTCTTGATGTGATCAAAAATGACAAACTGAATCTGACACATATTTAACGATGTGCAGAACCTGGATTTCACTGTTTGGGAATCAAGTCCCACAGCTTCATGTCAGAAGGTTCCCTCCAGGAGAGTGCGGGATGCTGGTCCCTCCCTTCTGCCTCCCCGCTTGGTTCACCCTGCTGGATTCTAAAGAAATGGTAAAAGAAAGTGTCTCTGACTATAAGCTTCCACTTTGGAAGTGAGGGCTTTCTTTTGTGCCCTGATGACATCCCGCCTCTCCTTCTATGAGGGCCTGTCTCAGACTGTATCGCCTGGTTGCATTTACATTTCAGGCTGCTCCCACTAATAATAAAATAATAGCTCTCTTATGGGGCCATAACATGTGCCATGTACTAAATACTAACTAAATAATCACGTTATTATTATCAATTAATCTGTACAGCAATCGTGTAGGCAAGCCTGTTTGCAGATGGGGAAATAGGCTTAGCAAACGGTACGTGCCTTGCTGAAAGTTCTCGTATTAACAGATACAGGAAAACTAGAATGCGAACGTGGCAAGATGTGTCTGCCTCAGTAGCATCTTGGTCAAGGTTACAAGGAGCTCTCTGGGAAATAAAAAGTCCTCATCTGGAGAGTTTGTCCATTTCTCAGGCGTGAATATGCCCATCAAAACTGATGTCAGGAGTTCCCGTCATGGCGCAGTGGTTAACGAATTCGACTAGGAACCATGAGGTTGTGGGTTCGGTCCCTGCCCTTGCTCAGTGGGTTAAGGATCTAGCATTGCCATGAGCTGTGGTGTAGGTCGCAGTCGCAGCTCGGATCCCTCGTTGCTGTGGCTCTGGCATAGGCCGGTAGCCTGGGAACCTCCATATGCCGCAGGAGCGGCCCAAGAAATAGCAAAAAAAAAAAAAGACAAAAAAACAAACAAACAAAAAAAACTGATGTCAATGGAAACAACCCAAATGTCCATCAACAGATGATTGGATTCAGAAGATGTGGTATATATACACAATGGAATACTACTCAGCCATAAAAAAGAATGACATAATGCTATTTGCAGCTACATGGATGGAACTAGAGACTCTCATACTGAGTGAAATGAGCCAGAAAGACAAAGACAAATACCATATGATATCACTTATAACTGGAATCTAATATCCAGCACAAATGAACATCTCAGAAAAGAAAATCATGGACTTGGAGAAAAGATTTGTGGCTTCCTGATGGGAGAGGGAGGGAGTGGGAGGGATCGGGAGCTTGGACTTATCAGACACAACTTAGAATAGATTTACAAGGAGATCCTGCTGAGTAGCATTGAGAACTATGTCTAGATACTCATGTTGCAACAGAACAAAGGGTGGGGAAAAAAAATGTAATGTATACATGTAAGAATAACTTGATCCCCTTGCTGTACAGTGGGAAAATAAAATAAAATAAAATATATATTTAAAAAAAAAAACTGATGTCAAGCTCCCACTCGGCTCTTGCAAACCAGTAGAAACTGGCTCGAGTATAGGATTGACCTAACAAGAAATCAGGTGCTCTTCCTCCTTAGCTTAAAGCAGTGGCTCTGAAAGATGTGTTAAAATTGCAGATTCTTGGGGCCCAGCCATCTGTGTTTTACCCAGCAACCCAATACTCTGGGTGGTTTTTTTTTTTTTTTTTTTTAGGGCTGCATGTACTAGGGTTTGAATCAGAGCTACAGCTGCCAGCCTACATCGTAGCTCACAGGAATGCAGGATCCTTAACCCACTGGGTGAGGTCAGGGACCACATTCTCATGGTATGAGTCAGGTTCATTACTGCTGAGCCACAGTGGGAACTCCTCCCCAGCCCTCTGAGTGGTTCTGATGCTTGCTCACCACTGTTTGACACTAGGCTGGCATAATTAGGTCTTTGTTGAATGAGCCCGAATGGATAATTGTAAAGAGAACCTCATCTCTAGAGCCACGCTTAACCCCAAGGAGTCTTCGTTTTACTTTCAGGGAACGAGATGAAGGCGGTAAGGACCTTTGAGGGCTGGGGGCTGGTGTTTTCTTTAAAGCCCCCTGATAATCCCCACCCCTCTTTATCGTTCAGCCCTGCTTACTGCCTCAACTTCCTAGGAACCCCAATTAAAGTGTTTTCGTTGAGTGATTGTGACCTGAAGCAGTTCTTTCAAATTAATGCTGCCAGAGATAAGATTTTTGAGTTCCTGGGCTCCAGCAAAGACATCCTTGTCTAAGGCAAGATTACAAAGATTTTTTTTCCCCTTTTTTTTTTTTTTTTGGTCTTTTTGCCATTTCTTGGGCCGCTCCCGCGGCATACGGAGCTTCCCAGGCTAGGGGTCCAATTGGAACTGTAGCCACCAGCCTACACCACAGCCACAGCTATGTGAGATCCGAGCTGTGTCTGCAACCCACACCACAGCTCCCAGCAACGTTAGATCCTTCACCCACTGAGCAAGGCCAGGGATCGAGCCCGCACCCTCATGGTTCCTAGTCGGATTCGTTAACCACTGAGCCACGACGGGAACTCCCACAAAGATCTTTTTGCCCATATTGTTCTAGACACTTTGATGGTTTTATATTTTACATGTTGGTTCATGATCAATCTTGAGTTATTTTTCTCCATAGTGTTAGATAAAGACTGGTGTTCATTGTCCACTACACAGAGAGCCAGTTGGTCCATCGCTGTTTCTTAAAAAAAAGAAAATCATTTTCCCATTGAATTGCATTGGTCCATTGTCAAAAATTGATACCATTAACTCTATGTATGTGAGCCTATTTCCGGATTTTATTCCAGTTCCATTGATCTATCTGTCTATTACTTGCCAGTACCACACTGGTTTTTTGTTTGTTTGTTGTCTTTTTAGGGCCATACTGGCAGCATGTGGAAGTTCCCAGGCTAGGCGTCAAATTGGAGGTGCAGCTGCCGACCTGCCTGACAGCCACAGCAATGCAGGATCCTAAACCCACTGAGCAAGGCCAGGGATGGAACCTGCGTCCTCATGGATACAAGTCAGGTTTGTTAGTGCTGAGCCACGATGGGAAATCTCACATTGTCTTGATTACTATAACTTTATAGTAAGTCTTAAAATCAAATGGCTTAGGTCCTCCTATATGGATTTTTACATTTACTTTTATTTTTATTTTTTTGGCTATGCTTATGGCATGTGGAAGTTCCCAGGCCAGAGACTGTACCCATGCCACAGCAGTGACCCAAGCCACAGCAGTGATAATGCCAGGTCCTTAACCCATCAAGCCACTGGGGAACTCCCTATATTTTTTAAAAAACAAAATCGGATTGGCTATTCTAGTTCTACTAGTTTCTGTTATACATTTTAGAGTCAGCTTGACCCTTCATACATACTGAGATTTCAATTGGGATTTCATTAACTCTAGATATATTTTGGGAGAACTGAAATTTTAGCAATATTAAATCTTTGTATCTATGGACTTGGTATAGCTCTTCATTTATTTAGATTTTCTTTAATTTCTTTACTTTTTCTTTTTGTGTCTTCTTCTTTTTTTTTCTTCTTTTTTTGTCTTTTTAGGGCCACACCCATGGCACATGGAGTTTCCCAGGCTAGGAGTCCAGTCAGAGCTATGGCTGCCGGCCTACAGCACAGCTCACGGTAACGCTGGATCCTTAACCCACTGAGCAAAGCCAGGGACCGAACCTATGTCCTCATGGTTGCTAGTCAGATTCGTTTCCTCTGAGCCATGATGGGAACTCCAGACTTTCTTTAATTTCTCTTAGCCATGTCCCAAGCTTTTCAAAAAGAGTCTTGTATGTTTTTTGCTAAATTTATGTCTGAGTTTTTTAGTTTTTTTCATTACGATAATTGGAATTGTTGTTCCAATTTTACTGTCTTACTGTTTCTGCTGAGACCCCCAAATACATTTGATTTTTATTTGTTTATTTTTATATATTAACTTTTATCCTGCACACTTGCTGAAGTTAATTTTCAGTTCTCTTCTAGTTTTGTAGATTCCAGCTCAGAATGTTTGTAGAACAATTTAGAAGTTTCTTCTTCCGAAATGTGAGATTGTTTTACTTTTTCCTTTCTGTGTTGTTCTTGCTTTTATTACTCTGGCTCCAGTAGACTGCTGAATAGAGTACTTATCCTTTCTATACCCTTAACTCAGGAAGAAAGCACTCAGTATTTTGAAATTAAATATGATGTTGGCTGTAAGGTTTTCATAGGTGCCATTTGTTTGATTGAGGGAGATGCCGTCTGTTCATAGCTTCTGAATATTAATGCTTTTTTTCTTAATCCCAAATGAGTATTGGGTTTTATCACATTATTTTTCTTCACCTATTAAAATGATCTGTTTTTCCTCATTTATTCTATTGATATGAAGTATGCTAGTCGATTCATTCATATATTTTTTTTTTACTTTTTTTCTTTATTTCTTTTTTACTTTTTTGCTTTTTAGGCCTTCGGATGTGGCATATGGAAGTCCCGGGCTGGGATCGAATTGGAGCTGCAGCTACTGGCCTACACCACAGCCACAGCCACGCAGGATCCAAGCCACGTCTGTGACCTACACCACAGCTCCCGGAACTGGTAGATCCCTAACCCACTGATCAAGGCCAGGGATTGAATCTGGATCCTCATGGATACTAGTTACCACTGAGCCACATTGGGAACTCCTATGCCAGTTGCTTTAAAAATGTTGGAGTTCCGTCGTGGCGCAGCAGAAATGAATCCGACTAGGAACCATGAGGTTGCAGGTTCGATCCCTGGCCTTGCTCAGTGGGTTAAGGATCTGGCATTGCTGTGAGCTGTGGAGTAGGTCACAGATATGGCTCAGATCTGGCATCGCTGTGGCTGTGGCGTAGGCTGGCAGCTGTAGTTCCAATTAGACTGCTAGCTTGGGAACCTCCATATGCCATGGATGGGTCCCTTGAAAAAGACAAAAGACAAAAAAAAAATTAAAAAATTAAAATGTTAAAGCAACTTTGTGTTCCTAGAACAAACTCTACTTTGTTAGGACACATAATCCTTTTTATATATTGTTGGATTTAACATATTTATTAATATTTTGTTGTGGATTTTTGTACCTATGTTCATGAACAATATTACGCTGTACTTATGTTTATTATAATGTTTGTGTCAGGTTTGGTATCGCAGTAATTCTGACTCTGTATAATGCATTGGCAAGTGCTCACTCTCCTGTTCTCTGAAAGCATTTGTATAAGATGGTTGTCATGTCTTCTTTTAACCTGTATTTTTGTCTTTTTTGTCTTTTTTGTCTTTTTAGGGCTGCACCCATGGCATATGTGGGTTCCCAGGCTAGGAGTCCAATCAGAGCTGCAGCTGCTGGCCTACACCACCACCTATGCACAGGATCTGAGCCGCGTCTGTGACCTACACCACAGCTCATGCCATGCCGGATCCTTAACCCACTGAGCGAGGCCATGGATCAAACCTGTGTCCTCATGGATACGAGACAGACTTGTTTCCTCTGAGCCCCGACAGGAACTCCCTTAACCTGTATTTTAAGGAAATAATGTTGCCCTCTGTGATCAGCAGAAGTCAGGACATAACATAAGCCAGAAGAATTATCAGGGACCTCCTACAGTAATCTATCAAAGAGATGATGGTTGATTATTCTAGAATTATAGTCAGATTCTGGATGTGTACAGAAGGTAAAGCCAATAGGATTTCCTGGCAGATGCTATGGGGATATAAATAAAAAAGAAGACTTGAAGAAGTTTAGCTTTGGGAGCTGGAAAGTAGAGCTGCCTTCCCGTGATCTGGGGAAGGTTGCGGTTGGGTTGGAGCAGTCATTGGGGAAATCAAGCATTTAGCTTCGGAAACGGTAAGTTTAAGATGTCTTTTGGACATCCTAGCCGAGATACGGACGAAGCAGCTCAAAGTATGGGTCTGAAGATTAGGAGGGAATTCTGGGTTGACTTCCGGTTGAACCGGAAGTCCCTAGGAAGAGCCATGAGATTGAATTGAATGAAACCCAAGGGACGAGCATCAGTAGAGAAGAGGTCCGAGGACCGAGCTCTTGGGCCTCCAACATTAAGAGACTAAGGAAAAGTGAAGAGCTACAGAATAACTGCGGGAGAACCAACGAAATGGGAGAAAGTCCAGGAAAGTCAGATGAAGACGTCGTGACATCTGGGGGGAGAGAATGAGACTGTGAGATGCTATTGAGAGTTCAGGGGAGGCAGTGGGGTGGATGGGCATTTGGGGGGGTTTTGGGATGCAAACTGTCACAATTGGAATGGATGGGAATGGTACCCTACTGTACAGCACAGGAAATGTGTGTGATTGGGTCACTTTGCAGTGCAACAGAACTTGATGAAACACTGTAAATCAACTATACTTTAATAATAATAATAATAATAATAATAAAGAGACAGAGTTCAGGTTTAATAAGATCAATCATTTATCCCAGGATTTGACAACTCAGAGGTCACGTCGGACCTGAAAAAGATTTTGTGGAGGAGTTTCCATTGTGCCTCTGCAGAAACGAATCTGACTAGCATCCATGAGGATGCCGGTTAGATCCCTGGCCTTGCTCAACAGGTTAAGGATCCAGCTTTGCCATGGCAGTGGTGTAGGTTGCAAATGTGGCTCGGATCCCTCATTGCTGTGGCTGTAGTATAGGCCGGCAGCTAGAGCTCCAATTCAACCCTTAGCCTGGGAACTTCCATATGCTGCAGATGCAGCCCTAAAAAGACCAAAAACAAAAAATCTTTATAGAGCAAATTTAAGAGGGAAAAGGGAGAGAAGAATGACAGCTAGAAAATGTAGACAACCATATATTTTACTGCCAAGGAGACCAAAGACCTAGGACAGAAGCTGGCAGCCGAAGGGACGTCAAAACTTTTTTTCCTACTGGGAGACATCACAACGTATTCAGCAGGAAACATCATTTCCCCAACTTTTTCTTTGAATAATATTCATGGGGTGTTTCCTCCTGTTTCCTCTGGCAGCCCCTTCCTTGTCCAACATTCTCAGCTCCCGCATCTCTCTCTGGGTTGAACTCGGAAAACATCTGGTTGGCAGCTCCTCTTTTTCTGTCCCAAGACATAAAGTAGCAATAAGAACAGAATCTTCAGCCTGAGCTAGGGACCGTTCTGGCTGTTCCCTTCTTACAAGTGACTACCCTTGATGCGTGTCCGTTTGCAGCACAGATATCATTTCTTTAAGGACTCAGAGTCCTTGTCTGCCCCCATCTTTTCCACTGGCCTAACTCAGGGCCGCTGGTTTCACTGTTTCCTACAACCGTGTACTTGTTTATCAGAGCACTGTTCTACTCTCAGTTTATTGTTCCATATTTACTAAGATGATTTCATTAACTTCTAAATGAAAGCTTCATGTTAGGTTTTTTGTTTTGTTTTGTTTTTTGCCTTTTCTAGGGCTGCTCCCAAGGCACATGGGGGTTCCTAGGCTAGGGGTCTAATCCCAGCTGTCGCTGCCGGCCTACGCCAGAGCCACAGCAACACGGGATCCGAGCCATGTCTGCAGCCTGCACCACAGCTCATGGCAATGCCCCATCCTTAACCCACAGAGCAAGGCCAGGGATAGAACCCGCAACCTCATGGTTCCTAGTCGGATTCATTAACCACTGAGCCACGATGGGAACTCCTGTTTTGCTTTGTTTTTTAAGGGCTGCACTGGTGGCATATGGATATTCCCAGGCTAGGGGTTCAGTTGGAGTTACAGCTGCCGGCTTACACCACAGCCACAGCCAGATCTGAGCTGCATCTGCGACCTACACCACAGCTCACGGCAACGCCAGATCCTTAACCCACTGAGCGAGGCCAGGGATCAAATCTGCATCCTCGTGGATCCTAGTCAGGTTCGTTAACCGCTGAGCCATGGCAGGAACTCTGCTTCATGTCAGTTTACTTCCTTTTTATAATTTCAGTTCCCTGTTATTCATTCAACAACCATTCCTTTATACTTTCTAGGTGCCGGACCCATTAGGGCAACTAGATAACTAAGGTATCATACCTGCCAATGAGGCGCTCACAGTTTGCTGATAGAATTAATTATAAAAACATAATTGGAGTTCCCACTGTGGCTCAGAGGGTTAAGAACCTGACCAGTATCTGTGAGGATGTGGGTTTGATCCCTGGCCTCGCTCAGTGGATTAAGGATCCCATGTTGCCATGAGCTGTGGATCCCGAGTTGCTGTGGCTGTGGCGTAGACCGGCAGCTGTAGCTCCAATTTGACCCCTAGTCTGGGAACTTCCATATGCCACAGGTTAGGCCCTAAAAAGAAAAAAAAACAAAAAAAGTAATTATAAACAATTACAAATTTTGGGATCCCAGAGACACCCAGGAATGACTTTCCAGGGACATGAGAGAAGTTACTTAATTTATCATATCAGAGCAACACAGGAATATGGATTTTTAAAAGTATAAAGAGGAGTTCCCGTCATGGCCCAGTGGTTAACAAATCCGACTAGGAACCCTGAGGTTGTGTGTTCGATCCCTGGCCTTGCTCAGGGGGTTAAGGATCCGGTATTGCCATGAGCTATGGTGTAGGTCACAGATGCGGCTCTGATCCTGCATTGCTGTGGCTCTGGTGTAGGTCAGCAGCTGTACCTCCGATTAGACCCCTAGCCTGGGAACCTCCATATGCTGCAGGTGCGGCCCTAGAAAAAGACCAAAAAAAAAAAAGTATATATATATGAATAGCCCATAATAAAAAGCAACAATCATTTGTTGAATCTCTTCTCCACCCCCCCCCCCCGCCTTTTAGTCTTTATTTTTAACCAGTATCATTCTTAGCTCTCTTGGCAGTAACCTGCAAGGTTTAAGATAATGCTCTCATTGTATTATTATTATTGTTGTCGTTGCCGTTGTTATTTTTTTAGGGCCTCACCACAGCATATGGAAGTTCCCAGGCTAGGGATTAAATTGGAGCTGCAGCTACCAGTCTACACTACAGCATATGGAAGTTCCCAGTCTAGGGAATTGAATTGGAGCTGCAGCTACCAGTCTACACCACAACCACAGCAACACAGGATCCAAGCCGCATCTGCTTGGTGTTCCTAGTCAGATCTGTTCACGGCAACACCGGATCCTTAACCCACTGAGCGAGACCAGGAATCAAACCTGCATCCTCATGGATACTAGGCAGGTTCATAACCGGCTGAGCTGAGTGGGAATTCTGAGTGTTAACATTATTTTTATTGCCATTTTACAGAAGGGAAAACTGAGACACAGAGAAAGTAATTACAAGGTTGGTAATGAATCTCCCACTGAGCCACAAGGGCAACTCCTCATTGCATTGCTTTTTATTTCAATTTTTTTGATCTCCAACTGTGTAGAAGGTTAAGTTAGCTTGCTTGTGCCCCCCCCCCCCCCCCCCCCCCCCCCGCCCCACAGCACAAATGTTCCTTCCTCTGCCCCTCCTCCCAATATTCTTGGTAATTGTACGACTCCTCCTGTCCATTCAAACGCTTATTTGAAACACCTCCCAAGTCTGATACACTCTTCGCTGAGACTTTTATCGCTTTAAGCTTGGATGTGAAACTGAAACCATGTACCAGCCTCTGAATCCTTGGGCTTTGGAGAAAAAGGCTTTTCCTGTAGCCTTCCAGGCCTCCCCTTGGGCTCAAAAAGCTGACTCAAGAGTGAATGATGAGGAAATATGGTTCCAGCTAAACACGAGTTAAAGCAGTCTCCATGATGCTATGTCCTGCCTTGGCCATGAACGTCCCAGCTTTTCACAAATGATTTCTTCCTTGATTAATTGCTTTCTTTCACTAATGGTTACTTTCTAGGTAGAGTTATAGTACATCTGGTATTTTCTTTTCCTTTGAACCTCTCCCCTATGCCCCCTTCTTTTGGGAGCAATCTTCCCTGCAGAGAGAAGGTCAAGGCGCAACAACCCCAAAGACCACCAGAAACCGTCACTGGACCCCTTGACTCTGGCCTTGATGCCTTTTTTTTTTTTTTTTTGCCATTTCTTGGGCTGCTCCCGCGGCATATGGAGCTTCCCAGGCTGGGGGTCGAATCAGAGCTGTAGCCACCGGCCCACGCCAGGGCCACAGCAACGTGGGATCTGCAACCTACACCACAGCTCATGGCAATGCTGGATCCTTCACCCACGGAGCAAGGCCAGGGATCGAACCTGCAACCTCATGGTTCCTAGTCAGATTCGTTAACCACTGCACCACGACAGGAACTCCTGGCCTTGATGCCTTTGACATGATCTATGGAGGAGAGGAACGCAGGTGCCTTCATCCTCATCAACAGTCCTGTTTTTTTTTTTGTCTTTTTGCCTTTTCTAGGGCTACGCCTGTGGCATATGGAGGTTCCCAGGCTGGGGGTCTAATCAGAGCTATAGCCACCTGCCTACGCCAGAGCCACAGCAACATGGGATCTGCAACCTACACCACAGCTCACGGCAACGCCGGATCCTTAACCCACTGAGCAAGGCCAGGGATCGAACCTGCAACCTCATGGTTCCTAGTCATGTTTGTTAACCACTGCGCCACGACAGGAACTCTGACAGTCCTGTTTTTTTGAGCTAAACCTATAAAAACTCCTTGCTGTCCTCTCTCAAGAGAGGACACAGTTTTGAGACGTTAGCCTGCCGTGACCTCCATTGCCCGTCAACACAATAAAGCTGTTTTGTCGGTTTCACCCAACCTCTGTCTCTGAGACTTAATCGGTGCCGGTGTACAGAAGGCCAGGGTAGGCATCTTCTAGGAGGACAGAGATGAGTGGGGTGGCAACAAAAATGGGCATTTCAGGTGGATGATAAGTCACATAAAATGATGTACAAGAACAGAGGGCTACATGTGGCACCCGCATTATATAAAATCCCGAGTCTAATTGCAAGTTGCCCGGTGAATTATCCAGGGCCCCGTGTGTGGACAGAGTAAAGCCGGGAGATAAAAAAGGAGTAGATTAGAACAAGCCAACCTTGGACGTGTCCCCAAAGCAATTCCTGTCACTCATATAGTCTCATTAGCAAAAAGAAGAAGCCCAAAGCATTTTTTTGCATTGAAAAATATTTTCTCAGTGAGACGTGACATATTTAAAAATGTCACAGCCTTTTTGCTACGTGCAAATTTTGGAAGCCAAATAGACAGAGGTATTTTTCAATTAAGTCCTGTCTGGTGTAACTTTGTAAATGTAAGGTCTGCATGGAGAAAACGATATTTTGCCAATCTTTATTTATTTTATTTTTTTTTGTCATTTCACCATTTCTTGGGCCGCTCCTGCGGCATATGGAGGTTCCCGGGCTAGGGGTCGAATCGGAGCTGTAGCTGCCAGCTTATGCCAGAGCCACAGCAACGCAGGATCCGAGCCGTGTCTGCGACCTACACCACAGCTCACGGCAACGCCGGATCGTTAACCCACTGAGCAAGGCCAGGGTCGAACCCGCAACCTCATGGTTCCTAGTCGGATTCATTATCCACTGCGCCACGACGGGAACTCCCGGTTATTACACAGTTCTGAGTAGGTTTCCCTCTGCTGCATTAAGTCCTTGTTACCTGTTGATTTTATATATCACAGTGTCCCTGTGTCGGTCCCAATCCCTTAATTTATCCTTCCCATCCCACATTTCCTCTTTGGGAATCATAAATTTGGCTTCAAAATCTTTGGATCTGTTTCTGTTTTGTTAATTCCTTTGCAATTTTTGTTTGTTTGTTTAGAGTCCGCATATCTGGGATCTCCTACGATATTTGTCTTTCTCTGTCTGAATGTCTTCTTTTAGTATGGTAATTTCTAGGTCCTTCCATGTTGCTGCAAATGACCTTGGACTCTCAACCAGCAGGCATGGCATCTGTAAGACAAACCCACTTTGCTCATCATCAGACCAGCTGCCCTTCTTCTGTACCACCCTGGTTCCCAGGGCAAAGGGTTGTCCGTGATTTTGGATTCCCTCCTCCATGTTGAAAGGCAGGTAATTACGCCTTCTAAAGTTGGAAAGAACAAAGTACTACCACCGAACACTTCCTGAATATGCTTGTTAACTCCTCTTAGCTGATGACAACCTTGATGGGAAAATCTGCATCTAAAATCGTCCAACTGCCCAGGAATCTTGGTAAAAATCCAAAAGAAAAGGCAGCTTAAAAAGCCACCCACATATGGGGCTCTAAGATATACGAGAAACACCTGCCCGAGAATATTTTGTAGGAATTCCCATTGTGGCTCAGTAAATTAAAAACCCGACTAGTATCCATGAGGATGTGGGTTCAATCCCTGGCCCCGCTCAGTGGGTTAAGGATCCGGCATGGCTGTGAGCTGTGATGTAGGTCACAGACGTGGCTTGGATCTGGAGTTGCTGTGGCTGTGGTGTAGGGTGGTGGCTACAGCTCCGAGTCGACCCTTAGCCTGAGAACTTCCATATGCCATAGATGCAGCATCCCCCCCCCCAAAAAAAAAAAAAGATTTTATAGAATACCAGTAATATAGGTTCTTAGAGTTAGAAGAAACCTCAGACATCGTCTTTTCTACTTCTTTCCTTCCCCACCAAGCGTGGTTTCTCTCTGTGACATTGTTGGCAAAAGGTTAAAAGCACCTGCTTGAATACATTCCCACGTTCCTTGTTGCATGACGTAGATTCCTAACACTCCATTGTAATCGCTACTCATGTGTCCATGTTTTTGTCTTCTGGACTCAAATAGACGTGATTCCTTATTTTACATTTTTATCCATTGAGTCAACTACAAGTATTTTTTTTTTTTTGCATTTTTTTTCGGGCCACACCTATGGCATATGGAAGTTCCCAGGCTAGGGATGGAATCAGAGCTATAGCTGCCGGCCTACACCACAGCCACAGCAACTGCAGGATCCAAGCCACATCTGTTACCTACACCATCACTCACAGCAATGCCGGCCCCCAGACCCACTAAATGAGGCCAGGGATCGAACCCGCATCCTCATGGATGCTAGTTGGATTCATTGTCATTGAGCCACCATGAGAACTCCTAGTCAACTGTATTTGTTATACCCTTAGTCTGTATCTATCTAGTAAAACTATGGTAGGAAAAAATAGCTGGCTGGACAACCATGCCCCAAAGCCCTAATGCAGAAGAGGAAGAGCTTGTACAATTTAAAAAATGGGGAAAAATCCCAGAGGACTGGATAAGAGATTGTCTTCGAGGGAAGTACAAGGTTGACTAGGCTGGAGCATTTTGTGTCCCACTTGCTCAGAACGACAGGGACACACTGAAAGGTCAAGGAACCAACTGGAAGAGACCCCCCCCCCCCCCGCCCTCGGCCAAATAAGAGATGGTTTGATTATCAACATAAGTGGTGATAGAAATGGATTCTCATCTATCAAATGAAGTAAAAATCAGTGAATCAACTCCATTATAAATGTATGAATAAATACATGCATAAACACTAGAGGAAAGGGCAGCTCCTCTTTCTAGAAAAGTGCCACTGATAAATATAGCAAGAATGATAGAATGAGAAAGTCACGACACATTATAAAATTTGTGGGTAAAAGTTTTATGGAGCATGAGTTGTTTATATATTTTCTCACCAGATGCTTATTAACGAAAAAGAGAAACAGACACTTTATGGTGGAGAAACTTAGTGATACCATTTTAATCAGGTGACCTAGGTTCCAGCATAAATTGGAACGATTTGACATCATCTTGATGAAGCAATGCACCGAGGAGAACCCTACATCATCTCTGCCGAGTTCTGGCAAAATATTAAACCTAAATCCAATCATGAGGACACATCAGGCAAACACATCAGGGACATTCTGCAAAATAACTGGCCTGCGCTCTTCGCAAATGCCAAGGTCAAAAAAAGACAAAGGCAGAGGGCCCCTCGTGGTGCAGTGGAAATGAATCTGACTAGGATCCATGAGGAAGCAGGTTCTGATCTCTGGCCTCGCTCAGTGGGTTAAGGATCTGGCATTGCCATAAACTTTGAGGTTACAGAGGAGGCTTGGATCTGGCGTTGCTGTGGCAGTGGTGTTGGCTGGCGGGTACAGCTCCAATTGGACCCCTGGCCTGGGAACCTCCACCTGCCATGGGTGCAGCATGAAAAAAAAAACCCCCAAAAAACAAAAAAACACAAAGGATGGAACTCTCCGGGATTAAAGGATACCAAAAAAGCCTGACAACTGAATCCCAAACATGATTCTAGATTAGATCCTGAACTAGGAAATTCAGATAGTTTCAAAGGCCATATTAGGAAAACTGACAAATTTTGAATATGGGGAGTTCCTGTTGTGGCGCAGTGGAAACAAATCTGACTAGTATTCATGAGAATGTGGGTTCCATCCCTGGCCTTGCTCAGTGGGTTGGGGATCTGGTGTTGCCGTGAGCTGTGGTGTAGGTTGCAGATGTGGTCCGGATCCCGAGTTGCTGTGGCTGTGGTGTAGACCAGCAGCCGTAGCTCTGATTCGACCCCTATCCTTGGAACTTCCTTGTGCCACAAGTACAACCCTAAAAAGAAGAAGAAAAAAAAAAGAATATGGCTGAGCATTCAATAGTAGATAATAATATTGCATCTGTGTTAAAATTTTTGGTTTTCATACTTGGCTATGACAGAGAAGGTTTTTGTTCTGAGACACACACATTTGGGATGGACTGCGAGTTTGGGATTAGTGGATGCAAACTATTACTTTTTTTTTTGTCTTTTTGTCTTTTTGCCTTTTCTAGGGCCACTCCCACAGCATATGGAGGTTCCCAGGCTATGGGTCTCATTGGAGCTGTAGCCTTTGGTCTACACCAGAGCCACAGCAATGCAGGATCCAAGCCTCTTCTGCAACCTACACCACAGCTCACGGCAATGCCGGATCCTTCACCCACTGAGCAAGGCCAGGGATTGAACCCGCAACCTCATGGTTCCTAGTTGGATTCGTTAACCACTGAACCACAACGGGAACTCCATACTTTTTTTTTGTCTTTTTTTTTTTTTTTTTTTTTTTTTTTTAATAGGGCTGCATCTGAGGCATATGGAAGTTCCCAGGCTAGGGGTCAAATTGGAGCTGCAGCCCCCTGCCTACACCACAGCCACAGCGACGCCAGATCCAAGCCAGGTCTGTGACCTATGACACAGCTCATTGAGCCCATGTCTTTATGGCTACCAGTCAGTTTTATCATTCGTGAGCCATGAGGGGAACTCCCAAACTCTTACATTCAGAATGGATAAGCAGGGAGTTCCTATTGTGCCACAGCAGATTAAGAACCCAACATAGTCTCCATGAGGATGCAGGTTCGATCCCTGGTCTCGCTCAGTGGGTGAAAAGATCTGGCATTGCCTCAAGCTGTGGTGTAGACTGCAGATGGGACTCATATTTGACGTTGCTATGGCTGTGGTGTAGGCTGGCAGCTGCAGCTCCCAATTCAACCCCCAGCCCGGGAACTTCCATAGGCTGCAGGTGCAGCTGTAAAAAGGAAGAAAAAAAAAAAAAACCTCAAATGGATAATCAATAAGCTCCTACTGTATAGCACAGGGAACTGTATCCAATCTCTTGGGACAGACAATGATGGACGATAATATAAGAAAGGGAAGGTATTTATATGTATGATTCTGTCTCTTCGCTGTACAGTAGAAATTGGTACAACATTGTAAATCAGCTATACTTTAATAAAAATAAAGAAAATGCAATCTTGTCTCGATAAAAAAACTCTATATGTGTTTACTCTACCTATCTGGCTATCTATTGCTGTATATCTAGAGAACATGGCATTCAAATCGGGCAAAATGGAAATCACTGATCGTTCTGAGTGAGGAGAATATGAGAGCTCTTACAATGGTTTTATACATTTGAAATTATACCTACACCTACAAATCCAGATTAGCTGTCAAGGTGGACAGCGTTCAATGCAGAGATCATACGGATCCTTGTTTACTCATCTTATGTATAATTTCCATATGCCTCAGGTGCAGCCCTAATTAAAAAAAAAAAAAAAAAGAAAGAAAGACAGGAGTTCCCGTCGTGGCGCAGTGGTTAACGAATCCGACTAGGAACCATGAGGTTGCAGGTTCGATCCCTGCCCTTGCTCAGTGGGTTAACGATCCGGCGTTGCCATGAGCTGTGGTGTAGGTTGCAGACGCGGCTCGGATCCCACGTTGCTGTAGCTGTGGTGTAGACCAGAGGCTACAGCTCCGATTGGACCCCTAGCCTGGGAACCTCCATATGCCGCGGGAGCGGTCCAAGAAATAGCAAAAAGACAAAAAAATAAAATAAAAAATAAAACTGTTAAAAAAAAAAAAGTAGTAGTTTGCATCTACTAAGCCCAGTGTTTGGGGTAAACATTTGGACACTCTTGAAAGGTGTTAATTTCACGTGTATCAAGAGAGGACACGAGAACCACTCCGTCTGGGCAGCAGGTGATCTGGCTCTGGCAGTGGCCTGGAAACCACAATGGGTGGAAGGATTTCGGAGATTTAGGGGGAGGTAGGAGAGGCTGGATGTTAGGATTAATTGAATGTGGGTGGAGAGGAAGAAACAGGGGTGTGCCTGGAGCCAGTGGGTAGAGGGGTCCTTTCCATGAGTTGAAATAACAGGGCTGGGAGTTCCCACTGTGGCTCAGTGGGTTACGAACCTGACTCATATCCATGAGGGTGTGGGTTCAATCCCTGGCCTCGCTCAGTGGGTTAAGGATCCGACGTTGCCATGAGCTGTGTTGGCTCGGATCTGGCGTTGCCGTGGCTGTGGCGAAGGCGGGCAGCTGCAGCTCCAATTGGACCCCTAGCTTGGGAACTTCCATATGCCAGGGGTGCGGCCCAAAAAAAGCAAACATAAAATGAAATAAAAAATAAAAACCACCCCAAACCAAAATAACAGGGCTGTCGAACTCTGGACCCATGACAGTTTGGCTCTGCCTTTCAGGAAAAGAGGTAACTAGACCTCAATGTGCTAAAAGCCTGTTTCTTAGAGGCTGAGCATCTTTATTTTTTTTTCCCCCTTAATGAGCCTATTTCCCTATTTATCCAACCAGCAACTGAGTCCTCTTCATGATTCTAAACCCCCTGCCCCAGATCACAAAAATGCCTACTCTTTTCTTTATCTCGGGTACTGCTATTTCGGACAAAAGTATTCCTTTCAAACTTTCTAATTTCCTTATGTCTTAACTTTATCGTTCTCCTCTCACATCCATCTTCACACTGGACAGTAAGCGGACAAATATGCCACTCTGGTTATGTTTTCATTCTCTTAGAAAGACCCCCAGGGAGTTCCCATTGGGGCTCGGCAGGTTAAGAACCCAACATAGTTGGGATGTGGGTTTGAACCTTGCCCTCACTCAGTGGGTTAAGGATCCAGCATTGCTGCAAGCTGCAGCATAGGTTGCAGACACAGCTCAGATCTGGCTTTGCCGGGGCTGGGATCTAGGCCTGCAGCTGCAGCTCTGATGTGAGCCTAATCTAGGCTCTTCCACATGCCAAGGGTGCAGCTGTAAAAAGAAGAAAAAAAAAAAAGGAATGACTGCCAATCGCTAATATAATGAGATCCACCTTCTTATCTTGGGGTACAGACATCGGCCATGCACCCCTTCTACTTCCCAGTTCTTTTCTTTTTTTTTTTGTCTTTTTGCTATTTCTTGGGCCGCCCCTGTGGCAAATGGAGGTTCCCAGGCTAGGGGTCGAATCGGAGCTGTAGCCACCGGCCTGCGCCAGAGCCACAGCAACTCGGGATCCGAGCCGCGTCTGCAACCTACACCACAGCTCATGGCAATGCTGGATCCTTCACCCACTGAGCAAGGGCAGGGATCGAACCTGCAACCTCATGGTTCCTAGTCGGATTCGTTCACCACTGCGCCACGACGGGAACTCGTTCCCAGTTATTTTCTGCCCCTTCTATTGACTCTGTCGGTAAGCAGCACAGTGCCTAAGAGCACCCCAACATGTAACCACTGGACCATTTATAAAGGGTTTTTTTTTTTTTTCCAATCTGAGAATTTGCTTTGTCATTTAGAAAACAATAATGATGTTATGGCCACATTTGTAAGGTTGTGAAGATTAATTGAGGTGAGGTTGATAAAGCAGCGTGTTAGCATCCTAGCATCACCTTGAGGTGGCTGGAGAGAGTTTCTCTTCAGGCATCCACTGATGCTAATCTCCTCCTCTGGGTCTTTGCAATTGCACTTTTTTTTTTGTCTCTTGTCCTTTTAGGGCCACACCCTTGGCATATGGAGGTTCCCAGGTGAGGGGTCTAATCGGAGCTGTTGCTGCCGGCCTACACCACAGCCACAGCAATGCAGGATCCGAGCCGTGTCTGCCACCTACATCACAGCTCATGGCAACACTGGATCCTTAACCCACTGATAGAGGCCAGGGACTGAACCCGCAACCTCATGGTTCCTAGTGGGATTCGTTTCTGCTGCACCACAGCAGGAACTCCCAATTGTTCTTTTTAAAAATAAGAAATTTTTTTTTTTTAAATTTTCATGGTTCACGCTTTTTTCCCCCCTAGTCTTTTCAGGGCCACACCTGTGGCATATGGAAGTTCCTAGGCTGGGGTCAAATCCGAGCTGCAGCTGCCAGCCTACACCACAGCCACAGCAACGCCGGATCCTTAATCCACCGAGCAGGGCCAGGGATCGAACCCACATCCTCACGGATACCGGTCAGGTTTGTTACGGCTGAGCCACAGTGGAAATGCTCAGCAATTGTTCTTAGACAACAAATTCTACTCATCTGTCCAGGCTCAGATCCATGCCATCTCCTTTGGAAAGGCTTCTAGAATTCCCAGGCTCTGTGGACATGCCCACAGATAAGGGGTAGCCTCATCATCTCACTGGTTCAACAGATATTGTGGGGGATCAGACTGTGTGCCCAGAAATCTTACTACACTGGAGATAGACCAATGAAAGGGGTTTATTGTCCCCATGGAACACGTGTGCTGGTGTGGAGTGACAGAAAAAGAAGGGAATAAATGAACATGCAAGGTAATTGGAGAGAGCGAGAAATTTCATATCGGAAATTAAACTTTAGGGTGTGAAAGACAGTGACCAGGAATGGAAGCTACAGAAAAGAAGGCGGTCAGGGAGGGATTCCTTGAGTTCAGAGGGGAGCTGAGGAGTTCCCGTCGTGGCTCAGTGGTTAACGAATCCGACTAGGAACCATGAGGTTGCGGGTTCGATCCCTGGCCTTGCTCAGTGGGTGAAGGATCTGGCTTTGCCGTGAGCTGTGGTGTAGGTCACAGACGCAACTCGGATCCTGAGTGGCTGTGGCTGTGGTGTAGGCTGGAGGCTACAGCTCTGATTCAACCCCTAGCCTGGGAACCTCCATATGCCACGGGAGCGGCCCTAGAAATCGCCGGGATAAAAAAAAAGTGAGCTGAGGGGTCCCCATTGGGGCACAGCGGAAACAAATCTGACTAGCATCCATGAGGACGTAGGTTCGATCTCTGGCCTTGCTCAGTGGGTTAAGGATCCAGTGTTGCTTTGAGCTGTGGCGTAGGTCACACACAGCTCAGATCCTGCGTTGCTGTGGCTGTGGCTGTGGTGTGGGCCAGTGGCTATAGCACCGATTCGACCCCTAGTCTGGGAATGTCTATGTGCTGCAGGTGCGGCCCTAAAATATTTAAAAAAAAAAAAAAAGTGAGCTGAGAACTGAATAAAGTAAAGAAAACCATGGAACATGCAAGAGGAAAAATATTGCCCATAGATGCAAAGGACTTGAAAAGGAATCGAGCCTGTGTGGCCCCGGGAACCCAAAATGATGGGAGTATTTTGAACAAGAGGTAGAAAGAAACAAGATGAGTTTACAGACTAGTTTGTGACTAGGATCCATGAGGCGGCAGGTTCCATCCCTGGCTTCGCTCGGTGAGTTAGGGATCCAGCGAGCTGTGGTGTGGGTCACAGATGCAGCTTGGATCCCGAGTTGCTGTGGCTGTGGTGTAGGCTGGCAGCTGCAGCTCCGATTCCACCCCTAGCCTGGGAACTTCTGTATGCTGCAGGTGCAGCCCTTAAAAAAAAGACAAAAAAATTTTTGCTTGTCAAAATGAAAATGAAAAATTTCCAAAGATGGAGGAGGGTTAAATAACAGATCAAGGAGATGCACACACATTGAATTTTCTTATAACTTTGAAATAATTTCTTTTGATAAATTTGTTTATCATTCTTTTTGCTTGATTGGCTCTCAGGCAGAAAGATTTACTTACCACTTATGAACCACTTAGGCCTTACTTTCAGGGACCGTGGAATTATAGAGCTTCCTACATTCCCACCTATGAAATTCTCTGCTTTCTTTAAGGCCCAGCTAAATCAGGCCGGAGAGCCATCTCCGAGAAATTTCCATAGCTTGCTCTGTATCTCAACTCTTCAGAAATACGTTGATTTCAGGAATGGAGCATGCTTCGTATGACATTCAATTAGTCAGAATAATTGCATGGCAAAGGCCAGCAGAGGCAGAGAGCTGGTTGCCTGGCCCTCAAAGTGTTTTGCCTTTTTTTAGGGCTGCTTTCATAGCATATGGAAATTCCCAGGCTATGGGGTCAAAATGCAGCTACAGCTGCTGGCTACACCACAGCCACAGCAACGAGGGATCCGACCCATATCTATGACCTGTACCACAGCTCATGGCAACACCAGATCCTTAACCCACTGATCCAGGCCAGGGATCAAACCCACGTCCTCATGAATACTAGCCGCATTTGTTTCTGCTGTGCCACAACAGGAACTCCCTTTTTCACGTCTTTATTTCACAGCTTTATTTCAAGATCCTCAAATTCCCCTTATTAGACACCACCCCGCCCCTTGCTCCCCAGATTAAAACAAAAACCTGATAATTCCCTGGGAGCACCTCTCTCAGACCCATAGTTTTGCCATGGAAATAGGTTGGGAGTGGGAAAAAGGGAGGGTCTGGCCTGACACGGGGTCCTGGTTTCACTTACTGCCTCTAACACTTTGGTTTCTCCTATGGAAGGTGAGGGTGAGCCTTCTATTAGCTCTAAATTTTTTTCCATGTCTTCATTCAGTCTCTTAATTATTCATCCACTATTTATTGAACACGTATATTCATCACGTTATTACTTGCCAGGTTGATATACGGCAGTGAGCAAACTACACACAATCCTATCTATGCGGGATGTATAATCTAGCAGGATGCCTGCACAAATTGAAAAGCCATGGAGGGAAGTTCCCATGGTGGCTCAGTGGTAATGAGCCCAAACAGTATCCAGGAGAACGCCGGTTCGATCCCTGGCCTCGTTCAGTGGGTTAAGGATCCGGCGTTGCCATGAGCTGTGGTGTAGGTTGCAGATGTGGCTTGGATCTGGTGTTGCTGTGGCTGTGGTGTAGGGCCAGCAGCTCTGATTCGACCTTCAACCCCTAGCCTGGGAACTTCCACATGCCGAGGGTGCAGACCTAAAAGGCAAAAAAAAAAAAAAAAAAGCCATGGTGATGCGATATAAAGATGGTACTAGGATAAGTACATATACTACCCATGACTGTATGAATCATCACCTGCTTTTGAGAGATGGGCGGGGCCAAGGAAGGAGCGTTGCCTTGGCAACGTCCCAGAGGAAGAATATTCCATGCACTGGAAAAGCAAGGCTCAAGATTGAGAAACACTACGAGTGAACTGAAGGAAGTAAAAGTTGTCAGTGTGGCTGGAGGCAGTGCCAGGACTGGAGGGATGAGGGGCAAAGAGAAGGTGGATCATCAAAGGTCTTTTTTTTTTTGTCTTTTTGCCATTTCTTGGGCTGCTCCCATGGCATATGGAGGTTCTCAGGCTAGGGGTTGAATCAGAGTTCTCCGGGATACTGTTTGGGTTCATTACACCACAGCCTACACCACAGCCACAGCAATGCGGGATCCGAGCCTCGTCTGCAACCTACACCACAGCTCACGGCAGTGCCAGATCCTTCACCCACTGAGCAAGGCCAGGGATCGAACACGCAACCTCATGGTTCCTAGTTGGATTCATTAACCTCTGCACCATGACGGGAAGTCCCTCATCAGGGGTCTTGTCTGCCGTATTATCTCTTGCAAATATGCAGGATCCCCATTTATGGTGAGTCCAAGTCCTCACTAACTTTCGGAATGTTCCCATATTCAAGGCATCAGAGATGTACGCCCATCCCCTACGAAAACCCAGTGTCTTTCACACCCTCTATTTCCTCCCAAGTGTCTCTGGCAATGGCTGTGTCTGGGTCCCCTCCAGCTCTCTGGCAGAAGACAGAAACACACACACACACACACACACACACACACACACACACACACCTCCCAGCCTGGGCTCGGATCACGCCATCTTCCCTTCAGAGAGCATCACTGCTGGAAACATTTCATTCTACAGATGATGGTTTTGCAGGAAAAAAATGTCACCCCAGAAGCGAGTGGGGAAATGACTCACTTCTGGGGAGACGGAAATGTCAAGACAGATGGATCAGGCCCCAAACCGGATGCCTGGGCAGCTCACCCAGAGCCGAGAAACCCTCTGCACCTTCTTCTCCCCAGCCTGGCGTGCCTGGCACTGCAGATTCGGAGGCTGGCAAACACCGACCGACCGCTGGGCTCTTTCTTACCGAGGAGGCTTTTTTTCATGCGGCTTCCTCCCTCTCCCCTCTCCCGGGGCCCTGCGCCCCCGCCCCCGTCTCCCTGGATACCGCCTTCGCATCCTTCAGCTTAAATGTCACCTCCCTGACAGCTTCCCTGAACCCAGGTTTGGCTCAGCTGACCCTACTCTGTGCTTCTGGAGTGCATATTCTGGACAATTTCATCAAAATCGTCTCCACACTGTTTTATAATTACTGCTCTGTTTGTGTACGTTCTTCTGCTATCAAGCCTGGGTATTCAGGAAGGCCAGGTAGATATACATACAGGTTCAAAATATATACACATAAAAAATATATATATATATATTTGAATATGTGTGTGAGTATATATATGTATGTATCTATCTCTCTATATATAGATACATGATTTTCTTTTTTTTTTCCAGCCCCTAGACTTGTGTGTGGTGAATATATAATGCATGGTGAGTTTTTGCTGATGAATGGATACACATAAATAAATGAATGAATTCCGAGGGCCTGCAGTCTCCCTATATTAAGACTTTCCCCCTAAATTGCCTTTACTTTTATTTGTATTTGCTTATTTATTTTGGCCATGCCCAAAGCTTGCAAAATTCCCGGGCCAGGGCTCAAACCTGCGCCATAGCAGTGATCCGAGCCACAGCAGGAGATAACATCAGATCCTTGACTGCTAGGCCACCAGGGAACTCCCAAATTGCTTTTACTTTTATTATTATTGTTATTTTCCTTTTAGGGCCACAGCCCAGGCATATGGAGGGTCCCAGGCTAGGGGTCCCATTGGAGCTACAGCTGCCAGCCTACACCACAGCCATAATAGCCACACCAGATCCAAGCCGTGTCTGCCACCTACACCACAGCTCATGGCAACTCTTATTTATTTTATTTTATTTTTCCTTTTTGGCTGTACCCATGGCATATGGAAGTTCCCAGGCTAGGGGTCGAATCAGAGCTGCAGCTGCCGGCCTACACCAGAGCCACAGCAACTTCAGATCCGAGCTGCCTCTGTGACCTACACCATAGCTCACGGCAATGCCAGATCCTTAACCCACAGAGCAAGGTCGGGGATCGAACCCACGTGGATAATAGCCAGGCTCGTTACTGCTGAGCTGCGACGGGAACTCTTATATTCACATTATTAAGTATTCAAACAATACAGGTAAAGTGAAGATTTATGCCACAGTAAGAGCCCCCCCTTTTTTTTCTTTTAGGCTATGCTTTCTTGAAGGGGAGAAAGAGAGGGAAATTGCAGGTGGTTCCACAGAATTACATGTAGCCTACAACCTGTAAGAACTTTTTCCTGTAGGCCCTGCCAAAGAGGAGCCAAGCGATGAGACATTCTGGTAGAGTCTGTTTTTCCATAAGGTCTTAAATCCCTAATGCCCTATTGTCAAAGGAACTGCCAGGCAGTTTCTGCTTGTTTACCTGTCCTGCTGGAGAGCTCACTACTTTCGAAGGTATCACTTATACCAGAGCTTTTCAGGCTCAGCACTGTTGATAATCTGGGCTGGATGACTTTTTTTTTTTTTTTTTAATGCTTCTCACTTTGTTTTGTACTTAGAAAATTTGTACTTGGAACATTTTTTCAAGAATAGTGTATGTGGCGCTCCCATCGTGGCGCAGCAGGAACGAATCCAAACAGGAACCATGAGGTTGCCGGTTCGATCTCTGGCCTCACTCAGAGGGTTGAGGATCCTGCATTGCTGTGAGCTGTGGTGCAGGTCACAGACATGACTTGGATCTGGCCTTGCTGGGCCTGTGGTGTAGGCTGGCAGCTGTAGCTCCAGTTAGACCCCTGGTCTGGTAATCTCCACAGGCTGAGGGTGTGGCCCTAAAAAGCAAAAAAAAAAAAAAAAAAAGTATATTCTATGTGGGGTTCCCATGGTGGCTCAGCAGGATAAGAACCCAATATATGTGAGTTCGATCCTCTGGCCTCACTCAGTGGGTTAAGGATCCAGCCTGGCTGAAAGCTGTGGTGTAGGTCACAGATGCAGCTCAGCTCTGGCGTTGCTGTGGCTGTGGTGTAGGCTGGCAGCTGCAGCTTCAGTTCTACCCCTCGCACCTAGAAACTTCCCTATACTGCAGGTGCAGCCATCAAAAGAAAAAAATAAGAATAGCTTTATGTTTGTGTATGTGTATATACATATGTATACTCACACACGCAAATGCATAATTTCTACACACTTTCCCCTCCCTATTTATTGTTTCTTCTTTTACGAAGTGAGGAAATTAACTCTGAGGCAATACTATTGTTTCAGTACAAATCTCAGTCATCAACTTTGTACAGATTTGTACTTAATCATCAATTAACCCCCAAGTGTTTTCACAGTAAGAACATCCTGGATTTTACATTAAGACCATACTCCTTCTACCTGAAATAGGTTTTCAACCTTCCTTTGTGTTTGATGTCATGGAAACTTTTGTGTGTGGGTTTTTTTTTTTTTTGTCTTTTCTAGGGCCGCTCCCTCGGCGAATGGAGGTTCCCAGGCTAGGGGTCGAATTGGAGCTGAAGCCACCAGTCTACACCAGAGCCACAGCAACAAGGGATCCGAGCCCAGCCGCATCTGCGACCTACACCACAGCTCACGGCAACGCTGGATCCTTCACCCACGGAGCAAGGCCAGGGATCGAACCCGCAACCTCATGGTTCCTAGTCGGATTCGTTAACCGCTGCGCCACAATGGGAACTCCTGTCATGGAAAATTTTGAAGACAACTAGTTGACTGTTACACAGAAGGCACTTGGGTTTTGGTTTGTTGGATGTTGCTCGCGGTTAGAGTCAGGCTTTGTGCTTTGGGCAGAAATGCTACCCAAGGGCCAGTGTGTTCTTCTCAGGGCATTGTATTCAGAGGCGGGGGATGTCTGCTCATCTCCCTACTGGTGGTATTAACTTTGATCAGAGTCTGCCAGGTTTGTTCAGTATAAAGTTATTATTCCCTCTTTGCAGTAATAACCATCTTATAGGGTGATATTTTCAGTTACTATCTTTTTTTTTAATTAAAAAAAAATTTTCTTTTGTCTTTTGTCTCTTTAGGGCCGCACCTATGGCATATGGAGGTTCCCAGGCTAGGAGTCTAATCGGAGCTGTAGCCACCAGCCTATGCCACAGCCACAGCAATGTGGGAAACGAGACATGTCTGCAACCTACACCACAGCTCACAGCAACACCGGATCCTTAACCCACTGAGTAAGGCCAGGGATTGAACCTGCATCCTCATGGATGCTAGTCAGATTCGTTTCTGCTGAGCTACCATAGGAACTCCTTCAGTTACTATTTTATTACTCCTCAAGTTTACTGAGCTGGATAACTCTTTTTTTTTTGTCTTTTTGCCTTTTTTAGGGCTGCTCCCAAGGCATATGGAGATTCCCAGGCTAGGGGTCTAATCAGAGCCATAGCCTCCGGTCTGTGCCAGAGCCACAGCAATGCGGGATCAGAGCCACATCTGCCAACTACATCACAGCTCATGGCAATGCCAGATCCACTGAGCAAGGCCAGGGATCGAACCCGCAACCTCATGGTTCCCAGTCGGATTTGTTACCCACTGTGCCATGACAGGAACTCCAGAGCTGGGTAACTCTTTGTTGCAGGGGACGGTGCTATCCGTCATGGGGTGGTGAGCCACATTCCTGAGCTCTGCTCTCTAAATGCTAGTGACACCCCTCTCCCCAGAGTGTGAGGACCAAAAGTGTCTTCAGAGATGGCCCAGTGTCCTCCAGGGATGGGCAAATTACCCTTGGTTGAAAATCACTCCCAATAGAATATGAGCATTATGATTGTGTTACATCTATTGATCTTGCTCACCTAAGATCCATTTTTCTTTCTTTCTTTCTTTCTTCCTTTTTTTTTTTTTTTGTCTTTTTGCCATTTCTTGGACTGCTCCAGTGGCATATGGAGGTTCCCGGGCTAGGGGTCTAATCGGAGCTGCAGCTGCCAGCCTACGCCTGAGCCACAGCAACGCTGGATCCGAGCCGCATCTGCAACCTACACCACAGCTCACAGCAACGCCAGATCCTTCACCCACTGAGCAAGGCTGGGGATCGAACCCACAACCTCATGGTTCCTAGTCGGATTCGTTAACCACTGTGCCACGACGGGAACTCCCCATTTTTCTTTTCTTTACGTAAAACAAACAAAAAAGAAAGCAAAAACAAAAACAGTGAACAAACAAAAAATTCCTCGGATTTTCCTTTTTAATCACTTTTCACCCATTCTCCCAGCCTATTTGGTTTAAGTGGGTGGACTACACCAGTAACACTTCGTGACTTAGTTAGTTCTAAAACTATCTTCAAGACACTAGGGAACAGAATCCCTCTTTCTGGTGGATGCTCAGAGACAATGGCATGTCTGGAGCTACTGCAGCCATCTTGTCAACATGAGGAAGAATTTCACCTGAACCAGGTCCAAGACAGAGGCAAACAGTGCTGACACAGGTAGGTTCCTGAAGACATTCTCAGAGCCTTTGAATTAAGCCTCGCCCAAGGCTGAAGGATCCCTGAACCATTGAAGTTACATGAACAAGGAAAGGTTTTTTAGCGGCAGGATTGGAAGTGTACCAGTTAAGATGGGAAAAAGACCAAATTTTTTTCCACCTATGTTTTTCAGCTTCTAGTTCTTCCTCAGAGTAAAGAAAACGTGAATCTGGTCTTTTTCCAACTTTGTCAGTTTGGGGACATATTGAAACAGGTGAACTTGCCAAGGCAGCTCACCCTGATCCCTGGGGCTTCCAATCATGCATCTTTATTTTCCATAATTCTCCCAGAATGGTCTTGGTAAAGCATAGAGGTGCTGCCTTTTTTTGTTTAATAGCTTTTCAGAGCCCCCGTTACCTGAAGATAAGCCTCCTACTCCACACTCTGGCGCTCAGGATGTTTCTAACCTGGTTCCAGGTGATACTGCAGCTTCAGTATTGGCTGTGCTACATTTTCCTATGCGCCTCTGGGCACCTCTGAGACCCCAGGGTCCAGTCCAGGATCAGGCACACGGAAGCCTGCAGTCAGTGTTTGGTGAGTGGACCAGAAAAACCACAACATTCTGTTGTCTGGGAAGAAGCTGCGTCTCCTCAGGCAGGTGACCAGCTTTGTATATTTGCAGAACACATTTCCCTCTGTGAGATGGTACGTGGGAGCAGAGCTGGAGGTTCCCATGCCTGACACCTGCGCTGGGTCGTGCCTCCATCAGCTGATGGAGGCTTCTTCTTCTTCTTCTTCTTTTTTTTTTTTTGGCTCCTAAGGGTTGCACCTGCAGCATATGGAGTTCCCAGGTTAGGGGCTGAATCTGAGCCACAGCTGCCAGCCTACACCACAACCACAGCAATGCAGATCCAAGCCACATCTGCAACCTACAACAGAGCTCACCACCATGCCAGATCCTTAACCCACTGAGCGAGGCCAAGGAACAAACCTTCATCCTCATGGATGCCAGCCTTATTTGCTTCTGCTGAGCCATGATGGCAACTCCCGAAGGATGCTTCTTTTTCTTCTTCTTCTTCTTCTTCTTCTTTTTTTTTTGCCATTTCTTGGGCCACTCCTGTGGCATATGGAGGTTCCCAGGCTAGGAGTCTAATTGGAGCTGTAGCTGCCAGCCTATGCTACAGCCACAGCGATGTGGGATCTGAGCCACGTCTGCAACCTACACCACAGCTCACGGCAATGCCGGATCCTTAACCCACTGAGCAAGGCCAAGGATCGAACCCGCCACCTCATGGTTCCCAGTCAGATTTGCTAACTAACCACTGAGCCACGATGGGAATTCCCTGAAGAAGGCTTCTTTATGTGCCTTTTCCCCACCCCAGTGAAGACCATCTAGGAAGTAAACAGCCAAAAGGACCAAGCCCCTGTCTCTGTCAAGTTCTTATAGCCCAGCTATCCCTTCTGGGCCCCCAAACATCCTGTGAAAATCCCACTTACAGGACCTGCCACTCAACACTCTGATAATTTGATTATCCTTCCGCCCCAGGTATCAGATTTTGCCCTCCCCAGTGGCAGAGAACATAGCTTGTTATTTTCCATTTGGTGCCTTGTTTGGTGTCTGGAACACCACTGAATTTTGCCTGTTTGTGCAGTTGAAAAAATATCTAAAGGAGCAATAGAATGTGACTTGGAAACAGAGAGTATGGACTCTGGATACAAGGAGAGTCAGATTCGAGTCCTAACTACCTTGCTTACTGGCTGTATCACTATGGGCGAGTTTCTTAGCTTCTCGGATTCCATTTTTCTGCTTTTCAAAGGGCAGTGTGTGTCTTGGAGGTCTGTCGTGAGGACGAGGATTGGAATGTGTTTGTGTGTATATGTGTGTGTATATAAGGGATGGGTAGGTGTGGGTATGGTGTGTATTCAAAAGGCCTATATACACCTGCCTTGTCCCTGGCCTCGCTCATTGGGTTCAGGATCCAGCACTGCTGTGGCTGTGGTGTAGGCTGGCAGCTGTAGCTCTGACTCGACCCCTAGCCTGGGAACTTGCAAATGCTGCAGGTGCAGTCCTAAAAAAAAAAAAAATGCAAGTATATACATAACATCACAAATAGTGCACAATTATGCCAAATTACGGTGGTGATAGGCAAACCATAGCTGAAGTTTGAGAAATACTATGACATGCCCTTCAGATACTTCAGATGGTAAAAGAAAAGAAAAGAAACAAAAACAAAACAAAACAACCCCCCCCCAGGATTTCCCACTGGGGCTCCGTGGGTTTCTACATTCTGTCTGTGAGGATGCGGGTTTGATCCCCGGCCTCGCATAATGGATTAAGGATCTGGTGTTGGCACAAGCTGAGGCATGGGCTGCAGAGGTGACTTGGAGCTGGCATTTCCGTGGCTGGGGTATAGGCTGGCCGCTGCAGCTCCTATAGGACTCCTAACCCAGGCATGTCCATATGCCTCGGGTGGAGCCATAAAAAGAAAAAAAAAAAAAAAGCAAAACAAGTACTCAAACAGTCAGACTAGGAATAACTCTGAAAGTAGTGTATGCCAAGGGCATACAAACAGTGGGTGGCCAGATGTTGAAGAAATTATGTATTATCTCCTTCGTTACTTGGGGGGGGGGGTGCCCTCTGGCTGAGAGAGGTATTGGCTTCAGCAAGGCAGGCCCCTGAAGCATCTCCACGGGGGCTCCGGGTGCCTGCAAAATTGTCTGCATGGAAAAAACCCAGCCCAGACTATCTGTGGCTTTTATTTATTACTTCACATAATAAAGCTTTCGCCTCGGACACAGGGTCCTAATTCTGCTCTACCCTTGCCAATTTGCTAAGTGACTCTGCTTCTATTTCCTTCAATCTCTAGATTTTGAAATGGGAATTAATCACCATACCGGCCTGATTGGGTCTCAAAAGGTCGAAGAAGAACTTAGCGTGGAACCTAATACCCATCAGTGAGCTTTCGGTCCATCTAATGTGTTCTGGGTATTGGGGTTTTTATGATCATTTCACTAGGGCAGGGGAACTATGCTGTAAGGAAACACAGGAAACAAAGGTTCTTTCTCAATAAACCGGAAAGAGGAGTTCCCGTCGTGGCGCAGTGGTTAAGGAATCTGACTAGGAACCATGAGGTTGCGGGTTCGATCCCTGGCCCTGCTCAGTGGGTGAAGGATCCGGCGTTGCCTTGACCTGTGGTGTAGGTTGCAGATGCGGCTTGGATCCCGTGTGGCTGTGGCTCTGGTGTAGGCTTGGCAGCTATGGGTCTGATTCGACCCCTTGCCTGGGAACCTCCAAATGCCGTGAGTGCAGCCCCAGAAAAGGCAAAAAGACAAAATAATAATAATAATAATAATAATAAAATAAATAAATAAAATGGAAAGAAATTCAGGTAGTCAACTTTGTAACTTACCTATATGTATGTGTATTTGTGTGTGTGTGTGTTGGGGGGGGCGGGTTTGCACACATATATACACACATTCACATAGATACACGGCTTATATATACTAAAATATATTTTATATAATATATAAATAGCAATGGAAATGAATACTCTCCTTTTAGAAAGTTAAAGCATATAACATACACACGCATATATATACGTATACACAGCATATGGAGGTTCCCAGGCTAGGGGTCGAATTGGAGCTGTCGCCACCAGCCTACACCAGAGCCACAGCAACGCGGGATCCGAGCCACGTCTGCGACCTACACCACAGCTCATGACAACGCTGGATCCTTCACCCACGGAGCAAGGCCAGGGACCGAACCCTCAACCTCATGGCTCCTAATCAGATGCGTTAACCACTGCGCCACGAGGGGAACTCCTGCTCCCTTCCTCTTGTCCTCGCCTGTCCCCTCCCTTCCTCTCTTCTGGTTCATGAAACCCCTTACGCCCAGCTGATGACATGCCTTGTTCTAAAAGTTCTCAAAAGAGAACAAAATCAGCTACTTTTTGCCTTGGGGGCTCCTTTTCCTATGTATGAGGTAGAGAGAGATTTTGTCTGTGTCTTGAAGATCCCTGACATTTTCATTCGTGTCACCTGCGTGTCTGGGAACTCCATCCCTTGAGGCCACTGGAGGTCATTGCTAAATGGATCCCAGGGACAAACTGGAGACAGGGCATCTCTGTCCTGGTCCTCCCTCCATCACTAAGGAGTCGTATGACTCTCGTCCTTACTTTTCCCACTGGAAAACAGAGCTTCAGAGCCAGGGTCCTGAGACACGTGTCATGCACTAAGGTAAAGAACCTAGCATCAGAAGTGAAAGCAGTATTGTAAATCAACTATACCCCAATCAAATTAAAAAAAAAAAAAGAAACTATTGATGAATTAGAAAATCAGGGAAGGATGAAATGGAGATGAGTAGATTGAAAGGGGGTAAGGGTTCCCGTTGTTGCTAAGTGGGTTAAGAAGCTGAGCTGGTGTCCATGAATGAGGATTTGGGTTCAATCCCTGGCCTCGTTCAGTGGGTCAAAAATCCAGCATTGCCACAAGCTGCAGTGTAGATTGCAGACGTGGCTTGGATCTGGTGTTGCTGTGGCTGTGGTGTAGACCAGCAGCTGCAGCTCCAATTCAACCCCTAGCCTGGGGAACTTTCATGTGCCACTTGTTCGGCTGTAAAAGGAAAAGAAAAGTTGGGGGAGCTAAAGGGAGGTGATTTGGAATTATTGGTTAGGATTGGTTTATTGGCTAGGATAAGGCTAAGCTTCTATAATGGAGTAACGAAAAAGATGAAATGCAAGCTCTGAGACATGAAGACTGTTTTTTGTCCCTGTAGGAGAGAACTCAGATCCAGCTGAGAATGAAGCAGAGCAGAGAGATGAAGAGAGATTGCAGATGACATTATTGAAAGCCCCTGGATCCAGCCATGCCTGAAACCCTTAATCCTGAAATTAGTTTCATGAACAATAAATCCCTGTCTTGGCTCTTGCCAGTATGAATTAAATACTTGGAATGAAAATAATCCTAATATATCACATTCCCAGTCCTTTGCTTTTTCTCCCATATCATGGCTCTCAGACTTGGCTTCCTAGAATATCTAGGGAGCTTTATAAACCACACAGATTTTCTAAAAACTTTTAGTTCTGCCAGCGTGAGGAGGGCTAACAATCTATTTTTTAAAAGCTTCCCAAGACTTCCTTTTCTTTTTTTTTTAGGGCCACATGGGGCATAGGGAAGTTCCCAGGCTAGGAGTCTAATTGGAGCTGTTGCTGCCAGCCTACGCCACAGCCACAGCAACACAGGGTCCAAGCTGCATCTGTGACCTACACCACAGCTCAGGGCAATGCCGGATCCTTAACCCACTGAGCAAGGCCAGGGATCTAGCCCGCAACCTCATGGTTCCTAGTCGGATTCGTTAACCACTGAGCCATGACGGGAACTCCTACCCAAGACTTTCTAATGGGCAATTAAATTTGGGACCAAATAATTACTCCATGCCTTCTACCCATGTGACTATTGCTGTGTGACTTTGGAAAAATCACTGAACTCTCTGGGGTCACTTATTTATTTTTATTTTATTTGTTTACTTACAAGAGAAAGATGATTTTTAAGTAGTTTTCTTGCCCTAAAATTTGCCGTGATGACTGTCCCTGGAATTGTCATGGCATCTTCTCTCTGCTCAAAACTTGCACGCATGTGTGCACATCCAGCCCCCCCCCCCACACACACACACATACACGTACACACTGCTCCTGCTCCCATTGTGAACAGATAGAGCCAAGAAATGCACCTCTGAGGCCCTGGCCCACTTTCCATAACACACTCTTGCCTCCCTAGCAAGCGCTGACAGGCAAGAACTAAGAAAGATACAGGCTTTTTTGAAGCCTCGTGATAAGAGAAAACTGGGAGACAGGCTGAGGAGAAGAAACAGAAATATTGATCTCAGGAGCTGACAGGTTTTACTGAAGGATCTGATGCTTGGAGAGGATGCAGCCAGACTGAAAAGTTTACTCTTTTCCTGGGCAAAATTCGACTGCTGCAGAATCTTGATGAAAACATTTTTCTTGTGTTCACCAGATTCCAGAATTCTCGCCTCTCCCTCCCACTCTGCCCCTTGGTGTTCATTCGAGGGTCCTGCTGGGCTTCGAGCACGCAGTGTTCTTTTACTGTCTCTGCCCTTTGCTGCCTGGGCTCCCGGTGCCGCCTCTGCCTCAGGAATGCTCACGCCCTTGCGAGGCCAGGCATCGAACCCGCAACCTCAGGGTTCCTACTTAGATTCGTTTTCGCTGCGCCATGACAGGAACTCCCCCAGTCGATGCTAACTGGACCTCTTCACAGGTCTCCCCCACCAAGAGGAGGCAGGCACCATGTGCTCAGGATGAAGTTGCTGCTGTCATTTCTTGCTAAATAAATGACCAGAAGAACTGAGTATCAGTCAACAAAATAGGAGAGAATCTTAATCACAGCCACAGGATGGTAGATTGAAGTTGTGTTTTTGGAGCTCTGTTTAACATGCATCATGCATGGATTGGCTTCTCAAAGCAGATTTTAATTGTTGGCATGGCCATCGTTTTGAACCATGTGCCAGGTTCTCAATCTTGAGTTGGCCTGAGAATTATCTGGAGGTTGGTTCAAACACAGATTCCTGCCCCTCACCTCTTCCCACACAGAGATTCTAACCCCTTAGGTCTGAAGGGGCACAAGATTCTACATGTCTAATGAGTTCCCGGGTGGTACTGATGCTGCTGGTCCGGACACCACACTTTGAGAAGCACTGGCCTGGATGAGGTTCCTGCAGGGCAAGGTCTTTGAAATGGAGGGCACTGGTGTCCTTATACCAGATGTCTCTATGGCCCTGTGTCTCTTCAAGTTCTCCTGCTGGCTTTTCCATCACATTGTTGGCTTCATCCTCAGTGACACCAGAATTTGGGTTCCTTCCAGGATGCCACGGCTCTTCCTCAAGATGCTACAGTGCCTTGTGCAGAAAAGCTGGGACCATCGGGCTGCAGTAGTGGATGGGAAAACGTAGAGAGAGAAGAGGCTAAAACTGTCACTGCAAGTCAAGGAAACAAGATCAACAGTGGGAGAATCGAGGAAGGGGTGTGGGAAGCAAGCTGAGGATTCGGGATTGAAGTGCATATTCAAGATGGTGGCAAGAGGAGTTCCCGTCGTGGCTCAGTGGTTAATGAATCCAACTAGGAACCATGAGGTTGCGGGTTCGATCCCTGGCCTCGCTCAGTGGGTTAAGGATCCGGTATTGCCGGGAGCTGTGGTGTAGGTGGCAGATGCAGCTCGGATCCCACATTGCTGTGGCTCCAGTGTAGGCCGGCGGCTATAGCTCCAATTGGACCCCTAGCCTGGGAACTTCCAGATGCTGATGGTGTGGCCCTAAAAAAAAAAAAAAAAAAAAAATTGAAGACCCAGCTAAAATCTTACATCTTTCTTCATAGTCCCATGAAAAGGGTCAGAGCATAGACTCCTGAATGTTACAAAGCGTGGTCAACAGGACACCCTACCTTTACCCGCTGAAGTCTGAGTTGCAGAATGTTTTGTCTTGCAAGTGTTTCTTTCCCACAGGGCAAGTTTGGACGTGAAGAGCAAGTTTGGAATGGATTCTTCTTTTCTTTTTTTTTTTTTTGTGCTTTTTAGGGCAGCACCCGAAGCATATGGAGGTTCCCAGGCTAGGGGTTGAATCAGAGCAATAACTGCCAGCCTACACCACAGCCACAGCAACGTGCTTCTTCTTTTATGTAAGATTCACTTAATTAGCCTGAGAGAAAATGTAAAAGTATAAGAGAGTCTATGAGAATAAGACGTGGGTGTTTGTGTTTGCACACATGCTTCTGTATGTTTGTGCTAGAGGTATGAAAAAGATTTTTGTATAAGAAAGAGAGAGTGGTTTGTGTTCATGGGAGAATTAATTATTTACATCCTAGTTCATTGTAAGAGCTCAAATTATGATTGAATGCCAGCTACCCAAAGATGCCTGAGAGAATTGAGCGGAGATGGAGCCTGTTGGCCCAAACTGCGAGAAACCCTCAGTGAACACAGAGTCATCAACTACCTACGGCGTTGTTTTAAGCGACTAAGTGCTTGCAATGACTTGTTACATAGCCAAAGCTAACTGATACATTATCTTCAACCTAAAAGTCTCCGTATGATGGATAACAGACCATGCGTCTTCGTCTGTTTGTGTTTCTTTCTAGTCCTGCACACACATCCTCAAAGATTTAGTGGTTGAAAGCAATGCATATTTGTCATCTTTTAGTTTTGTGAACCAGCCATGGCTTAGCTGCGTCCGGCCGCTCCTAAGGCTGCTCATCATGAATGCTGTGGTCAAGGCAGCCGCAGGGACAGCCGTCAGCAAAGGCAGAGTTTTGTGGGACTGTTGCAACACTTTACAAATGATAAGACTGATGATGAGCCAGTTTATTGCTGGAGGCTGCCCTCAGCTCCTAGGGGCCATCTTTGGTTCCTGGATAGGTGGGCTTCCCAAGACAGAGAGGCCCCCATATGGCAACTTGCTTAGTCCAAGCCAATAGGGAGTCAGAGAGACTCCAGCAAGATGAAACTGACAAGCTTCCTACAAGAGGATGGACAGATAATCACAGACATACCATCACCCTCGCCATATTCTATTGGTTAGAATATTCTTTCTGTTGAATCTCACCCACACTCAAGGGGAAAAGTTTATATAATGGCGTGAACATCAGGAGGCACAGATTCTGGAGAGCCACTCTCCATCATGTTGAGCTGGGCATCCTGTCCAGCAAGGAACTTCTGCTTCATTTACTCTTTTTTTTTTTTTTAAGGGCCACACCCATAGCAAATGAAAGTTCCCAGGCTAGGGGTCGAATTGGAGCTGCAGCTGAAACCTGTGGAGGTGACAGCAACACAGGATCCGAGCTGCATCTGTGAGCTGCACCCCAGCCTGTAGCCACACTGGAACCTTAACCCCCTGAATGAGGCCAAGGATCAAACTGATATTCTCATGGATACTTGTTGGGTTCTTAACCCACTGAGCCATAATGGGAATTCCTCTGCTCCTTTACTCTTCACTGAACACGCTTTTGTTGAGTGTTTCCTACACAACTGGCATTTGGGATACAGCAGAAAACCATGTCATGGGGGGGGGGGCGAGGGTGTGGGGGGAGCGGTGGGACGGATGATACTGAAAATGAGTAGCTATGGATGTCATTTTGGGGACTTTGGTTTTTATTCCAAGCAGGAGGGGCAGACATTGGAGAGTTCTGAATACAGGAGAGGCAGGAATTCATTGATGTTTTAAAACCACTGCGGGAGTTCTCGTCGTGGTGCAGTGGTTAACAAATCCGACTAGGAACCATGAGGTTGCGGGTTCGATCCCTGGCCTCGCTCAGTGAGTGAAGGATCCGGCGTTGCCGTGAGCTGTGGTGTAGGCCGCAGATGCGGCTTGGATCCCGCGTGGCTGTGGCTCTGGCGTAGGCTGGCGGATGCAGCTCCCATTGGACCCCTATCCTGGGAACCTCTATATGCCTAGAAAAGGCAAAAAGATAAAATAAAATGAAGCCACTGCTATGGTGGCCACTCTGGTTATAGACTTCAGGGGAAAGAGTTAGGAGGCTGCTTAGTGAGAGATGAGGGAGAGGCGGGATCAGGAGGTAGAGGTGGAGAGAAAAGCTTAGGAGTGACTTCCTTCCCAACCAGGGACTTCAGGCTTTTCCTGGGTCTTCCCCTGACCCCCAACACCTGTTTAATGGGAGATGGACACTGTGCTTAAACTCTTGCCAATTCAAAGGGGACTGAATCCTTTGGTCAGATTCTGCTTTCGATGGCTGGGCCACCTGCAGTGTCGTCACCACTGGCTTTTACTGCTGGTTTCTTTGCTGCTGTTGCCTGGACTCTATAGCAACAAGCGGTTAAGTATAGTTACTACCAAACTCAGGTAACTTTGGCTGCTCACAGCTCAAAAGCCAATCCTTGGAGAGACAAGGGTCAGTAGAAAAGAAAGATGCTAGAGTTCCCGTTGTGGCTCAGGGGAAATGAACCCGACTGGTATCCATGAGCATGGGGGCTCGATCCCTGGCCCAGCTCAGTGGGTTAAGGATCAGGCGTTGCCATGAGCGGCAGTGCAGGTGGAAGAGGATGCTCAGATCTGGTGTGGCCCTGGCTGTGGCCAGCAGCTGTAGCTCCGATTCGACCCCTAGCCTGGGAACTTCCACATGCCACAGGTGTAGCAATAAATTGCCAAAAAAAAAAAAAAAGAGAAAAGATGCTTTAATCGGAAAAGCCATCCATCTTGAGAGAAGGTGGACTCGTTTCCAGAGACCAACCCTTAAGATTCTGCTCAGCCATGACAGCTTTTTTGTTTTTGTTTTTCTTTTCAGGGCTGTACCCACTGCATATGGAAGTTCCCGGGCTAGGGGTTGAATCGGAGCTACAGCTGCCAGCCTCCACCACAGCCACAGCAGGGCCAGACCCAAGCCTCATCTGTGACCTACACCACAGTTCAGGGCAACGCCAGATTCCTGACCCCCTGAGAGAAGCGGGGGATCAAACCATCATCCGCATGAATACTGGTCAGATTCATCTCCATTGCACCACCACAGGAACCTCCTAGCCATGACCGTTTTTAAAGGAAAAAATGGGAGGAATACTCTCAATGAATTATTGGGGCAGGAGGTCGGGTTTTTGCCTCTTTCTCCCTTGCCTGCAGACTAGCTGCCTCTTGAGAGGTGACCTTGCCCTCGTTGTGATGTGCCTGCAAGATTTTTAGGAGGGTGCATTGGGGGGGGGGAGAAGTTCAGCATTCTTTAAATACTTCATTCTTACTTCTTTTTATTTAGGAAAAGAATCAACAAAGTGATAGGCAAGAAACGGATTTATTAGGATAGAATGCTTGTGAGCGATGCAAGTGGGCAGGCATGGAAGCTCTGCCTGGAGGATCCGGTGGGTGAAGATTTTATCCTCCAAGGGGAGCGGGGGTCAGAAAAGCCCGCCTCTTCCTTTCTGGGAGTAGCAGCTCCTCCTTGGTATCCAGTAAGAGGTGTCTTCACATCTGCAGAAGGCTGGTCCTCAGACTCTTGCCCTTGGTCTGAACCTGAAGGCAGCCTTCATCCCATCCCCCGTGCAAGGACCAGAGGCAAATCTCAAGGCTCCTCTCACGAAAAAAGCCTGCCTTGTGCTGATGGTTTTCTTGAGCCATTTATTCCCTTAACAGTGATCTCCCAATTTCCCCTAAGTTTCCCTCTTTAAATATGGTCCTTTATCGGGACGTCTACAACCACCTGTGCCTCCTCCATCCCTATCACTAGGGACCTTTCGGTAGGAAGGAACTGGTCTCATGGCTCCCATCATTGAGATGATACGAAAAAGGACAAAGACTGCCCCATCCATTGCTGGAGGGCAATTATTACAAAGCAGGGGGCTGATAAATTAAGCTGCCAGGTTTCTGAGCTGTTGAGAGAAGACCGAAAGTGTCAGGCAGGAAAGGGTTAATTGGAAAAGAGTTCAGCGCCCGCTTATAAGGGGCCGGTTGTGCTGGAATCCTGGAATCGCTGTTCCCCTTTCCTTTAAGGATGTTAATTAGGCTCCTTACAATCACAAAGAAAGGGGACAGGGGGAGTTTATTGGTTTTTTGTTTGTTTATTTTTTCCTTTTGTCCTCTGTCTTTTCAGGGCCCCTCTCTAGCACAGGGAGGTTCCCAGGCCAGGGGTCTAATTGGAGCCGCTGCTGCTGGCCTACACCAGAGCCACAGCAACTCAGGTTCTGAGATTCATCTGCAACCCACACCACAGGTCATGGCAATGCTGGATCCCCAACCCACCGAGCAAGGTCAGGGATCAAACCCGTGTCCTCATGGACACCCATCGGGCTCGTTAACCACTGAGCCATGACGGGAACTCCCGAGTGGTGGAGTTTATTGTTTTTGTTGTTTTGTCTTTTTGCCTTTTCTAGGGCCGCTCCCAAGGCATATAAGGCTTCCCAGGCTAGGGGTTGAATCGGAGCTGTAGTCACCGGCCTACGCCAGAGCCACAGCATCGCGGGATCCGAGCCGCATCTGGAACCTACACCACAGCTCACAGCAATGCCGGATCATTCACCCACGGAGCAAGGCCAGGTATCGACCCTGCAACCTCATGGTTCCTAGTCGGATTTGTTAGCCACTGAGCCATGACGGGAACTCCCGAGAGATGGAGTTTATTGTAAGGACGCCAGAGAAGCCTAGGTACCTGGAAGCTCTAGGTTTGGCTGTTCTGTGATTACAAATGAGGTTACCTTGGCACTAGGGTCTAAATTTGGGCAGCATATATACTAAAATTGGAACGATACAGAGAAGATTAGCGTGCCCCCTGCGCAAGGATGACATGCAAATTCGTGAAGCATTCCATATGTTTAATCATGAACTTGGAGGACAGACATGTGGTTGCCAAGGAGGAGGGGGAATGAGTGGGATGGACTGGGAATTTGGGGTTAATAGATGCAAACTATTGCCTTGGGAATGGATAGGCAATGAGATCCTGCTGTGTAGCCCTGGGAACTGTATCTAGTCACTTAGGATGGAGCCGGATAATGTGAGAAAAAGGAATGTATACATGTATGTGGGACTGGGCCACCTTGCTGTACAGTAGAAAATTGACAGAACACAGTAAACCAGCTGTGATGGAAAAAAAATCAAAATCATTAAAAAAAAAAAACTTCAGAAAGTTTAAAATAAATAAATAAATCAATAAATCAATCTAACTCTAAGCCCTGCCTAACTTTTGGAAATTGCTTTTTCCCTCGGTTTCCCTACCTTGCTGTACAGTAGAAAATTGACAGAACACAGTAAACCAGCTGCAATGGAAAAAAATCAAAATCATTAAAAAAAAAAAAAAAAAACTTCCAGAGTTCCCATCGTGGCGCAGTGGTTAACAAATCCGACTAGGAACCATGAGGTTGCGGGGTCAAACCCTGGCCTTGCTCCGTGGGTTAAGGACCCAGTGTTGCCATGAGCTGTAGTGTAGGTTGCAGATGTGGCTCGGATCCCGCGTTGCTGTGGCTGTGGCATAGGCCGGTGGCTACGGCTCCGATTCAACCCCTAGCCTGGGAACCTCCATATGCCTTGGGAGCAGCCCTAGAAAAGGCAAAAAGACAAAAAAAAAAAAAGCTTCAGAAAGTTTAAAATAAATAAATAAACAAACAAGCAAATAAATAAATCTCTCTAACTCTAAGCCCTGCCTAGCTTTTGGAAATTGCTTTTTCCCTTGGTGTCCCTACCCAGAGAATTCAGTGAATTCATAGGTGGGCTCAAAGAAACTTGGAAAGAAATAGGTTGGTACGTTCCTTTATTCCAGTAGCTTCCGTTTCACTGACATCTTTTGTTCTCAGGACCGTGGATGCAAACGCCCAATTTTCAGGGAACTGTTTCTTAATCTTGCCCCAAGGGGCCCACCCTCAAGTTATTAGAGCCGTGTTGGATTTCAGGACAGGTGGGTAAGCATCCCTATCCCTCGGTCCATGCTAAATTGTGTTGCCTTGGCCAAAAAGGCAATCTTCCCTGTTGTGAGCATGAACACATGGCTTTTCTATCGAAAGAAGCCTTGGGTACCCCACTTTGGTCCTGCTTCGTCTGAGACACCCTCCTCCATCCCCCTTTCCCCTCGCCTCCTGGGAACAATTTGTTTCCAATGAGCCAACCCAGAAGAATGGGCGCCCTGACCTGACCCATGGGAAGGGGACCGAGGTACCACCTGCGATAGGGATAAACAGGGAGGGTCTTTTCTTCCCGGTGCCCACTTTGTGGGCACGCATGCCCTTCTGCAGAAGGAAAGAGCCTTGTCAAGCTCTCCCCGTGTTCATGTGTCTCACTTTCCAACACGGATGATTGGAGCCAGGGCCACTTTTCCCCAACGCTCGGTCTAGCGCGTCCCCAAATCCTTCACCTTTGGGCATATTTCTTCTTTCCTTCAGCAACCCAGGCTCTCCTGTGCTCTTTATTGTTTCCTACACACGGAAACTCCTCCCTCCACCTTTGCAAGGATCCTCCTTGGGCCCAGCAACTCAGGTAAATGAATACAGGACACGGGAGGGGGCAGGGAGTTGTCATTTCAATGCACTGATCAGAAGTATCTGAGTTGCAGTTCCAGCCCAAGGAGAATTCCCTGTGACATGAGGACATGACTTCAGAGGTTGTGTTGCTGGAATGCAGCTTCTGTCTGCCCGGGGCCGAACCGAAAGACAGAGACAGAGTTTGGGGTCAGGGAGAAAAATATAGCTTTATTACTTTGTCAGGCAAAGGAGGATCGCAGCAGGCTACTGTCCTAAAGACTGTGCCCACCCCCACACCCCCGATGAGAAAGAAGTGCAAGGTGTTTTATAGTAAAAAGGAGAAAAGCAGGTTTTCAGATAGGATGCAGGAGGGGGACAAACATGCATGCTTCTTTCTTTGGGGGAATCTTAGTCATCAAAACTGGAGTCAGGAGATCTCAGCCTGATCTTGGTGGTGGTCTTTTGGGGTATTGCCTAGAGTAACAGTACTTGCAAAAAGGGCACATGGGGAGTTCCTGTTGTGGCTCAGTGGTTAACGAATCCGACTAGGAACCATGAGGTTGCGGGTTCGATCCTTGGCCTTGGACAGATCTGGTGTTGCCGTGAGCTGTGGTGTAGGTCGAAGATGCAGCTCGGATCCTTCGTGGCTGTGGCTCTGCTGTAGGCCAGTGGCCACAGCTCCAATGAGACCCCTCGCCTGGGAACCTCCACATGCCATGGGAGCAGCCCAAGAAATGGCAAAAAGACACACACACAAAAGGGGGGGTGGCACATGGATCAGAGATTAGGACAAACTAGGAAAGGTCCTGAAAAACCCCATGTGCTAGTCATCTGTAACCTGGGGGCAATTGGGCTCAGGGTGCCTCATCTTGAGCTTATGGGTGTTCAGGGTGCAGTTAAGCCGGGGAGAAGGACGGGAAGGACCCTACGTTGTCTTTGACTGTTCCTCCCTTGTCTTTCATCCCCTCCCTTCCCTGATCAGCAACTGTTGGACCCTGTCCCCAGGAACTCAGCGGAGGTCATGGTGGCTGAACGAGGCCCATTTCCTAAGAAGGAGAAATGGGGGACACAGAAAGGCTTTTGTGCCCAGGAGCCCCACAGAGCCAGGACCGGTTTCAGTTGGCCTTCCGCGATGAATCGGAAGTCCATCCGGAATTCATCAGCATCCTTGGGAACTGATGGATCTCGGAAGTGAAAAGTCTCCGTCACTGATTATGCTGTGGCTCCTGGGAGTTTATCTGATTCCATTCTAGGACTTGCCACCCCGCAGCTTCTCTTTATGGCTTTCCTCTGTGGGTGTCTAGATGCTAGGCCCTCCTCTGTGTCCCTATCTCTTATGTAAACTTCTTGAGAAAAGTCATCTGATTGAGCCATTTAATTTCTCCCCAATGTAGTCCATGAGTCATGAGGCCACATGGCATATCCACCTTGGGCAAAATTTCTCTATGAGGCCATTTCATTGACTGTTGGCCTGAGACTGGCCAAACCTTGACCCTACTGGCTATAGACATGGTTCAAAGTATTGACAGCTCCGAATAAAAATTTGCTTATGGTCGGGGTGCTCAGCAGGAGCCTGTAGTAGTTAGAGGCACCCTGAATATCACAAGTTCTTCAGCAATGTGGCCAAAACCCAGACTCCAGTATCCAGTTCTCTCCTGTGCCTGTCTGCCTGAGCATCGCACCCTTATCACCTCCTAAGACGGACGCTTCAACTACCCCATCAAAGCTTTATTTTGGGAGGTCCCATTGTGGCTCCGTGGAAATGAATCTGATGAGTATCCATGAGGATGCAGTTCGATCCCAGGCCTCACGCAGTGGGTTGGGGACCCTGCATTGCCGTGAGCTGTAGTGTAGGTCACCGGGGTGACTCAGGTCCCACGTGGCTGTGGTGTCGGCCAGCAGCTACAACTCCGATTCAACCCCTAGCCTGGGAGGAATTTCCATGTGCCATGGGTGCAGACTTAAAAAGAAAAAAAAAAAAGCTTTATTATTTCCCCTCGATTCCTACTCTGACTTCAGCCTTCCAGGTCAGGAATCTTCGATTTTCCTCCTCGTCTCATCCAATACACTGAATACTTCTGGTACCCATCTATTTACTTACCAAAACCTCTGAGTTTCTGGCTTCCTCCTTATCATGACTCTAGTTCAGGGTTAAGGATCCGGCGTTGCCGTGAGCTGTGGTGTAGGTTGCAGACTCAGCTCAGATCCCGCGTTGCTGTGGCTCTGGAGTAGGCCGGTGGCTACAGCTCCGATTCGACCTCTAGCCTGGGATCCTCCATATGCCGCAGGAGCGGCCCAAAGAAATAGCAAAAAGACAAAAAAAAAAAAAAGAGATGAGAGATACGTCCATCAATCACCATAGGACTGGCTTTTCTGATTGACACACCTTTCCTTTCTACTGACATCCGCACTCAGATCCATCACACAGAGTCACATTTTTGACAGTCAAGGATACTAATTGGGTATTTGGTGATATCAAATAATTATGGTATTATTACTGCATTTTTTATGTGGGAAAGTGGCATCAAGGGGATGTTGTTTTTTAAAAACAATTATAAATAAACTATTTTCATGATGTCTGAGATATGCGTGTGTGTGTGTACATATGTGTGTGTATATATGGATATAAATGAAATGTATATGAAGTTCATAATTATTGAAGCCAAATGATGAGTACATGGAGTTCCAAGGTATTCCCTTCTCTACTTTGGTACGTGTTTGAATTTTTTTTAGATGGGGGAAGAAAGTTTAAGATTATCACTCCTGGAGTTCCCTTCGTGGCTCAGTGGTTAATGAATCTGACTAGGAACCATGAGGCTGCGGGTTCGATCCCTCCCCTTGCTCAGTGGGTGAAGGATCCGGCATTGCCATGAGCTTCGGTGTGGGTTGCAGATGTGGCTCAGATCCCGCATTGCTGTGGCTGTGGTGTAGGCCAGTGGCTACAGCTCCGATTCGACCCCTAGCCTGGGAACCTCTATATGCTGTGGAAGCAGCGCAAGAAAAGGCAAAAAGACAAAAAAAAAAAAAGATGATCACTCCTTTTCCCATTCCTTTTATTCCTTTAAATCTCAGTTCCATGGTTACTTTCTCAGAGTAGCTTCCATGGACATTCGTCATTCGTTCCTGGCATCTGAAAAAGCCAGATACTTTTGTTTCCAGAATTTCTTTGAGGCAGAAAAGAGACATCGCTTCACCAAACCGACATACGTGTCCCAGATTTCAAATTGAAAGCAGGAGGAGCCTGCGTAGATTCAAGTCTGTGATCTGCCCCACATCCTCTGGTTCCATTTCTTGTCTCGTTAATTTGACCAGAGATGGATTCCGTGGCTTGCCATCAAAAACCTCACTTGAACAAAAGCCTCTCCTGATTCTCAGGGGGGATCACTCGTCCGTTAGAGGTTTTTATAAAACCACTTGTTTATTTTTCATAGAACAAGGTGCTGGTTTACTTTGCACACATATTGGATTCCTATCTGTGTCCCTAATCATAAAGTCAGCTTCTTTTTTTTTTGTCTTTTGTCTTTTTAGGGCCACACCCACGGCATATGGAGGGTCCCAGGCTAGAGGTCCAATCGGAGCTGTTGCCACTGGCCTACGCCAGAGCCACAGCAACACCAGATCCGAGCTGCGTCTGCGACCTACAGCACAGCTCGTGGCAACGCCAGATCCTTAACCCCCTAAGCGAGGCCAAGGATCGAACCCACAACCTCTTGGTTCCTAGTCGGACTCGTTTCTGCTGCGCCATGACAGGAACTCCTAAAGTCAGCTTCTGTGTGCAGGGATTATGTGTGTGTTGCTTCATGTCTATAAGCGAATAAGAGGAGGAGAATGAGCATGTTAGGTTGAGCTCCTCAATAAAGGTTATCCTCTCCTTTAGGGCCCATGGAAGACTGTACTTCTGAATCCTGTCATGGGGACATGGCTCGTTATGTCATGTCAATGTCAAGTGGCCTGGGAACCGCAGGGTCAGGGGTACCTTTCTGTCAAAGGCATTCATTGCCAGTTCTCAACTTTCCATTCTCTCACTTTTTCCTGCCTAGGGACCAAGACAGCCCTGGGTTGCAAACCATGCCCTACAGAAGGGCAGAGAGGGTCAGCCTAAGTGCCTGAGTGACCATGTGTAGTCAAGAACTTGGAGCTCGGAGTTCCCGTCGTGGCACAGTGGTGAATGAATCCGACTAGGAACCATGAGGTTGCGGGTTCAATCCCTGGCCTTGCTCAGTGGGTGAAGGATCCGGCGTTGCTGTGAGCTGTGGTGTAGGTTGCAGACACAGCTCGGATCCCGCGTTGCTGTGGCTCTGGTGTCGGTAGGCGGCTATAGCTCTGATTAGACCCCTAGCCTGGGAACCTCCATATGCCGTAGGAGCAGCCCTAAAAATGGCAAAAAGACAAAAAGACAAAAAAAAAAAAAAAGACTTGGAGCTTGGCTATGGTAAACATGGGGCTTGAGCGAAAAAATAGAAAACCTTACATACATACAATGGACTATTACTCAGTCATAAAAAAGAACAAGTTAATGCCATTTGCAGCAACAGGGATGGACCTAGAGATAATAACGTTAAGTCAAATGGAGAAAGACAAATATTATATGAGATCACTAATATGTGGAATCTAACAAAAATGATACAAAAGAACTTATTCACGAAAGAGAAACAGACTCAAAGATTTCAAAACAAAACTTAGGGTTACCAAGGGGAAAGATTGGGGCAGGGATAAATTAGGAGGTCCAGAGTAACATATACACACTAGTATATATATAAAAAATATGCATATACCACACACACATATATAATAAGTAACAAGGACTTAAAGTATAGCATGGAGAAATCTACTCAACACTCTCTAATAACCTCTATGGGAAAAGAATCTATAAACGAATGGGTATAAGTATCTGAATAACAGATAAACCTTGCTGTACACCTGAAACAACACTGCAAGGCAACTACACATGGATAAAGTTTTAGAGATGGAGTTCCCTTGTGGCACAGCGGGTTAAGGACCTAGCATTGTCACTGCTGTGGCTGTGGTTGCTGCTGTGGCAGGGATTTGATCCCTGGCCCTGGGAACTTCGGCATGCTGGGGTGCAGCCAGAAAAAAAAAATTTTTTTAAATACATAAATGGATGTTTTGCCAAAAGAAAAAAAGAAACCCTTGTTATATTAAGTCACTGAGATGCGGGAAGTGCTGTCAGTTCAGCAAAACCAACCCTGTCCTGACACACACATGGAGAAGAGAAAGAAAAATCAAGAACACGAGGGACCTGGGAGACATTACGCTAAGCAAAGTAAGACCATCACGGAAGAATAAATACTGCATGACTCCTCCTATATCAGACATCTAAAATAATCTAACAAACAGACTAGCCAATGGGATAGTGGTTATGAGAAGATGGGAGAAGAAATATGGGGAGTCACTGATCAAAGGCTGTAAAGTTAATGTGTAAATTCCAGCGATCTGTACAACATAGAGCTAATACTTAATAATAGAGTGTTGACCACTTAAAAATTTCCCGAGGTTAGGTCTCATTCGAAGTGTTCTTAACACCCAAACCAGATAAGCAAACATCCCAAGCAATCAAAAACCAACAAAGGAGAGTTTCCACCAGTGGCTCAGCGGAAATAAATCTGACTAGTATCCATGAGGACACAGGTTGTATCCCCAGCCTCACTCAGTGGGTTAAGGATCTGGTGTTGCTGTGAACCGTGGTGTAGGTCGCTGCTCGGATCTGGCATTGCTGTGGCTGAGGCATAGACCAGCGGCCTACAGCTCTGATTTGATCCCTAGCCTGGAAACCTCCATATGCCAGCAGGTGCAGCCCTAAAAAGACAAACAAGCAATAAAGGGAATTTCTGGAGGTGACGGATATTTTTATTACCTTGACTGTAGTGACAGTAACACTTAAGTATGTCCAAACCCTCCAAAGTGTACACATACATGTTAATTATTGGCAGTTTTCTGTATAGCAATTGTACCTCGGTAAAGCTGGAGAAAAAATATAAAAAGAGGAAGTGGAAAGAGGTATTTGTAGACAAAGAAGAAAAAACATGACAACGGAGAATCTAATCTTCAGTAGACATACACCTGGATCTGTTGATGGATATTTTGCAAGGCGAATCCCAACTCTGCCATTTGCTGTGTGACCAGTGGGTGTTTCTTAACCTCTCTGAACCTCAGTTCCCTCACCTGAAAAATGGGAGGGAAAATGACACCACATTTCTGAGGTGGTTGCATAGATTAAACTTGAATGAGCTCATGTATGTGTAAGCCCCTCACCTGGCATGATGTGGGGGCTCTGAGAATGTAGGTTGACTGTGTGGATGGATGGAGAGAAGCCACAGGTGGAACCAAGGAGGGGCAGAGGCGGATGAAGCCCTACCATTAGAAGAAGTCCAATTTCGAAGCCGGTCCAGGCTCGAATCTCCCAAGCCTGCCTTTGTGCCTTGTAATTTAGTAAATCATTTTGGGCAGTGGGGTGTTTGCTTATTCAATCAAGAAGTGGATTTATGCCTAATTCCAGCGGCTCCTCTGCAAAGTGCTGTGAGCTTAGGAGGCTCCCCAGCTCGGCAGCCAGATTGCTGCATGGTGATTTATGTGATCTGGGAAGCTGGCCCCACAGCCAGGAGCGCAGGGCATAAATCTGGGGCTTGCAGGGAGCCCTGGTTCAGCCTGGCACACCTTGGCACACCAGCAGCCCTGAGCCCCTTCTCACCTTGCTGTGGGTGTTACAAAGGTGGAGGGCAATGTTCAAGCTCAGAGGCTGCTGGCTCTCGCTTATTCAATCATTCATTCAACCAATAAGTCCTAAGAACCTTCTCTTTGCTGGGCCCTGTGCTTGGTACTTAGGGATATAAATGGAGAACTTGAGACACAGTCCCGATGCAATGGATACGCATGCTCCACGGGGAGGAATAAACAAGACAGCCGATAATTGTATTATGGTGTGACACGTGCTGCACTAAGCGAAACATAAAGTTTTGTGGGAGGGCAATATTGTGATTTATAACACGGATGCAACTAGAGATTCTCATACGAAGTGAAGTGAGTCAGACAGAGAAAGACAGATACCGTATGAGATGACTTATATGGGGAACCTAAAACATGCACAAATCGAACCTGTCTACAAAACAGCGATAGACTCAGGGATACAGAGAACAGACTTGAACCTAAAATATGCACAAATCGAACCTGTCTACAAAACAGCAATAGACTCAGGGATACAGAGAACAGACTTGTGGTGGCCAAGGGTGGGGGGAGGGAGTGGAGAGACCGGGAGTTTGCGGGTAAGTAGATGCAAAGTATTACATTTAGAAAAGATAAACTTAAAAGGTCCTGCTGTACAGCACAGGGAATTATAGCCAATCTCCTGGGAGAGACCAAGATGCAAGATAATGATTTCGAAGAGGCAGCAGTGGATGATGGCTTGAAGTGAGATTCTGGTTTTTTTTTTTTTTGGCTTTTTGCCATTTCTTGGGCCACTCTCGTGGCATATGGAGGTTCCCAGGCTAGGGGTCCAATCAAAGCTATAGCCACTGGCCTATGCCAGAGCCACAGCAGCTCAGGATCCGAGCCCCGTCTGCAACCTACACCACAGCTCAGGGCAATGCCAGATCCTTCACCCACTGGGCAAGGCCAAGGATCAAACCTGCAACCTCATGGTTCCTAGTCGGATTCATTAACCACTGAGCCACAAGGGGAACTCCCTTGAAGTGAGATTCTAATTCTCTGCTTGGGAACTGAACCTAGGCAGCCTGGATGAAAACGAGGCATCCCAGCCACTAGACCAGCTAGAGGCTAGAAGTAGAATTGCCCCCTGATTCTTGCCCCCGTTGAAAGCAAGAATGTTTCAAGGAGGAAAAGACTGGAAAAACAGGTATAAAGTTTATTGTTAGAAACACAGAACAGAGGGGTTCCTGTCATGGCTCAGTGGTTAACGAATCCGACCAGGAACCATGAGGTTGCAGGTTCGATCCCTGGCCTTGCTCAGTGGGTTAGGGATCTGGGGTTGCTGTGAGCTGTGGTGTAGGTTGCAGACGCGGCTCGGATCCCGCATTGCTGTGGCTCTGATGTAGGCCAGTGGCTACAGCTCTGATTAGACCCCTAGCCTGGGAACTTCCATATGCACAGAAATGCAGAGTATTAAACAGACTTGTGGTTGCCAAGGTGGAGGGGAAGGGACTGGGAGGGACTGGGAGCCTGGGGTAAATAAATGCAGATGGTTGCCTTTGGAATGGAGGGGCAATGAGATCCTGCTGTATAGCACTGGGAACTATGTCTAATCAGTTCTGATGAATCTATACATGTATGTGTAACTGGGTCAACACACAATACAGTAGAAAATTGACAGAACAACTGTAAACCAGCTGTAACAACAAAAAAAAATTTTTAATTAAAAAAGAAGAAAAAAAGAAATACGGAATATTAGTCTATTGCTCTAAGGCAGAAGTAAAGCAGTAATACACGTCCAAAGAGAAGTGAGGGTGCGGGTATCCCCCTGAATGAGGAGCGATTTAAATTTAAATTACTTATAGGATTTAAATTACTTATAGGACAGGTACTTTTGGGTCTTTGTCTTCCTTTGGCCAATTAACTTGTTCTCTCTTTCACACCTAACCTGATCCAGGGCCCTCCCCTGATCTGCGTGGGCATCTTTTGGCCAAGACGGCTTCCCAAGCAGAGCATGGCGGGAATGTTATCTGGACTTATTATGGTCTGGCGCCCCCTCCCTTTTTGGCCCGGGAGGGGGGCGTCTCTCTGTGCATGTGTTGTTGGGGTCTCCCTGATCCTGAGGATGAGGGAGCACGAAACCTCTTTGTTCTACCCAAGCAGGGCTCAAGCCCCTCTTTTTCACCGGAGGAAGTACCAGTTATTTGCCTTGCGCCTGTGGTTATTTCTATCCTGGAGTGTAGCTAGATGGCTGGTTGTAAAGGTCTATCCAGGAGTTCCTGTTGTGGCGCAGTGGTTAACTGCATCCGACTAGGAACCATGAGGTGGCGGGTTCGATCCCTGGCCTTGCTCAGTGGGTTAGGGATGCGGTGTTGCTGTGAGCAAATCACAGATGCGGCTCGGATCCCGAGTTGCTGGGGCTCTGGTGTAGGCCAGTGGCTACAGCTCCGATTGGACCCCTAGCCTGGGAACCTCCATATGCTGCAGGAAGTGGCCCTAGAAAAGGCAAAAAGACAAAAAAAAAAGTCTGTCCAAAAGTCCACGTCTCTCCTGCCTCAAGAATGTAAATATGAAGCTAGTTGCAGTTATCTCTCTGGAGCCCATCTATCTCCTGCCTCAATAATATAAAAAAATAATGTATATATATGTATGACCCAATCATTTTGGTATACAGCAGAAATTGGCACAACATTGTAAATCAACTATACTTTAATAAAAATATTAATAAAAAATATATATTTGGTCATTCAGATGTCTAAAATAGCTTTCTTTCCTCTTTCTTTCTTTCTCTTTATTTATTCTTTCCTCCCTCCTTCCTTCCTTCCCTCTTTTTCTTCTTTCTTTCTTTCTTTCTTTCTTTCTTTCTCTTTTTTCTTTCTTTCTTTCTTTCTTTTCTTTCTTTCCTTTCTTTCTTTCTTTCTTTCTTTTTCTTTTTAGGGGTGCACCCGTGGCATATGGAGGTTCCCAGGCGAGGGGCGGAATCGGAGCTATAGCTGCTGTACCCCAGCCACAGCAAAACTGGACCTGAGCTGAGTCTGTGACCTACATCACAGCTCATGGCCATGCCAGATCCTTAACCCACTGAGAAAGGCCAGGGATCGAACTTGCGTCCTCATGGATACTAGTCAGGTTTGTTACCGCTGAGCTGTGACAGGAACTTCTAAAATATATTTCTCATATGAGTTTGGTTTTCATCCATAGCTGCAGTCTCAAATTCCCCAAACCCTTGGAATTTCCCGAGGGATAAGAACAATGAGAGCATCTTTTTATTATAATATTTGGTCTCCTGTCCTCAGTTCCTGAAAACACTTTAGAGCCATAAAGGTGAAATGGATGTTTTGTTACTCATGACAAGCCCCTTTCCACCACAATGGGGGTTTAGGTTATGGAAGATGACGTTTGTAAGGCAGCTGAGGTTTGGGGTTAGTTGCCGGGGGAACTGACCATGAATAGAGGCTGGGAAATTTCAGTCTCACCTCCTGATTTCTGGGGAGGGGAGAGAGGCGTTCGCTGTTGAATCCATGGCCCATGGCCAATGAGTTCATCTATCATGTCTATGTAATGAAGCTGCCATAAACATCCAAAAAGAGGGAGTTCAAGAGGACTTCCAGGTTGGGGAGCCAGATCGCTTCCACGTGCCATGGGTGGAACCCCAATATCCATGAGGACAGGAGCTCCTTTATTTAGGATCTTGCCCTGTAGCCTCTCTGCATCTGGGTGTGGGTTCATATCACTTAATAGCCTTTGTAATAAAACAATCATCTAGTGAGTAAATGGGTTTCCTGAGTTCTGTGAACTGTTCTAGCAAATTAATGGCACCCAAGGAGAAGGCCAGTTACAAGTACCCACCTGGTGTTGCAACGGGCATCCTGAGTTGGGGATGCTCATTAGACACCTCTAATTTATAGCTGGTTGGTCAGAAGCACAGGTGACAACCTGGGGTTCTGATGGGCATCTGAAGTTGAGGGCAGCCTGTTAGGACTAAACCCTTAACCTGTGGCATCAGATTCTATCTCTGGGTAAATAGAGTCAGAATTGAGGTGACTTCTTGCACACACTGCTGGTGTCTGAGAATTGCTCTTTTGTGAGGAAGCCTTCACACACACTTTGGAACTGGATCCAGGAACCAAAGTCAGGGAGCAAAGACGGCAGCATCTGAGCTCATCTTGAGCTTAAGGGTTGACTTTCCAGAGGAGGAGCTCTTTAAGCTGAGATGTGGATGTGACTTCTAGAAAGAAGGGATTGGCTTCAACGAAATGGGGGAGAGAAGAGAGAAAACTCTGGAGTGGTTACTCATTCAATAGGGGAGAGAGCAAAATAGAGAGTGTGGTTGGCGAGAGAAGATGCTGGAGAGGCGGGCAGGGGTCTGCTTGTGGAGATTTTTTCCAACCAGGAGAAGGAGTTTGGATCCATCCAAAGGGCAATGGGAAGCAGGGCGCAGCAGGATCAGATTTTCTCTTCACAAAGTTCACAGAGGTTCTTCTAAGTAGAATTGACTGGAAGAGCCTGCAAGACCAGGTCAGAGGCAGAGCACTCTAGATGAGAGACGATGTGACGTGGATTAGCGGGTGAGAGAGAGTTTACAGGTTGGGCGTAAAGCAGATCAGATCAGTAAGCTGGGCACTGTCCAAGCACAGCTTAATCTATTTCACTTTCAACAAGTCTGTGCTATCGATGCTCTAGTATGTCCTTTTTATGGACGAGACAAGTGAGGCCCAGCGAGGTTGGGTAAGCTACCTGAAGTCACACAGCTTGTAAGGAACAGAGCTGGGATTCAAACCTAGGCAATTTTTTTTTTTTTTGCCTTTTTACCATTTCTTGAGCCACTTGCATGGCATATGGAGGTTTCCAGGCTAGGGGTCGAATTGGAGCTGTAGGCACCGGCCTACACCAGAGCCACAGCAACGCGGGATCCGAGCCATGTCTGCAACCTACCCCACAGCTCACAGCAACGCCATATCCTTCACCCACTGAGCAAGGCCAGGGATCGAACCCGCAACCTCATGGTTCCTAGTCAGATTTGTTACCCACTGTGCCACAACAGGAACTCCAAACCTAGGCAATTTAATTCCATATCCAGGCATTTAATTCATGTGCTCAGCTGAGACCTCCTGAGACCATGAGCTTTCCAGAAAGTCAGAGTTCAAGCTCTGTAGTTTCTTAGTACCTTGCGCAGAGCCTGGCCCCTTACCGTTTCTTGAATGAATAACTGAATTGATGAGTAGAGCTAGAGGAGTTTGGCTTTGCCTCCCTGCCCAGCATTTCCTATCTGAAACCACTCCAGCAAGTTCCTTTTCCTTGCCAAGCCTGAGTCCCATCCCCGCTAACAGAGGTTTAATTAGGAAATGAAGTGACAACCTCTGGGGCTTTCTTTGCCCATCCAGCTGGATAAGAGATGCGAAAACCTTTCGTAGATGGCACGGCACCTGCCAGGGCTGGTTCTATTGCATTGTTACTGTACCAGCTAAGACCCCACATTGAAATTCGGGGCGGCATTTTTCTTTTGGTCCAACACCATGAACTTCCTTTTCCTGGAAGTCTTCGGTGCAAAATAATTATCTGCATCCAGGGGCTGTGACCACCTGGCCATCCCTTTCTTCCTGACAGCTGGGGATCTTAGGAGCCCAGGAGTGGGGATGTCTTTCCTCCTGGCCTCGGCTCCTTTTTTTCCTATTTACTTCTCCTTTAATCTGCATATTATCATCAGCACAAAGCCCTCAGAATAACATCTGACAAATGACGCCTATTAAAAAAAAACCGTATGCACTTCTCTTTCACCGCCTTCTAATTTGGAATAGCATTATAACTATGCATCGCTAGACAAGCAATATTATGTTAAGACCATGATAAAATACCAGCCGCTCTGTAATGGCACCAACCAAATGGTAATTTCTGCTTCAGAAATTGGTCATTTATTTTGCTGGTCTGTTCTTACGTTCAAATTAGATGAAGTTTAATATACTGTAAAATTGAATGTATTCTGTCCTTTTCAACAAATATGGTGTGTGTGAAAATGATTTATGGCTCAGGGGAACCTCTAAAATGTTAAATAATCTCTTTGTGTGTGTGTGTATGTTTCTTAAGGAAGTTATGGCCTGAGAGTTTAAACACAGGAAAAGCAAAACTTTATTAAGCTCCAGACCCCGGTTCTGTTCTCGGGCTGTGGTTAGAATGGGGGCTGTGGCCCTGCACATAGTCCGTTGGGCTGTAAGAATGGCCACATTAATTGCTACATTAATTTTCTTCCATTAACAGTAATTGGGAGGAAAGCAAGGCTTCCCCGGTGAGTGTTATCATTTGCCACTTAATTTTTAATAAGGCGATGTTGAGATCACGGGTGCTCAGCACAGGTCACTTCCTTCCCTGGCTGTTTGGCAGCCCACCACTGCCAAACAGCCAGGGGGGCTGCGTGTGGGGCAGGAGGTGGAGGAAGATGGCGAGAGCTCTAAGCTCCCCAGGGATAAAAGGATAAAGGGCTCCTTTCTGGAAAAGGCTTGCCTTGGGCTTTCCTTCCCTGTTGCCCACTTTCCCCATTGCTTCTCCAATCCCCAAGGAAAACACGAGAAACCCAGAAAAACGGCCAGAGATTATGGCTAGATGTCCAAGACCACGGCCACGCCACAGACCCACTTTATGATGCTAGACAAGTCGTTTGAACACTCTGAGCCTTAGCTTTTTCATCCCTAAGATGGGAAGATGATACCAAAGAGAAGAATTGACTTGTTAACCATCCTGTACCAGGCGCGGTTCCAAGCACTTTATACATCTGAAGTCATCCTGCTGCCATGATGTTGGTATCTCATCTCCGTTTTACAGATGAGGAAATTGAAGTTCCCGCTGTGGTTCAGCAGTAATGAACCTGACTAGTATCCATGAGGATGTGGGTTTGATCCCCAGCCCCTCCGGGGGCGGGGGGAGGGAAGGATCCAACATGGCCATGAGCTGTGGTGTAGGTACCTGATGCAGCTGGGATCTGGCTTTGCTGGGGCTGTAATGCAGGCTGGCAGCTGCAGGTCGGATTGGAACCCTAACCTGGGAACCTCCATATGCTGCAGGTGCAGCCCTAAAAACAAACACACACAAACATCAAAAGCAACTGAGACCCAGAGACATTTGGTAACTTGCTCCAGGTCACAGAGAGAGTAACCCCAGATGGTCTGACTCTAGCCTCCATGATTTAATCCTCTTCGGCAAAAGCCTTCACGCTGGCAAGGAAACTTACGGTAGATGGTGGGTGTGACCAGGCTTGGCGTTTCTTTATTGGGAAGTCTTTCAATCACATATTCATTTGCTACTTAGTCTATGCCAGACCCAGTGCCAGGCACTGCAGGGGGTGGCGGTGGGAGGGGGCTATAGATGGATAAGAGGAAAATTGTGGAGGTCAATGCCCTTGAAACATACTCGAAAGCGTTCTATGAGCATGAGCCTTCTTGCACTCAACAGCTCATTCCTGGCGACAATAGAACTTGCTGCCACTCAGATTTAGTGCGAAGTTCAGCCCCAGCAGTTGGAGAAAGGGAAGGAATTCATATCTGTCAGAGCCCTGCCAGACATGTGCCAGTTTCTTTATTTATGCTATTTGCTTCATTCGCACGACAGCCTAGCAAGGTATATTTCAATATCCCTAGATGACAGATTCAATAACCGAGGGCTGGTCTGCAGTTACAAGACTTACCTCTATCGTATAACTTCCTAATTAGTTTCCCAACTTCTGTGGTTAATCCAGCTTCACCCCGTAGCCGAGATACCCTAGCGGACCTCCTCAGGAGCCAAAAAAGTCACCACACCCAAGGAGCTGGTTATTTGGCAGCCAAGGGAAACTTTGGAAATCCAGGCAGGTGAGAGGTGGGAGCAGAATATACAAAAATGTGGTTGATAAAGGATCTTAGTAATTGCTGATGGGGACTCCTGGCTAAGTCGGATCTGGATTTGAATTCTGGCTCTCTCCGTGTCAGCTCCTAGGTGAACTTGGACATGGTTCTTAAACTCTTGGAGCCTCAATTTCTTTATTTCTAAAAAGGCTTTGGTCAGAAGGTTGACTTCTTTTTGTTGTGGTGAGAGGGTAATGAGATGCCTTTTTGTTGTTGTTGTTTTGTTTTTTCGGGCCCCACTGGTGGCCTATGGTGGTTCCCAGGCTAGGGGCACCATGGGAGCGGCAGCAGCCAGCCTATGCCACAGCAACAGCCAATATCAGATCCATCTGAGCCGCATCTGTGACCTACACTACAGCCCACAGCAACACCAATCCTTAATCCGCTGAGCAAGGCCAGGGATCAAACCCGCGACCTCATGGATCCTAGACAGATTCGGTTGTGCTGCACCATGACAGGAACTCTGAGATGCCCTTTATTTTTTTTTAAATTAAAAAAATTTTTTTTGCCTTTTTTTTATGTTTAGGCCTGCACCCATGGCATATGGAAGTTCCCAGGCTAAGGATTGAATTGGAGCTAGAGCTTCCAGCCACAGCTCACAGCAATGCCAGATCCTTAATCCACTGAGCGAGGCCAGAGATTGAACTCACATCCTCATGGATAGTAGTTGAGTTTGTTACTGCTGAGCCACAGCGGAAACTCCCACAACCTCAATTTTCATCAAGCTATCTTCTCATTGCTTACATGCCTAGTCATTCCTGTATTTTTAGTATCCAGCATGGGGTGCATAATTCTCAACAAATACGGGTGGATGCCTCTATCCATCTCCTCAATAATTTATTCAACAAATATCGTTTGAATGCTCCTAATGCTCTGAGAATCCCTTTTGGTGCAGAATTAGAGACTAAGGGGATTTCTAAAATCAAAGTTCTTTTAGAATGTGTAAAATCTTCTTGATTTATTTTTGAAGGAGAAATTAGCCTTATCCCTCCTGTAATAACCCTTTTAAATGAAATGAGTAAATTTGTTTGCTGGTGAACTCGGTCAAGTTAATGTCTCAAGCCACTGGTTTTTTTTTTTTTTTTTTTTTTTTTTAGGGCCACACTCATGGCACATGGAGGTTCCCAGGCTAGGGGTCAAATCAGAGATATAGCTGCCGGCCTACACCACAGCCACAGCAACGAGGGATCCAAGCCGCGTCTGCAACCTGCACCATGGTTCACGGCAACACTGCATCCTTAACCTACTGAGCGAGGCCAGGGATCGAACCTACAACCTCATGGTTCCTAGTTGGATTCGTTTCACTGCGCCATGACAGGAACTCTGACCTTGGCTTTCTGATCAGGAAACTCGATAATAACATGGTGTGCTGCTCTGAGGGTTAGCCCTGATCATTGTAGGGCCCCTTGGTACACAGTAGGAGCTTTAAAAATGGTAAACATTCTTGTTCTTAATGATACATAGGAAATACTATCCAAAGGGTAGCATTCACAAGCCATGGTTTTCTCAAATGTTATTTCCTGGGTGTATGACCCAGTGACAATTTTTTTTTTTTTAGGGCCATACCCACGGCATGTGGAAGTTCCCAGACTAGGGGTTGAATTGGAGCTACAGCTTCCAGCCTACGCCACATGGGATCTGAGCCGTGTCTTCGACCTACACCACAGCTCATGGCAACGCTGGATCCTTCACCCGCTGAGCGAGGCCAGGGATCGAACCCACATCCTCATGGATCCTAGTTGGCTTAAACACTGAGCCATGAAGGGAACTCACTGATGATTGTTCTTAATGCAGTAAGTTCATCTCATATAGCCTGTGCTCTTTCTCTGATTTTGGAGACCCTTCTCCTTATCTCTTCATTTTCTTTCCAACGCTGGGACTGATGGTTTCCATCTGGTTCCCCCCTTTCTCTCTATTCCTTCCTCTCTTCTCTACTTTTTTTTTTTTTTTTGCTATTTCTTGGGCCGCTCCTGCGGCATATGGAGGTTCCCAGGCTAGGAGTCTATTTGGAGCTGTAGCTGCCAGCCTACATCACAGCCACAGCAACGCGGCGTCTGCGACCTACCCCACAGCTCACGGCAACGCCGGATCCTTCACCCACTGAGCAAGGGCAGGGATCGAACCCGCAACCTCATGGTTCCTAGTCGGATTCGTTCACCACTGCGCCACGATGGGAACTCCTCTACTTTGTTTCTCACTTTCTCCCCTCTTCATTGTCAACTTTTCCTAGTCCTTCTTTCCTCCTAACATAGATCTTTTTCTTTGATTGTCTGTCATCTCTCTTTGTTTCCGCTTCTCTCAGGGGCCCAAAGAAGCTCTTAAATTCTTGCTTATGAAAAGAGTGTGTTTCCTCATATTGATTTTTAGAGAACAGTTGAAGGCTTCCTGTTTCTCTTCAAACTAAAACAAAAAAGGAATGCTACCCCCTTTACAAGTAAATCAAACCATTACCTTCTTTTTCTGTGCGGGGCCCTCACTGGAAGCGTGACCTTTCCTGTAGGTCAACACCCATAGCACTGATATATTTTCCACAGAGTGAAAGAGAACAGAGCTTTTCAAGATGACTTGGTTTTAGCACTTTTTTTTTTTTTTTTTTTTAAGGGTCGCACCTGCTGCCTATGGAAGCTCCCAGGCTAGGGGTCAAATTGGAGCTGCTGCTGAGGCCTATGCCACAAGCACAGCAATATGGGATCTGAGCCCCACCTGCACCTACACCCAGGTCACGGCAACCCTGGATCCCTAACCCACTGAACAAGACCAAAGATCGAACCTGAATCCTCATGGATACTTGTCAGCTTCATAACCCACTGAGCCACAACAGGTGCTCCCCTCTAGCACTTACTCTTTTTTTTTGTCTTTTTGTCTTTTTCCAGGGCCGCACCTGCAGCTATGGAGGTTCCCAGGCTAGGGGTCGAATCGGAGCTGTAGCTGCCAGCCTACACCACAGCCACAGCAACATGGGATCTGAGCTGCATCTGCAGCCTACACCACAGCTCATGGCAACACCAGATCCTTAACCCACTGAGAGAGACCGGGGAACGAACCTGCCACCTCATGGTTCCTAGTCGGATTCGTTAACCACTGTGCCACGCCGGGAACTCCTAGCACTTACTCTTTCACTAAAACTAGAGGTAGAGGATGTCCTTTGACTTCTCTGGGGTTCACTTTTACATTTATAAAGTAAGAGGGATGTACCAGGACTCTCTAAGGTACTTCCCGGTACTAAAATTTCTGAGCATCTAATCTCTGATTCATTTCCTATAGAAATGCTACCAAGTGCCAAATTTCATTAGTCTGACAAGCCTCACTAGGCAGATGCAGAAGGTATTCAATTGCAAATAAGAGGACAATTGACATTATATTTTTCAATTTTCTCTGCGTCTATTGCACGTTGTTAGACACTGCTTTTCTTTTACTTTTGAAATGTATTTCTACCAAGTCCCAAAGGCCATGAGCAGGGTTACTCAGGTGCGGGGAGTATTCTTCAGAGGCTCTTTTTCGGTAGGCAGAGAATTTCTTTTCCTGCCCCTTGAAAGTGGTTTTTAATGACTTTTAGGTTAACTTCCCCAGCTTTACTGAAGTCTTGACAAAATTATAATATATTTAATGTGTAACAGCATGATGAGTCGATATATTTTTACATGCAATATTGCTTGATCTTTTAGTAGTTGCCTTTTTTTTTTCTTTTGAGCTAAGTACACTCTTTCCTTCCTTGATTTTTTTTTTTTTTTTTTTGCTTTTAGGGCCACACTCATGGCATATGGAAGGTCCCAGGCTAGGGGGAGAATCAGAGCTATAGCTCTTGGCCTAGACCACAGCCATAGCCACAGGAGTGTGGGATCCGAGCCACATCTGTGACCTACCCCACAGCTCCTGGCCATGCCAGATCCTTAACCCACTGATCGAAGCCAGGGATCGAATCCACCTCCTCATGGAGACTGGTCGGGTTCATTTCCACTGAGCCACAATGGGAACGCCCCTTCCTTGATTCTGAATAACAGTTTCCTCTCACTGAGTATTTAGTACTGCCGAGAAAGCCCTGCAGGCATTGAAACGCTTTAATTATTCACCATAATACTAAGAGGCAGATAGATAAAACACCCAGTCACCTGATAATAACTCTCAGGCTCTTCATCATCAGGGCTTCCTTCCCCGACTTGGCTCTAATTTGTCGATTATCCACTTGAGGGGTGACTCAGCATTGTCTGCAAGTCTTTATCATGCAGCATATCCCGTCTCCCTATTCCTGCAATGCTCTGGATAAATTCGCATCTCTACCTGTGGAGACAGGTCACGCTCTCATTGTCCATGGAACCCCTCACATCCTCGTATTGACGTTTTTCTTCTGACCAGCTTCGGGGGACTCCCCTAAGATCTACCCTGTTGCTCAACTGAGAAATACCCTGAATCACCCTTTCTGCTTCTCTTTGCCATAGAGGTGGCCCTCTCCTATCAATGTGACCTCAAAACTCTTTCTTGCTTCAGAATTCTCTTCTCTGTCTCCATTGCCATCATCAGAGGTCATGCAGAAACCTACATTTCTGCAACGACCTTCTAATTCATCTCCAGGCTTTTACTCTTGCTATTTTCTTCCATTGCCTTTTAGGGAGAGAGAACATTTCTTTTCTTTCTATTTTTTTTTTCTTTTTCTTTTTAGGGCTGTACCCAGGGTATATGGACATTCCCAGGCTAAGGGTCAGATCGGAGCCACAGCTGCTGACCTTCGCCACTGCCACAGCAATAGGATCCAAGCCACATCTGCAACTTACACCGCAGCTCACAGCAATGCCGGGTCCTTAACCCACTGAGCGAGGCCAGAGATGGAGCCCGAGTCTTCATGGATGCGAGTCAGTTTGTTTCTGCGGGACCATAACGGGAGCTCCCTAGGGAGAGAGAAAATTTCTAACTTCAAAACTTTCAGTGTTTCCCCATAGCTTTCATGGCAAAGGCAAAAATCCCTGAGATGCACATGAAACCCCTCATTGTCTACTTCTCTGTTCATTTAATTTTCTTTTTTTAATTTTAAATGATTTTTATTTTTCCCGTTATAGCTGGTTTACAGTGTTCTGTCTATTTTCTACTACACAGCAAGATGAACCCGTCCCACATACATATATACATTCTTTTTCTCACATTATCATGCTCCATCATTAGTGACGAGATGTGGTTCCCAGGGCTATACAGCAGGATCCCATTGCTTATCCATTCTAAAGGCAATAGTTTCCAACTATTAACCACAAATTCCCAGTCCATCCCACTCCCTCTCCCTCCCCCTTGACAACCACAAGTCTGTTCTCCAAGTCCATGATTTTCTTTTCTGTGGAAAGGTTCGTTTGTGCTGTATATTAGATTCCAGATATAAGTGACATCATATGGTATTTCTCTTTCTCTTTCTGACTTACTTCACTCAGGATGAGAGTCTCTGGTTCCACCCATGTTGCTGCAAATGGCATTATTTTGTTCTTTTTTATGGCTGAGTAGTATTCCATTACACACACACACACACACACACACACACACACACACACCCCACATCTTCTTAATCTATTCATCTGTCAATGGACATTTAGGTTGTTTCCATGTCTTGGCTATTGTGACTAGTGCTGCAATGAACGTGTGGGTGCATATGTCTTTTTCAAGGAAAGTTTTGTCCGGATACATGCCCAAGAGTGGGATTGCTGGGTCATATGGTAGTCCTATATTTAGTTTTCTGAGATACCTCTGTACTGTTTTCCATAGTGGTTGTACCAATTTACATTTCCACCAACTGTGTCGGAGGTTCCCTTTTCTCCTCACCCTCTCCAGCATTTGTTATTTGTGGACTTATCTGTTATTTTAATTTTCAAACACTATTGGGAAAGTGACATTCTCTTTTTAAAAGGTGACTAAGCTGCTAGGATATAAGCTTGTAGCTACCTGTGGAGCTAGTTGCCATCCTGTGGGGATAATTCATCCAATACAAAAGCCAAAACAGGGAGTTCCCACTGTGGCTCAGGTGGGTTAAGAACCCAACTGGTATCCATGAGGAGGTGGGTTCAGACCTTCACCTTGCTCAGTAGGATAAGGATCCAGGGTTGCTGCAAGCTGCGGTGGAGGTGGCAGATTCAGCTCGGATTTGGTGTGGCTGTAGCTGTGGCGTAGACCTGCACCTGCAGCTCTCAACTTTCATATGCCACAGTTACAGATGTAAAAAGGAAAAGAAAAAAAAAACAATAGGCAAAACAGATGAAGGCAGAGCTGTGACAAGGGGGGAGAGAGAATATCATAATGAGCTCATGATGATGAGAAGGTTAATTATATATATTCAGCCATGGCTGTGACTTCAGTGAATTCCTCAATTAAATAGACAATCAATTTGCTGGAACGTATGGGCTCATGTTAGTGTTCATTGGGGTTTCCCTCTGGTATAATAAGCAAAAGGGAACAAGATATTTTAAATGATCTGTCGTGGCGTTCCTGTCGAGGCACAGCAGAAATGAATCTGACTGGTATCCATGAGGACACAGGTTCAATCCCTGGCCTCGCTCAGTGGATTAAGGATCCGGCATTGCCGTGAGCTGTGGTATAGGTCACAGATGTGGCTCAGATCTGGCATTGCTGTGGCCGTGGTATAGGCCAGTGGTTATAACTCCAATTTGACCCCTAGCCTGGGAGCTTCCATATGCTGTGGGTGTGGCCCGAAAAAGAAAAAGAAAATGAATACATACCTATTTTTTTTTCTAAATGTACGTCTAAATGTACTTAAAAAGGACTTGAATGATCCCAACATATCTTTCCATGAGGACAATAGGAATTTTTGAAGACCACCCCCCAATTCAGACTATGCTTAGTCTTCCTCTCATTACCATAGTGAATCCAGGGAAACTTCTGTTATATTAAAATATATATGTTGCAGAGAGTAGCAGTGGAACCACAGCATTAATAATAGCTGCTATTTGCTGAACACCTCCTATATAGTAGACTTTTGGGACAAATGATATCGAATTTTTCTCACAACCCATGTGATATACAATTAAAACTATTTTTCATCTTGAAACATAAGGGTCTAAGAAGTTAAGTGGTGTTAAAAATCACATACCCAATGGATGAGGTATTAGAAAAAAACACAGGTTGGGTCTGAAAGTAAAATAAATGTTTATTACATCATGCCACACCACGCAAACTGTAGAATGAAGCTGTGTTTCCTATTTGAAAGAACAAAATAATATTGATGGAATTCCTACTATGCCTTAGACACTGGTGTTTTCACAGACATCAATTCATTATACCATCTTACTCATCTTCTAAAAATTTTATAAAGTTAAGTGTTATCCACTGAAATTTACAAGTAATTGAACTAAGGACAAGGAACTTCCAGCGTCAGAAAGTGGCTGATATTGGGATCCCAATTCATGAATCTCTGAAATCAAAGCTCCTATTTTATTTTTTGATTATTCTTATTGATTCCTGATGAAAATTAAAAACAAGCTGGCTAAATAATCAGAGAAATTTGGGTGCCATGAAATTATGCCATTGGATAAACATGTAAGGGCATTTAGCATATCAAGAGAAAAGATAGCTAAAATGATGATTGATTTGTCTTAAAAGGAACCCTCCCCTCTTGTAAAGATGTAAGGTCTCCATTTCTAAAATGTGGATATAGGAATTAAAGACCTGAAAGTTTTCTTCCCACGCTACAATTTTATAGTTCTAGGATACGTCAATTGTTCCATCAAATAAACTGTATCACTTTACAGAAGGTTTAGCAGCTAGTGAAAGCAGACTTAAAAAAAAAAAAAAAGAAAAAGAAAATCCCCCCAAACCCACAAAAGCTTAAACAATGGAAGCTTATTTCTCTCATGTAAATTAGAGGGGAAGACCATCCAAGGCTGATCATAGTGGTTTGGTCCCACATAATCTTCAAGGACCCAAGCCTCTTCCAGAAAACTGCATGTTCGTCCTGATCCAAGGTGATGGCTAGATCCCCACTCAACATACTTACATTCCAAATAGAGGGTGGATAAACAAGCAAAGACAGGCAAGGTAATGGGTAAATTACCGTTGCCCTTTAAGAAAGCTGCCACGTGACACTTATACACCACGTTCCATTGGTTAGAATGTGGTCACATGATCATGCCTAACTGCAAAGGACACTGGGAAACACAGTATTTTACCTCCACCCCCCCATCCCCTCCACACGGTTATATTCCCATTATCAGTGAGACAGGGAGAAGAGATGGTGAGAACAACGATTGGTTTTTACTCCATACACTTGTTTGTAAAGAAGCATTGAGAAGCTCCCCTCGTGGCTCAGTGGTTAACAAACCTGACTAGTATCCATGAGGATGTGGGTTCGATCCCTGGCCTCGCTCAGTGGGTTAAGGATCTGCCATTGCCATTGAGCTGTGGTGTAGGCATCCGATGTGGCTCGCCGTTGCCTTGGCTGTGGTGTAGGCTGGCAGCTACAGCTCTGAGTTGACTTCTAGCCTGGGAACCTCCATATGCTGAGGGTGCGGCCCTAAAAATAAATAAATAAATAAGTCATAAATGAATCAACATATTTGCTAAAACTAAAGGCTCTATAAACGTTAGGTGATAGCCCAAAGGGAAAGGAAACTAAATTTCAGTTTTGTAAACAAGTCCCATGAGAAATAAATAATCCCAAAATTGCCGATAACTGATCATTCTTGCCAAAGGAAGACTCACTGATTCACTTCTCTTGGGCAAACAATTTCATTAAGCCTCATATTCCTTGTCCCTAAAATAAAGATAATAGTAACCACCTCCCCAGATTTTTGCGAGAATGAAGCTGACATGAGTGCCTCCCTATGCAGGTGGATCTGTTGTTAACGGATTTGACTTTTAGAATAAATATGATGCCATTTTCCTCCATAAGAAATGTATAAACCGGGAGTTCCCATCGTGGCGCAGTGGTTAATGAATCCGACTAGGAACCGTAAGGTTGCGGGTTCCGTCCCTGCCCTTGCTCAGTGGGTTAATGATCCGGCGTTGCCGTGAGCTGTGGTGTAGGTTGCAGACGCGGCTTGGATCCCGCGTTGCTGTGGCTCTGGCGTAGGCCGGTGGCTACAGCTCCGATTTGACCCCTAGCCTGGGAACGTCCATATGCCGAGGGAGCAGCCCAAAGAAATAGCAAAAAGACAAAAAAAAAAAAAAAGAAAGAAAAGAAATGTATAAACCTAAAAAGAGCGCATGTAAAATTATATCCTTTTGGTTTCTAGCCAAGGCAACTGTTATCTGTCAGGGGTCTCCAGAGAAACAGAACCAGGAGGATAATTAAATAGTTAAGTACCAATTTTGAAAGTCTTCCTCTGAATTTGAAAGCCCAAGAACCAGAAGCATCATTGTCCCAGGGCAGAAGAAGAGAAAATGGATATCTGAGCTCAAGAAGAGAGAGAAAGCCAATTCCCCCTTCCACGGAATTGTATTCTACTTGAACCCTCAGCGAATTGGCTATTGCCCCCCCCCCCCCCATTCAAACGCTAATGTCTTCTGGAAACACCTGCAGAGACACTCCCAGAAATCATGTTTTACCAGCTGTCAGGGCATCCCCAGTCAAGTGGGCACATAAAATAAGTTTTCTAAAAGGGAAGTTAATTGATTAGCTATCATCATGATTTTAGGAGTGGCTGGATTCAGTTGTTCAAATAATAGTATCAGGGTTTTCTCTTTTTTCTCATCTTTGACTTACTTTCTCCTCTAGGTTAAAGTTTTCATCCATGTTCTCCTCTTCTGGTGGCAAAGAGGACTCTGAGGGCGACTCTTTTGCAATTTTATCAATTCTAGGAGGAAGAAAGTGCCTTGTTCCCAGTCCATCCTGGAAAATCCCTGAAGTCCATCTTATTGGTTCTGTTTGGGACACAGACTGAGCTCTGAACCATCCACTGACTCCCCATTAGAAAGAACGAGTTTATTGACTATGTCTGCTTAATGAAACACTTGATGGTTTGAGATCATCTTCCTGGAGTTCCCATTGTAGCTCAGTGGGTTAAGGACCTGTAGTCTCTGTGAGGATGCAGTCTTGATTCCTCAGTGAGTTAAGGATCTGACGTTGCCGCAAGCCGTGCTCCAGGCTGTAGGTTACAGAGGTGGCTCAGATCTGGTATTTCTGTGGCTGTGGCGTAGGCTGCCGCTGCAGCTCCAAATTGACCCCTGGCCGAGAAACTGCTATATGCTACAGATGTGGCCATAAAAAGACAAAAAACATTGGCTTCCCACTTCAACACCAGGTATTATGATTAGAGGAGATGCTAGACAAGAAATGCAACAGGTTGGACATAAAAATGAGTTTCTATACCCTTTTGCAAACTGAAGAACCTTAGACTCTAGAGAAACTACACAGATCAACTATTTCTGCCTCTCATTTTATGTATGAGCAGGACTAAAAGGTTAAGCGACTTGCCCAATAACATAGCACTAGTTAGTGACAGATCTAGGGTGAAAACCCATTTTTTTTTTACTCCAGTTCACTGATTTTCCCCACTATATAGCTCTGATTCATTTTAAGGGATAAATAATCCTATTTCTGATTTGTGAGAAAGCTGACTGATAGATTATTTCCCTTGTTTAAGCCATTAATATTTGTCTCTCTAGTAATTGTCATTGTTTTTGATTTGGCCCATCACTGAAGCCATTAAAAAAATATAGAGCAGGAATCTAGTCCCATGAAAATCTGTAGTGCTTTATTGGAACTCTCGGCAACAATATATTTGGAATTCTCATTTTTATTTCTCAGAACTGTAGCGTAAAAATTCCTAGAGGGGGAAAACCGTATTTGTTCAAATAAGCATAAATTAAAATAATAAATATTTTCCTCTAAGGAGATCCAAATACATTGAAGAAACACTAGCAAATAGAGTGAAGAAGAAATACAGCCTTCCTAACCTCCCTATACAGGAATCATCACTATATATGTGTGTGGTGGGGTGTGTGTGGGTGTGTGGGTGTGGGTGTGTGTGTGTATATATATTTTTAGGGCCATGCCCATGGCATGTGGATGTTCCCATGCTAGGAATTAAATTGGAGCTACAGTTGACAGCCTCTGCCACAACCACAGCAACGCCAGATCTGAGCCACCTCTGTGGCCTATACCGCAGCTTAAGGCAACACTTGGTCCTTAACCCACTGAGCAGGGCCAGGGATCAAACCTGTGTCCTCATGGATACTAGTCGGGTTCATTACCACTGAAACACAACAGGAACTCCAAGAGTGATCACTACTCATGTTGGTGGAAAATGATATTGTATAATGAATCATATTATAAATACTGTCCTTAATTTGCTTTTTCACTTAGCAATATGTGGCAAATTTATTTCATCAATAAATAAAACTATGCAATAAATGTAAATCTACATCACCAATTTGAGTACTTACGGCACAATTTATTATTTGAATAAATCCTTATATAAGCTATTCTCATGTTGTAAGACATTTCCTGTTTTTTCGCTATTATGGACAATACAATGATGAGTGTCATAATATATTTTTGTATAATATTTCCACCAGGATCCTTCAATTTTAAGGGATAGAATTCAACCCTGGCTAGCTTGACGGGAGAAAGAATTTACTGGAACAATTGAGGTAACTTACAAATTTGAATCACAAAATAAATGACTAGACATCAGAAAGGCAATATACCAGGGAGCTCTGAAGACTCAAGTAGCAGACATTAATGGAAAGTCCATTGAGGCCACTACCATGGACATGAATCAACTTCAACTCTTGTCTGACCTTGAATCATCTCCACTGAGGTCCAGGGAAGAGAGTCCCTGAGGTTTGTCTTGCTCCATGTCCACCGTTTAGCCAAGAGAAATATGTACCATCTTTATTTCTACCAACATCACAGAGAAAGAATCATTTCCCAAAGAAAAATCTGAGGGCTTCTATAGGGAAAAAAAAAAAAAAAAAAAAAGAACGGCTGTTGGGCAACTGAAAATGACACCATAATACACTTGTTTGGATATTCATGAGATTAAATTCCTAGAAGTCAAAGTAATTACTCAGGGAGATATAAACTTACTTTTTTTTTAAATCTTCTAAATAATGCAAAAAAAATTTTTGGCAACTTAAAAACTAATAAAGAGAAAGTTATTATTCATCTTAATGGATTTATTAATAGGTTCTTAGAAGAAATCCCAGGAGGTCTGTCTCAGTCTGACTTGCATATTATGTCTCAGAATTACCACCAAAGAAAGAGGGAACATGGGTTGGACCATATGCCATAATTCATCACTTTGTGCTGCATGAAATACACAGCCAGTGCTGAACATAAGAGCTCCAAAAGACAGGAAAGTGAATGACTTTATTCCATTGTTAAAAAAAGAAAAAAAGAAAAAAGAAGAAGGATTAAATGCAACCTTTTGAACTCGGTTTCTTATGTTTTGATACAATCAGAGGAAACTGAAAGACACAGTGTAGCGCAAAAGTTTAGATCAAAGGATTTGGGTGCAAACGTATCTAGTGTGAGTTCAGTTTCTACCATTAGCTAGCTTCTTCAGTGCCATTATTGGTAAAAAAAAAAAAAAGTCTATTTTTTTTTGGGGGGGGGTTCTTTTTAGAGCTGCACCTGTGGCATATGGAGGTTCCCAGGCTAGGGGTCACATTGGAGCTGTAGCTGCCGACCTACACCACAGCCACAGCAACTGGTGATCCGAGCCGTGACCGACATCACAGCTCATGGCAACGTTGGATCCTTAACCCACTAAGGGAGGCCAGGGATCGAACTCACATCCTCATGGATACTAGTCCAGTTTGTTAACCGCTGAGCCACAGCAGGAACACCTATGTCTCTAATTCATATATATCTATTAGGTTATTGTGAAGACTAAATGAACTAATTCTTTTTGTTTCTTTTTATGTCTGCGCCTGTGGCATATGAAAGCTCCCAGGCCAGGGGTCACATTGGAGCTGCATCTGCCAGCCTATGCCACAGCCATAGCAATGTTGGATCTGAGCCTTATCTGTGACCTGCAGCTTGTGGCAGCACTGGATCCTTAACCCACTGAGTGAGGCCAGGGATTGAACCACATCTTCACGGATACTATGTTGGGTTGTTAACTTACTGAGACGCAGTAAGATTTCCTACATGAAATCATTCTTGTACAGACACTTAGGAGAGTGACTGGGTTATAGTAAGTGCTCAACTAATACTAGCTGTCATTTTCATTGCTGGTGGATTAGATGGCATGAGTCCTTCCTAAGAGAATGTGGGATTCTCCACTGGTTCCACCACCATCTGCAAAAATTAGATGTGGAAAGTTGTCCTGGAGGACTTGTGACTGTGAGGGAATTCTTGGATTTCACCTGGATTTTCGTGGATGTTACCCACATATCGTCGGGATAAATCTCACCTTTCGCATCTTCTGATTGATGCTATAAGAGATATTTTTAAGCCAACCTCCTTTCTTGGCAGGTCCGATATAACAGCTGTCTTTTTATTGTTGTTTTTGGCCACGCTCACGGCATGTGAAACTCCCCCAGTTAGGGATTGAATCTGCACCAAAGCAGTGACCTGAGCCACAGTAGTGACAATGCCAGCTCCTTAACGGGATAGGCCACCAGGGAACCCCTATAACAGCCCTCTCGATGACAGTTTGGAAATAGTCTTACTGTCTCATACCTGTATTCCATTTAAAATTATTTTTTCTATTAAGTATATCTTCTTGCATCTTTTATACCAGTACACAAAGGGATGTGTGTATCTTCAAATGCTATTTAGGAGTTCTTGTCGTGGCTCAGTGGAAACAAATCTGACTAGTATCCACGAGGACACAGGAGAGGACAAGGGAGCCCTAAGAATGCAATTCGGGAGTTCCCATTGTGGCACAGTGGAATCAAAGCCAACCAGCATCCATGAGGATGTGGGTTCGATCCCTGACCTGGGAGTCTCCATGTGCTGCAGGTGTGGCCTTAAAACAACAACAACAAAACACTATTTAAACAAATGCTTATATATCTATGACTTCACTTGAGAAATAGAACTCGAAACATCATCAGGGCTTTGAAAGTCAGCCTTGTGTCCCTTTCTGACCGCCTCCTTTTTCCTTCTTCGAAGGAAATGCTTTTCAGATTTCGTGTTATTCATTCCTTACTTCAGGTTATAGATTTTCCGCAGAGGCGTGCATTCCCAAACCCTATTTTTGCCTGTTTTAGATAATACACAAAGCATCATAGGGAATGCGTTTCTTTATCATTTGCATCTTGTGCTTAAAATTGTAATGTGAGATCCATGCACGCGGCTTTGTAGTTTGTTCATTCTGATTGCTGTGTAACATTCTCCTGTACAAATGCACCATAATGTACATATAAATTCCTTTGAAGGTGGGCACTTGGAATATTTATTCTTTTGTTACTACAAATACTGCTGCTGTAAAATGTTATTGAGCTTGTCTCCTAGGACATATGCAAAAGTTTCTTTAGAATATACACCTATGGAGTTCCTATTGTGGCTCAGCAGTTGACAAACCTGACAAGTATCCATGGGGACATGGGTTCTGTCCCTGGCCTCACTCAGTGGGCTAGGGATCCAGCATTGCTGTGAGCTGTGATACAGGTCACAGACGTGGCTTGGATCTGGCATTGCTGTGGCTGTGGCATAGGCTGGCAGACCCAGCTCTGATTTGACCCCTAGCCTGGGACCTCCATATGCCAAGGGTGGGGCCCTAAAAAGACAAAAGACAAAAAAAAAATTAGAATGTACACCTATGAATGGAATTGCTCAGCTGTGCCAAGATGCAAGTTTAACTCTATCATGTAAGGATAGATCCTTCCTGAGTGGGTGTAATACCCACTAGCCATGATGAAAATTCCTGTTTTTGGAGTTCCCGTCATGGCGCAGTGGTTAACGAATCCGACTAGGAACCATGAGGTTGCGGGTTTGATTCCTGCCCTTGCTCAGTGGGTTGACGATCCGGCGTTGCTGTGAGCTGTGGTGTAGGTTGCAGACATGGCTCGGATCCTGCGTTGCTGTGGCTCTGGTGTAGGCTGGCAGCTACAGCTCCAATTTGACCCCTAGCCTGGGAACCTCCATATACCACAGGAGGGGCCCAAAAAAATGGCAAAAAGACAAAAAAACAAAAAAATGTCCTGTTTTTCCACCTCCTCAACATGCCTGATACTATTAGACTTTTTCTTTTAATATTGCCAATCTGTGAGCTCCTGTCATGGCTCAGTAGGCTAAGAACCAGACACAGTGTCTGAGGATGCAGATTCGATCCCTGGCCTTGCTCAGTGGATTAAGGATCTGGCATTGCCAAAAGCTGCAGCTTAGGTCGCAGATGCTCCTTGGATCCCATGTTGCAGTGACGGTGGCCTAGGCCAGCAGCTGCAGCTCTGATTCAGTTCCTAGCCTGGGAGCTTCCATATGTCGCAGGTATGGAAAAAAAAAGAAAGAAAAAAAAAATATTGCCAGTCTGATGAAGTAGAATGGTGTCTCAAAAAATTTCTAGATAAATAATGATATTAAAGTAGAATACGTTTATGAGATAGTCATATTTCCTTCCCTTTCAAAGTGCATTTTTCTACTGTAAAGACGTAAAGGGTTTTTTTTTTTTTTTTCTCATGGATTCATATAAGATGTGGATTCTTCCTTGGTTATTCATGTGGCAGATATGTTTTCAGGTTTTTATTTTATTTTATTTTTTTCATTTTCTTTATGGCAGAGAACTGGTATTAGCAGACATGGACAGGAACTTGTGTGTCCAAACAGCTTTTGAGATGTAGTCTCTTGCAGGTCCCTATGTGGTCTTTTTTTATTTTTATTTTTATTTTTTGCTTTTTAGGACTGCAGATGCAGCATACAGAAGTTCCCAGGCTAGGGGGCCTGTCAGAGCTACAGCTGCCTACACCACAGCCACAGCAAGGCAGGATTCAAGCCAAATCGGTGACCTACACCACAGGTCAGGGCAACGCTGAATCCCCGACCCACTGAGGGAGGCCAGGGATCGAACTTGCGTCCTCATGGCTACTAGCTAGTTTTTTCTTTCTGCTGCACCACAATGGGAACTCCCTGTATGATCTTCTCTACCAACTAGACTCTCCTCTCTCCGTGTGTCTAAGCTTCCTCTCTCTCTTTCTTTCTTTCTCCAAAAAATGATTTGCAATCCTGAATCTCAGCCAACACACCTTGAGCACTGGACCTAAAGGTCAGGTCCTACCTCTTGTGTTTCCATTATTGGCCTGGACCCTTTGTTATTGCAAAATAACACAGAAGCGGAGTTCCCGCTGTGGCCCAGCGGAAACGAATCCCGGCTAGGAACCATGAGGTTGCGGGTTCCATCCCTGGCCTCCCTCAGTGGGTTAAGGAACCAGCATTGCCATGAGCTGTGTGTGGTGTAGGTCGCAGACGCGGCTCAGATCCCATGTGGCTGTGGCTGTGGCATAGGCTGGCAGCTGTAGCTCTGATTCGACCCCTACCCTGGGAACCTCCATATGCTATGGGTGTGGCTCTAAAAAGACAAAAAGACCATAATAATAATAATAATAATAATAATGTGACTCCTTGCTAAATTATAGATGAATATTTCCATGGTCCAATCACATGGGTGTAGGTAATATGGAAGCTTTCAGGTAACCATGACAACATACAGCTTGGATAGATAGATAATATAGATACAGATATAGATATAGATACAGATACAGATACAGATATGTGTAATCTCTGTGCATGTTCCCGAATCCATTGCCATGTGGGAATTACAGAAGATAAGGCCATCAGGGAATTACAGAGGATGGCTCTCCTGATTAGGTACCGTATTGCTTCAGGATGGAAGCCTGACCTACAAACAACACTTGAGTGCTTAGATGTTGTTTAGAATTGTAGCCAATTTAGATAAAACATCTCAAATCACTCTGTGATTTGAGAGCAGCAGGCAAGAGTGAAATCTGATCCGTGGATCCAAGAGAGACCTCACTTGCTGTAGTTAAGTAATTAGAGATAGAAGAAATTTTTTTTTTTTTTTTTAATCTCCCAGACTGGAAGAAACCATGCAGTTCTAGTCTGCAATGGATATGAAGGAGCCGAGAAAGAAAAGCTGTCCAACGCTAAAAAGTGAAATTCACACCCAGGTCTATTTGACCGTGAAAGTTTAACTACTGTGATTGGCTATAAAGCAATTTTTTTTTTTTTTTTTTGACATTTCTTGGGCTGCTCCTGAGGCATGTGGAGGTTCCCAGGCTAGGGGTTGGATCGGAGCTGTAGCCGCCGGCCTATGCCAGAGCCACAGCAACTCAGGATCTGAGCTGAATCTGCAACCTACACCACAGGTCACGGCAACGCCGGATCCTGGACCCACTGAGCAAGGGCAGGGACCGAACCCGCAACCTCATGGTTCCTAGTCGGATTCGTTAACCACTGTGCCATGAAGGGAACTCATAGAAAGCAATTTTTAAATTTCTGTTTGTACAAATAGTAAAGAAAAAATCTTTCATTTCCCCAGTTCTTCACAGAATAAACACATGCACCACCCTTTCTTTAGGGCTTCCATTTAATGACCAGCTCTCTCTCTCTCTGTCTTTTTTGTTTTTGTTTTGTTTTTTTTTGTCTTTCGAGGGTTGCTCCTGCGGCATACAGAGTTTCCCAGGCTAGGGGTCGAATCCGAGCTGTAGCTGCTGGCCTACACCACAGCCACAGCAACACCAGATCCGAGCTGCATCTGTGAACCCCACCACAGATCACGGCAATGCTGGATCCTTAACCCACTGAGTGCGGCCAGGAATCGAACATGGGTCCTCATGGATGCTGGTCAGATTCATTTCAGCTGAGCCAGGATGGGAACTCCAAGACCAGTTCTATCTTAATAGGACATGAACCGTTAGACCTGGCATGGGGCTCTTTTGATTATCTGATCATGGACCACATTCCCCCCACGCTCTCCCTCTGACCTATCACCCTCCTTTGGGCCTCATCTGAAAGCCACTTCCTTATGGGGGGCTTTGCTGGACCTCTTGGCCAGGGAGATTCACTGGCTTTGTGCTCTCTTGGCATCATGTATTTGACCTCTCATTACCTGCATCATCCTTGTAACCACTAGATTAGGGTTTGTTCTTTGCAGAGACCAAGTCTGTCCTTTAGCCCAGGACCGAGAGCTTTGCTTGGAACCTAGTAGGTGCTGAATGAACACGTGTTAGATGAATGCGTGAGTAAATGAATGACGAAGAGCAAGTCAGTGCCAAGAGTCAATGTAGAAACTGTGTCTCCTGGAGTTCCCGTCATGGCGCAGCAGAAACGAATTTGACTAGGAACCATGAGGTTGTGGGTTCGATCCCTGGCCTCGCTCAGTGGGTTAAGGATCGGGCATGACCGTGAGCTGTGGTGTAGGTTGCAGACGTGGCTTGCTCCTGTGTTGACGTGGCTGTGGTGTAGGCCGGCGGCTACAGCTCCAATTAGACCCTAAGCCTGGTGCAGCCCTGAAAAGACAAAAAAGACAAAAAAAAAAAAAAAAAAGAAGAAGAAGAAGAAAAGAAAAAGAAACTGTGTCTCCTGATTTTCAGGATCTGTACATTCTTTCCCACCAGCTGGACTCACTTCTGCCCTCCAGGTTCCACTTAGGCATGCCCAGAGGGGCCATCTTCATTGCCACCTATGTGAATATTTGTCCCTCTCATGATGCTCTTCCAGGAAAATGTCCCAAGTACTTATTGCTGACATCGGACTATGTTCAATACTTAGACTGAAGAACAAGGGGATGGGATCGCCACTCTTGACATGCATATTGTTTAAGAGGACAGGTAAGGAGTTCCCGTTGTGGCACAGTGGGTAACAAATCTGACTAGGAACCATGAGGTTGCTGGTTCGATCCCTGGCCTCGCTCAGTGGGTGAAGGATCCGGCGTTGCAGTGAACTGTGGTGTAGGTCACAGACGTGGCTCGGATCTCGGATTGCTGTGGCTCTGGTGTAGGCCGGAGGCTATAGCTCTGATTTGACCCCTAGCCTGGGAACCTCCATATGCCGCGGGAGTGGCCCAAGAAATGGCAAAAAGACACACACACACACACAAAATTATTGATGCATAGTTGACTTACAAATTTGTGTTAATTTCTGCTATACAGCAAAGTGATCAGTTATACACGCACACACACTTTTTTTTTGGTTGTCTTTTGCTTTTCTAGGGGCGCATCCCACGACATATGGAAGCAGGCTGGCAGCTGTAGCTCCGATTTGACCCCTAGTTGGGAACTTCTGTAGTGTCACCCTAAAAAGATAGAAAGAAAGAAAAAGAAAGAAAGAAAGAAAGAAAGAAAGAAAGAAAGAAAGAAAGAAAGAAAGAAAGAAAGAAAGAAAGAAAGAAAGAAGGAAAGGAAGGAAGGAAGAAAGAGAGAAGGAAAGAAAGAAAGAAAGAAAGAGGGAGGGAGGGAGTGAGGAAGGAAGGCAGGCTTCCTGGAAGAGGTGCCATGGATAGCGGGGTTCGTATATTGCATTGGCACACGAGCTAAATAATGACTGTGAATGCCTGCTAGGAACTTTCCTATGACGTCCCCCTTAATTCCCAGAAAGACCCAATTTTACAGATCAGGTGGGACCCCTCAATGTCAAGTGACTGACAACGATTGCCCAATGAGCAGACGGGGAACCCTAACCCAGAGGCCACATTTCTCCAGCATCAAAGCCCAAGCCAGTCACCACTGTAGAATCCTGCCTCTGGCCTCAGCTCCCAAAACTCTGGCTGGGAATATGAGGCTGCAGTGGTTTCGTGAACCATCTGTCATCATCTCGTTTGCAAAAAGACAACCTAATTTGCCACTAACCGAGGTCAAACTTCATGGAGCGACGACATAAGAAATACACCCTCCTAAGCTGGTGCTGCTTAAGGCAAATGAATTGCTCAGATATGAAATCAGAATCACGCTCATCTAGAGTTGGAGGACCCAGCGCAGCACGCTCTCATGTAGATTTCAATGACGTCTTTACCTTCAGCCTGATGATGTGACATTACACTCCTCGGTTATTGGCTGCAGAAGCCCTCTTCTTTCCATTTCTCTGTTAAATATGAGCCTTGTACACCATCGATCTCAGCCAACATTCTGCTGCTTACCACTTTGATAATCTTTGTGTAATCAGCAGGAGTAATTGCATTCCTGCAAGTGAGGATTTTCACCATCCCTGAGGTGGGGAAAAACTGGGGAAGCTGAGACAGCAAAAGCGCCACCTCCAATGCAGACACCTCTTTTGTTCTCTAGTTACAGCTGACCTTTTCTCTCAGGTTTGAAAGGTTATGTCCTAATAAGTTTGGGAAGGATGTGGTTCCTTTAAGAGATGCTCGGCTGTAAAAGGCACAGCTTTCTGGCCCCTTAAGATTCCCTGCCCTGGCTGGAGATTATTTCATTCAAGAAAATAAAGATGAAGGGTTTCTCATATGTTAAAAAAAAAAAAAATTACTCTCTTCTTGGAACTCATACATGCACACACACACACACAAAGACACAACCTGGAATCCACAGGTTTTGTTACTGTTGTGTAATAGCTTTTATTCTTCCATCAACATAAGTACGTGGAAGGGAAAAGAATTGTTCTTTCCTTCTTTCTCTCTTTCTCTCTCTCTCTCTCTCTTTCTTTCTTTTCTTTCTCTGTCTCTCTTTCTCTTTCCTTCCTTCTTTCCTTCCTTTTTCTTTCTTTCTTTCTTTCTTTCTTTCTTTCTTTCTTTCTTTCTTTCTTTCTTTCTTTCTTTCTTTCTTTCTTTCTTTCCTTCTCTCTCTCTCTCTCTCTCTCTTTTTCCTCTTTCTCTCTCTCTCTCCATCCCTTCTTCCTCCCTTCCTTTCTTCTTTCTTTTCTGGCCACCCCATGGTCTATGAAGTTCCTGGGTGAGCAGTAGCTGCTACTTGCCCTGCAGCTGTGGCAACCCCAGGTCCTTAACCCACTGGGCCAGGCCTGGAATCGAACCGTGTCCCAGTGTATCCCCTTGTGCCACAGCAGGAAGTCCTGTGCTGCTTTCGTATCTTGATTCTGCTGCTTGGTTAGCTAGGTAACTGGGAAAAAAGTAACCCCTAATGAGCCTTAGTTTTCCCATATTTAAAATGGGGATTCTAATTAAATTTGATTATAGAGTGGTCATAAGGTATTGACTTAAAACAATTGTACAACCAGAAAGTTGAGAGTTAAGTTCTGTTTAGGGTAAAATTAGGACTGGAACCCAGGAGACAACCTCTCAGGTAGCCCCTGAGAAACCACTCCTAGGAGCTGGGGGTTGGGAGGAGCTCGACTATATAGGAGTTTTTGCAACAAAGGGCAGGGAGCAGAAGAACAAAAGAGGCCTGGGCCCCCTCGAACTCATTCCTTTGATAGGCACCTCATCTCTCAGAGCCACTATCCAGAGTTTTCACAGCATGGGGGATTCATCTGCTTTTACCCTTGGCGGTGACTGCATTCACAGATGACCTTGACATTCTTTGTTTTATCCTTAACTACAGATGGGGCTGAAATACCACCCCAGGAGGAAAAAGGGGGGGCTATCAGGAGAGGATTGAGGGGAGGAGGAGGTGCATGCAGCCGTGCACATACACATGCTACAAACGTGTGTTGCTGATCTCCTGAAGGTCACTACCAGTCACAAGCAGCAGACATCACCGTGAAGGATTTTTGTGTTTTCCTGGAGCTATGAGGAGATGCAAGGAGTAGGCTCATAGGGAGTTCCCTTCGCAGCTCAGTGGTTAAGGAATCCGACTAGAAACCATGAGGTGGCGGGTTCGATCCCTGGCCTTGCTCAGTGGGTGAAGGATCCAGCGATGCTGTGAGCTGTGGGGTAGGTTGCAGATGGGGCTCAGATCCCCAGTTGCTGTGGCTCTGGTATAAGCCGGCGGCTGCAGCTCCGATTTGACCCCTAGCCTGGGAACCTCCATATGCCACAGGAGCGGCCCTAGAAATGGCAAAAAAAAAAAAACAAAAAAACAACTCATAAAATCTCTTAAAAATATTTATCTGAAGACTTATTCTTCCAGTTTCCCCAGAGCGCAGAGTGCCTCATTCCTGATTTTCTGCTCAGCGGAGGCCCTGGGTCAGCAGCAGTGGCTTATGATTCAATCCATGTAGATGGATTGATGGCAAACGAGGGCAAGGGCCAAACTCCAGTCCACAAAGGATACGCCGGTACATTTATAGAATTTTGCACATAAGAAAATTTACTTTAAGAGTTCCCACTGTGGCTCAGCAGTTAACAAACCCAACAAGCATCCATGAAGACGGGGGTTCGATCCCTGGCCTCGCTCAGTGGGGTAAGGATCTGGCATTGCCGTGAGCTGTGGTGTAGGTTGCAGACACAGCTCGGATCTGGCGTGGCTGTGACTGTAGCATAGGCTGGGGTCTACAGCTCAGATTCGACCCCTAGCCTGGGAACCTCCATATGCCATGGTGTAGATACTGGAGGAAGATGGGAACCGCTTTATTATGCTGGCGGGGCCACGGGGAATCACTTCCCAATCACGAACCCTGAACAGAAAGGGGGAGATACATTTATAGTGCTTGCTTACGTGTCTAACATGCTACATCAACCTTTAGTTACATGCAGGATATAGAAAATGTATAGCTGTACAGAATGCCTTATATTGTTACTTTAATGATGAATCTCAAGGACAATAGAGCTATTTTTGAATTTCTTTAGAACAATCAGAGCCTGGAGTTTCTCAAGTCCTAATGACTTTGTTTTTCTCAGAGCCCTGGTATGAGTCGCCTTAAGTTCACCAAGATGGACAGTGGCAGCAAAATGGCTTCACTCTTGCCAAGCTCCCTCTTCCCTTTTCCACATCCCTATGGCAGGTGTGGCCCTAAAAAGACCCCCCAAAGGAGTTCCCGTCGTGGCGCAGTGGTTAACGAATCCGACTAAGAACCATGAGGTTGCGGGTTCGATCCCTGGCCTTGCTCAGTGGGTTAACGATCTGGCATTGCCGTGAGCTGTGGTGTGGGTGGCAGACGCGGCTCGGATCCCGAGTTGCTGTGGCTCTAGCGTAGGCTGGTGGCTACAGCTCCGATGGGACCCCTAGCCTGGGAACCGCCATATGCTGTAGGAGCAGCCCAAGAAATGGCAAAAAGACAAAAAAAAAAAGACCCCCCCAAAAATTACTTTAGAGAGTTGTTAATGAGCATATATTAATAAATCTGCAAAATCCTTTGAACATTAGAACAGCGTAAGCATTCAAGTTTGTTTACATAAAAGGAGGAAAATGACAGAGACTATCCACCAAAGCTTAGGGAATCAGTGGGGTGGGATGCGGGGCTTGGTCTTTCTCAGAAAATTAGGACCTTGAAAAGCTGGAAAGCACATCAAAGAGAATGATGTCTGGGCTTAAGGGGCAGAGGCTTGTAAGCTACAGCTTCTGTTGCAGGTGCTGAATTGAAACACAGAGACAAAGTTTGGGGGAAAAGAGGAAAAAATAGCTTTCTTGCTTTGTCAGGCAAAGGAGGGTCCCAGCAGGCTAATGCCTTAAAGACTGTGCCTGCCATTTGAAAGAATTGCAAGGTGTTTTATGGTAACAAGGAGAAAAACAGGTTTTCAGATAAGAATCAGGATGGGGACAAACATGCATGCTTCTTTCTTTGGGGGAATCTCAGTCATCAAAGCTGGAGTCAGGAGATCTCTGCCTGATCCTGGTGGTGGTCTTTTGGGGTATTGTCTGGAATAACAGTACTTGCGAAAAGGGCACATGGGGAGTTCCCGTTGTGGCTCAGTGGTTAACGAATCCGACTAGGAACCATGAGGTTGCGGGTTCGATCCCTGGCCACCCTTAGTGGGTTGAGGATCCAGCGTTGCCGTGAGCTGTGGTGTAGCTCGCAGATGCGGCTCGGATCCTGCGTGGCTGTGGCTGTGGCGTAGGCCGGTGGCTACAGCTCCGATTTGACCCCTAGCCTGGGAACGTCCATATGCCACGGAAGCAGCCCAAGAAATGGCAAAAAGGCAAAAAATAAATAAATAAATAAATAAATAAATAAAAATTTAAAAAGGGCACATGGATCAGAGATTAGGACAAACTAGGCAAGTTCCTGAAAAACATCATGTGTTTATAATCTTTAACCCACAGGCAATTGTGCTCAGGGCTCCTCATCTTTAGCTTATAGGTGGTTGTGCTTAGGGTGCAGTTAAGCCAGGAAGGACTCTAAGCTATTCAGTGTTAAAGTACTCATTTTTAAAAGAAGCATAAGGAATATAACTTTTCTCTTAGGTGTATAAGATGCCTGTATCAGTAGGTGTATCCCTTGAGAGGGAACCAGAATTCTGCCCCAAGGCTGGACTATTGCTGCCTGGCTGCCCCTCTCTTCCCTGATCAGCAACTGTCTGACCCTGTCCCTGGGAACTCAGGGAAGGTCATGGAGATTGAATGGGCCCCATTTCCTAAGAACAAGAAATGGGGGACCCAGAAAGGCTTTTGCGCCCAGGAGCCCCACAGGGCCGTGTCTGGTTTCACTTCCCTAAGAGGCCAGTCTCCACCTGTGTGATCCAAGAGTGTCCAAAATCAGGGCCACGCTGTGAATGGATATGTACTCTTTTTGTTTGTTTGTTTGTTTGCCTTTTCTAGGGACGCTCCTGCAGCATATGGAGGTTCCCAGGCTAGGGGTCCCATCAGAGCTGTAGCCACCAGCCTTCACCAGAGCCACAGCAAGACGGGATCCGAGCCGCATCTGCGAGCTACTGAAAGGCCAGTAGAAAGAAAATCCCCCTCTTGGAAGAGGCGACACCCCAAATCACTCACGAGAAGCGGTCTTGATGCAAACAGCAAGAGGATTTTTATTCCAAGCGCGCTGGGGCCCACAGTCATACGCCACGCCGGGGTAGAGGACTGCGGCCCTGAGTGTGGAGTCAGGACCGCTTTTATGGGGTTCACAACAAAGCCCGCGCTTTTACAAACTAATCATTTTAAAATATCACAAACCAGTCAATTCAAAATGTTGAGAGCCCGCGCTTTGTGGACCAATTAGTTCAAACTTGTTCTGGAGTTACCTGTTTGTACCTCCCTTTGGGTGGGGGAGACATATTGTCACCAAGATATATTTATCAGGATTTTCAACAATTTGTGGCACACCCGATCTTACTGGGGTCGGTTAGGCGATTAACTTCTCCTCTTTTTATCTTATGCAAGCAGCTTTACAGAAGCCAAACAAGCAGTTAGTAAGTTTTATGCATAGAGGCACATTCTCAGGGGCCTGTTTTTCCCTTTCCACATAGTTTTGTACAGAACAGAAAGCAAGCCCTAAAACAGCAAAAAGTATGATCTTTTACTTATAGGGAACAGGGTCTGGCATTTAGAGCTTCTTATTAACTTCCTGGGTTCTGGGAGGGTCAGGTTGCATTTTCATCCTTTCATTTCTGCTGACCTACATACACCACAGCCACAGCAACGAGGGATCTGAGCCATGTCTGCAACCTACACTACAGCCACAACAACGAAGGATCCTTAACCCACTGAGCGAGGCCAGGGATCGAACCTGCATCCTCATGGATCCTAGTCAATTCATTAACCACTGAGCCATGAAGGGAACTCCCCTACCAATCCTTCCTGTTAGAGACAGTTCATCCATGAACCACACAATTTAAAGAGCCAGAAGAACACAGAACTCCAAGGTTGAATTACAAGCAAAGGGCTGATAAAATCTTCCAGAATTTAGCTGTTTAAAAAATCCAACCATTTATTGGTGCATCCATAGGAAAATCATCCAGGGGCCACAGAGCTTCACATCACAATATATTTGGAAAGACACTGATGTTTCTTCTTCAAATTCTAGTCCCTTTAACGCTCTCATTTGGGAATTTAACGTACCCATCAACTCAGTGGACCTATAAGGGAGAAGCAGATGCTGCATGTGGCCAAAGAGAAGATGACATGAGGAGTTCCCATCGTGGCTCATCGCTAACAAACCCAACTAGTATCCATGAGGATGTGGGTTCGATCCCTGGCCTCGCTTGTTGGGTTAAGGATCCAGCATTGCTGCAACCGTGGTGTAGGTCGCAGACATGGCTCAGATCCCGAGTTGCTGTGGCTGTGGATAGGTAGCAATGGAAGTTTCGATTGGACCCCTAGCTTGGAAACTTCCATATACCATGGGTGCAGCCCTAAAAAGACCAAAAAAAAAAGACTTGATTTCGGAATGCCTATGCCTGCCTCCTTGAAATTTGTACAGGTGATGAATGCGTTCATTGCGGAAAACAAAGGACACAGAGTATGAAAATTTCTATACACGGATAGAACCTCTGTCAATACTTAGTAGATTTCCCCCTAATGTCTAGCCTCCCTCTTTCTCTATGTAGATGTAGAGGTATCTCTTCTCTATACAGAAAAAGGGAGATTATAGTTGGCTAGAGTACTTATAATCTGAAATTACATATATCATATATATATGTAATATATATACACACATGCACACTTTTTGTTTTTTACAAAATGAAGACTATAGAATATACAATATATCACTTATTTCAGATTATTTTTCTCCATAAAATACCATCTGCATTCTCCTTTGTCACTAAATACTCTCTGCAATGTGATTTTAATGGCTTTATAATATTTCATTGTATGTCCCTGCCATAATTCCGCTCACCCATCTCCTATTGTGACTATTTATGTTTTTTAAAAAATGTACCAGTATTATAAATAATGAGGTGATAATATCTCGTGCATTTCTGAATATTTCCTTTGGATAAATTCTCGGAAGCCGAATTACCAGAGGAGAGAATATAACACTTTTATAAGCCTTTTGATATATCCTGGCAAATTACCCTCAAGAAAGAATAAAACAATTTCTTCTCCCACCGTCAGTGAATGTATTATCTCTCCACACTCTTGACAAGAGGCATTCCATATATAATTCCGGTCTTCGTCAGTTTGATAGATGAGGAATGGCATTTTGCTGTTTTAATTTGCATGTATTTGATTACCAAATGAGATGATTCTTTTAGCCCTATATTATCCATATGTATATTTCTTCATTTGTGCACCGTCAATTTATGTGCCTCATTTCTTTTCTATTGGATGTTCTTTTTTTTTATTGATCCACCACAGTAAGGTTACTTAAACATCCAATACATTAGCTTTGGGAGAAAACAAAAGTGGTGATAAGAATGTGCACAGAAAACACACTGGTAGCGGAGTTCCCCTCGTGGCGCAGTGGTTAACGAATCCGACTAGGAACCATGAGGTTGCTGGTTCGATCCCTGGCCTTGCTCAGTGGGTGAAGGATCCAGCATTGCCATGAGCTGTGGTATACCTCACAGACGCAGCTCGGATCCCACATTGCTGTGTCTGTGGTGTAGACCTGCAGCTACAGCTCTGATTCCACCCCTCGACTAGGAACCTCCATATGCTGTGGGAGCAGCCCAAGAAAGGGCAAAAAGACAAAAAAGAAAAAAAAAATAGAAAACACCCTGGTAGAGTAAACCCCAAACGAGTAGTCATCATTATTCCATCTCTGGGGATTAGGGTAAACTGGTAGGCAGGAAGCTAGTTAATCTCAATTTGCCTTTCTCGCCTGACCCACCTCCACCCTTTTCTGCCCTACCCTGTGCCTCAGGAGGTTGGTCTCTATGCATTGCATTCTTTTTTTTTCCTTTTTTTTCCCCTAGGTCCGCACCCATGGCTTATGGAAGTACCCAGGCTAGGTGTCGAATCAGAGCTACAGCTGCCAGCCTACTTCACAGCCACAGCCACAGCCATGCAGGATCTGAGCCCCAACTGTGACCTACACCACTGCTCAAGGCAACGCTGGAACCTTAACCCACTGAACGGAGGCCAGGGATGGAACCTGCATCCTCACGGATAACTAGTGAGGTTCATTTCTGCTGCACCACAGTGGGAACTCACACTGCATTCTTAAGATTCCCTTGCCCTCTCCTTTCCAGTGGGTTTTGGCTAATGGGCATCTGTGACACTAGATCAGAGGGCAGGAGGAGAGAGGGGAACAGGTACACGTCCTCCTGCACTCCCTGCCTTGCTGTGGCTCGGATGAAGCCTGCATCCCTCTGTGGTTACAGCTTCTTTTCCGAGGATCCAGCTTCCCTAGATCCAACTGTCGAGATCTAGAAACGCTTCCCGTGACCACTTTCAACTTGGGGCATCAAGGGCTTCCTGCTGCTGCTGGGGTCAGTCCTTGACTTTCCTCTGTAGATTTCCTTCTCTGTGCCCACACCTCTGCCTACTGCACCTTCTTTTCTTTTTTTTTTTTTTTTTTGCTTTTTAGGGCTATACCCAGGGCATATGAAGGTTCCCAGGCCAGGGATCCAATCTGAGGTACTGCTACTGGCTTAAACCACAGCCACGGCAACAGCAACAAGGGATCCGAGCTGCATCTGCAACCTACACCTCAGCTCACAGCAACGCCAGATCCTTAACCCACTGAGTGAGGCCAGGGATTGAACCTACACCTTCTTTTATCTCTCTTCACTTAAACCCCTCAAGGTGGGTCTTCTGCTGCCTGTCAATACCCTGTTTCAAGCAAGAGGTGATTCGATTTTCATTCTAAATATTTCTATAGTGTTAATTTTTCTTTTTGTCTTCTTAGGGTCACACCTGCAGCATATGGATGTTCCCACACTAGGGGTCAAATCTAAGCCTTACACCACAGCCACAGCAATGCCAGATCTGAGCCACGTCTTTGACTCACACCACAGCTCTGCACTATTGGATCTTTAACCCACTGAGTGAGGCCAGGGATCGAACCTGCTTCCTCTGGATGCTAGTCAGATTCATTTCCGCTGAGCCGTGATGGGAACTCCCTATAGTGCTTATTATTGATTTAACTTTTTAACACTAATTATGGATTCACTTTGTGATTAACTAAAAATCCTTTTCCCCCTAGCCACTTAGATTTGCTTCTCTGTGATTACATAGGCTTTGTCAATTTTTCTCTTATTATTGGCCTCTTTATCTCAATAAGTAAGACTCCATTGACTATTATAGATTTTTAGCCATTGCATGTCATCTGTATTACAAAGGTCCCTGAAATTTATCATTTGTCCTTTGACTTTGTTTAATATAATTTTGAGACGTAAACATAAAATTATCTTCAGTCCAATTGCCTACATATTCCTCTGTAGTCTCTATGTATCCTGTCGCAGTTAATGAGGCTTTATTATTCTAAGAATTTGTAGAGGTGGTCTCTTCAACTGGTTTCTAATATTTTAATTTAGATTTTATTTAGACATCTATAAATTTTCCAGCGGAAGGAGAATTTTTGACTGTTTTGAATAACGAAGTTAAGAATATTCCTGTGCAAGTCTTGGCGTGGATATAGAATTTGTTTTTTATATGTTGTGAGGTAGAGGTGCAGAGTCATTCATAGTCAGAAAATTTTAATCCATGTAATGAAAGAATAATCACCTTACTCTTAAAAGTTTGGAAAAAAGTTGAAAAAAAAATTTTTTGGGGGGGGGTCTTTTAGGGCCACACCCATGGCATGCGGAAGCTCCCAGGCCAGGGGTCAAAGAGGCGCTACAGCTGCCAGCCTGCACCAAAGTCACAGCAACATGGGATGCAAGATGTGTCTGTGACCTACACCAGAGCTCATGGCAACTCCGGATCCTTAACCCACTGAGCAAGGGCAGGGATCGAACCTGCAACCTCATGGATCCTAGTCAGGTTCGTTACCACTGAGCCACAAGGGGAACTCCAGAAGTTGAAATTTTTAACACTTATTCCCGGTGGGCATAAAGTGAAAATTGTTGTCTCAACAGTTACTGAAGGAAGTATAAATTTTTACAGTCATTTTGGAATGTAATATGGCAATATCGCTTAAAATTAAAAGTACACATGCTATTCGAACCAGCAATTCCATGTCTGGGAATCTAACCCTTGGCAACAAAAACATCAATACATTAGGATCCATATCCTAGGATGTTTATGGCAGCATTTCGTGAAGTCACAGAAATAAGTGCCGATGACAAAGAAAGAGTTGAAAAATCTATATGATAGGATATTTTGCAGCCACTTAAAAGAATGACATAGCTATAGCAGGAGAATTTCTACAAGGTATTGTGGAGTAAGAAAAGTAAAGAAGTGTGTTTGCAAAGTTCCCGTCGTGGCGCAGTGGTTAACGAATCCGACTAGGAATCATGAGGTTGCGGGTTTGATCCCTGGCTTTGCTTAGCGGGTTAAGGATCTGGTTAAGGACCTGGCGTTGCCGTGAGCTGTGGTGTGGGTCACAGATGTGGCTTGGATCCTGCGTTGCTGTGGCTCTGGCGTAGGCGGGCAGCTACAGGGCTGCAGCTCCGATTCAACCCATAGCCTGGGAACCTCCATGTGCCGCGGGAGCAGCCCAAGAAATGGCAAAAAGACCAAAAAAAAAAAGACAAAAAAAAAGAAATGTGTTTGCTATGATAGTGCTTTTATTAAACGAGTAATGACAAAGGTGTGTGCGTGTAAGTTTGCAAATAGGTAACATGAAAATAGAGAAAGACAAAAAAATGTACAGCTTTTTTTTTTTTAAGCACAGATTACACGGTTATGAGATTTGTGAGTGGGGCCAATAAACAAACAAACAAAAAACAACCCACATCGTAACAGAAAAATCGAACTCCCCAGTCATAATATGATGCCTTTCTGGTTAGTTACAGATATCTGAATATATATGCAGAAGCAAATTAGGAAAAAGATTATATTTATATCTATTGACTTGTAAGGTTGTCAAGTATGAGATCCAGGTGGCACAGCAATGTATAAATAAACAGCAAAGACAAGCCCTTTTATGCATAATAAACATATGATGATGTACAGCCGTATAAGTTAGAAGAAAAGTCTGATACTTTACAGCATGTCAAGGGGTGGGGGTGAGGGAAGAGGAGAGGGAGGCATCGGGGAAGTGGGGATAACAGGGAAATGATGGGTTGGCATAGTTACTGTTTTATATTGTACTATGAATTTTTAAAAAAAATTTTTAGGCTGCACCTGCGGCATATGGAAGTTCCCAGGCCAGGGGTCGAATGGGAGCTGCAGCTGCCAGTGTATGCCGCAGCCACAGCAACTCGGGATCTGAGCCACATCTGTGAGCACCACTACAGCTGATGGCAGCTCGGAATCCCTGGCATGCCTTCCTTATGAGGGAAGCCAAGGATTGAACCCACATCCTCTTGGATACTATGTTGGGTTCTTAACCTGCTGAAGCACAACGGGCACTCCATATTGTGCTATTTCAATCAAAGTGTTTTTGTAATCTGAAATTTTGAATTTTTCTAAATAGGAAAAAGGCAAAAAAAGGGGGGGAGGGGGGAGATGGCCCATGATAAGACTAGGTCTCAGAGGTAGATATAAACATCATGCAAAGGAAACTGGAAAGATCTGAGAGAGGGGGCTATCTGAAACAGACCTTAGAAGAAGAGAACCGGCGTTCCTGTCGTGGCTCAGTGGAAATGAATCCGACTAGGAACCATGAGGTTGTGGGTTCGATCCCTGGCCTCGCTCAGTGGGTTAAGGATCTGGCGTTGCCGTGAGCTGTAGTGTAGGTCACAGATGCGGCTCAGATCCTGCGTTGCTG